>NC_137234.1:7561080-7933580 GCF_949987685.1 Ammodytes marinus
ACGCCTTTTTCTGACATTGACATACAGTGTCTCTTTGTGTATAATTCCTGAAAAAGGCTTCAATTTAAAACTCAAATGCATATCAAATTTTTATTTTGAATTGCCTCCAAACTGCCTTCTAACACGCTTTTTCTCTTAAACCATGGATATCTGCATATCTTACATTATGTCGTCCCAATTCTGCATTACACATATACAATGCTAACTATCCTATATAGACTGGCACTGCCCGCCTACCTACTTCCGCTCAATTTTCATTTCCCTTCAGTATGAAATGAAGTAATATCTGGTAGACCCAGGCTAGGTACTATCTGCAAGTTACATAATGTACACATATACAATAATGCTTGTGGTCACATTAATACTCATCTACAAAGATCTAAAAAATAAATTAATTGTGTTTGATTTTGAGGTTGGTTGTCACAAGTCTGCACAATTTTTTGTTTTAATCTTTCAGGGGGGAAAAAATACAATGTTTGGCCACGTCCTAATAATTGCAGAAACAAAAAGTTTTCCGTACACAATATTACACCCTCTGCCCTTAGACCTTTGGCTCTACTGAAGAACAACTCCCCAAACAAATTCTTTACCGTGCCTGTGTATTTTTACCACTATACAGTAGACTGTAAATCAAATGTCCCTTGGTGGCCAAAAAAGGTCTGAACTGAACTGAACTGAACTGAACTGAACTGAACTGAACTGAACACACACACACACACACACACACACACACACACACACTCCCCTCTATCCATCTCCTTACCTTCCTCTTCCTGACCAGTTCTCCTTGCAGGTGGTTGATCTGTAGAAATGTCCCGTTGGAGCTGACAGCACTGACGGGACGGACGGCGCGTACAGGTCTCCTAGAGGGTCTACAGAGGCCTTTCACCTCTTCCACTGTCCCGGGCCCGAATCTACTGCCTCTGTTTACGCTACTGCTGCTCAGAGACATAGAGTTATACAGGCTGTCGTCAAACGAGGCCTTCCCTAACGTCTGTAGGTCCGTGTGCGATTTTGCTCGAAGTGACATTTTTCAAATTTGCATAAAATGTTTTGGTTAAAAAATGTCGACGTGTGAAGGTGCTCCAAGATACGACAGGGCTTCCAGTTTGTGCTCAGAGTGTAGGCGTGTGTGTGTGTGTGTGTGTGTGTGTGTGTGTGTGTGTGTGTGTGTGTGTGTGTGTGTGTGTGTGTGTGTTTTGAAGGAAGTTCTCAGTTTTCACGTTGTGTTGACCTCCTAGTGGATCCTATACACACTAGTATCATTTATAATTCATAAGGTAATATGATAGGATAAACCTCCATAAGCCAACACACAGTCTCTATGTTTTGGTATGAGGGTGGACTGGTAATCCTCACACATGTAGTCATATCAACCACCCAACATGGGTAAGCACATATGTTTTCAGCAGGGGGCCACGTCCCAGGGCTAACCTATAGGCCTATAGACAGAGCAGCAGGCCGGGGCAGGGCTGATGGTTACTTGAACCGTTTTCACAAATTTTATAAATATTGTTTATGACACTTTATATGTATTGTTGTGTAATGTTTTTTTGTATGATGAGTCATACTTGCTTTTTTATTTTTATTTTGTATTTTTTGTTCGAAATAAAGACAAAATGAATGACGCCAAAACTAATGTGTAGACACGGGTTCTGTAAACGCGAGTAAACTTGCCAGAGATAAGTTAAATTCAATTCAATTCAAAGAACTTTCTTTTTCCGTTAGGAACTTCATATGTGGAGGAGCATCAGGGTACAACAGTACATACAATATACAAACACACACGCGCACACACACACACACACACACACACACACAGCATCAGCCCGTACTCGACATATGGCAGATAAAAACAATCTTTGCTTAGCCTAGTGAATAAATATTACCTCCATAGAGGAGGAGTAATAATAAAAAAAGTAAAAAAAAAAAAAAATAGTCCTGGTGTTAAAAAAAAATAAAAACAAAATAGAGAGAGAGAGGAGACAGTTCAAAAGGGGTTTTAGCCATTCAAAAGTCTAATGGATGCCGGGACAAAGCTTGACAGGGCTCTGTTTGTTCTCACTGTAGCGGCTCTGTTGTATCTGTGGCCTGAGGGTAAGAGGCAATACTGGCTGTGTAGAGTGTGTGTGATATCCAAGGTGATTAGTGATGCTTTTTGCTTAGTCCTTTTGTTGTAAATGCTGATGAGTGATTCCTGCAATTATTTTGCTGCTCAGTTTGATGATTCTGTTGAGTGGGTTCCTATGGACGTTGGACAGTGCTCCAAACCAGGAAGTGATGTTAAAGGTGATTATGGATTCAATGAAGCATCTGTAGAAGTTTGGCCCACTTTCACAGTGCAAGCATGTTTGACGTCATGACGATGATGATGGCACTAATGTCCCGGAAAACGGTCAGTGGTAAACAGCAGAAAGCAGCATGGGTGAATGCCATCTTCACACATTCACACCGCAGACCAAAGCCAAATGTTAGCGGGTTTAGGCAGGTTTTTAGATGAGTGTAAAAGGGGCATGAGATGATAATGCAGTAAAAAAAACTATGTCTGTAAAAAAACTATGTCTGTAAACTCTTTAAAGTCTTTATGGCAATTTAATATAATAATGATGCCACGTGGAGTAAGCTGTCATACTTTAATATTGGAATTCTTCTTTGTTTTTCAGTGGGTGAAGGGGGCCTTATTCTAGTGTTCCTGATCAGGGAAGTGTGACTGTCTAGCTCCTCCTGCCTTCAGCCTCATATCAGTGTGACACACAGTTAAGCTGTATCCCTTACAGGCCGGTGTTACTCATCCATGCTCCAGCCCCAAACACAGGACGCTCCATTTTTCACACCATATTAGCTGAGTCATCAATCTAGGACATTTATTTTTTATATTTTTATTATTTATACAGGTAAATCCCATTGAGACTCTTTTTCAAGGGAGACCTGTTCCCATTTACACGTTACCATTCACACACACATTCATACACCGGTAGCAGGCTAACTATCGACATTCACACTCGACATGTTGAACTCTCTCACCTTCTTCTTAACTTCCTACGATGAACTTTTAAATGTTCATGAATCAGTCTCATTTTTCCTCTGCTGATCATAAATGACCTGCAACAGCAAACAAGAAGCAAAGTATTTATCTGACACACAGTCACATATAATTTCATTACCTCATCGCGATGCATCCTGCCGTCTCTCTTTCACTCACTTCTTAAACAAATGCACGTGTCACCGGCACGCTGTAACAAAGAAATTTAGAAGTCGTAAACACACTACCGCTTTTGTCCAAAGGTGCTGCTAGAATCAACAAAAACTGAAAGTTCCTTGTAGTCACTTTAAATGGCTTGCTTTCTTTGCAATGCTCAACACTTTAATCGTTTTTTTTGTTATATATTATTATATCTGTATTTTAACTTAGTATTACAATTATTATCAAGTCTCATTTTATGAGTTACACTTTTTTGTGAGAAATTAAACTCAAAGTGCATTTCTGTATGTTTAATACAGTGTATTGGTATTATTATCCAAGGCAGTGATCATATTGTAATGTAATAATACCTCGTTACTGTCAACATTAGAGGTTGGATCGCCTAGTGTGCTGCCCCCTGTGCACATTTTTATTTTCTTAACCTTTATTTATACAGGTAAATCCCATTGAGTCTGTTCCTATTCCCACGTTAACATTCACACACACATTCATATACAGATAGCAGGCTAACTATCAACATTCACACCTGGCAAGGTGGGTGAAGTGTCTTGCCCAAGGACACAACAACCATGACACAAGTGGCAGGGCGGGAATCGAACCGCCAACCCTTTGATCATTGGCCGACCCGCTCTACCACCTGAGCCACAGACGCCCAACAAACAGATGTTACACGCATCTGTGTGTAACATCTGTTTGTTGATGGTTTGGCTGGATCAGTTTTACATGTCATTTGTTCGACGTGTGTCATGGTACACTCTATTATTCCTCTGTGTTGGTTTGAAGCTAAAGGAAGTGTTTCAGTCAGTCAGTCAACAGGGTCAGAGAGCAGCGAGGAGCATGTTATAAACATTAGAAATTACATACAGTTCTGGGGGGAAAAAAAAATTTAGAGACCAGTCTGGATTTTTTTTCTTCAATCTTCATCTCTATGTTATGTAATGGAAATGCTCTTAATTACAATATGTTGGGGGGAATTTGGTAGAAAAATTGTCAGTAGTTTTTAGAAGAAAAACTAAAATGTTAATTTTACTCAAATATATGCCTATAAATAGTCAAACGAGAGACACTGAATATTTGGAGTGGTCTCTTCATTTTTTCCAGAGCTGTATGTGTAAGTAAATATCTGACCAATCTCTGTATGCCTACACATAAGTATGGAAATACCAGTATGTATATGTTTTTTTTCAATGTAGTTGAATGTTATTAAGGTGCCTTTTTCAGTTAATATGTTGTTATTTGTTCATTTTATAAGATGTATTGAAATGTATCTCTATGATAAAAAAAAGGAAAAAAAAAGTGTATATATAAAAGGAAATGACAGTAGAGAAAGAATGGTAGGAGTGACAATGTGGAGGGACAATGTGGAGGGACAATGTGGAGGAAGTTCCCTTTCCGACTGCCCTGTCAGAGCAACATACCTCTGGAAGATAAATGCTGGCAAAGCAGAAAAACTGAAAACCTTAAAGCTATGGTGTGTAACTTTTTTCCATATAAATGAATGTCTGTTACATTCAAGCCATTGACAAAAGAGTCGACACAAAGTTGATTAAGCTATCAGCTCCACAAAACTCTCTCTCTATTTCTCAGTATGGCAGCGTTTACAAATTGGTGTCGCCCCCTGACACTGGCTCAAGAGCTCAGAAGAATCTCAAGAAAGGATTCAGTTGTTGATTCAACTGCTAAGGAAAAAACCTGGACGTACAGCAGAAGATATACAATCCATGCACGTTCACTGAGGACATACCTCTAACAGAAAGTACGCACTATAGCTTTAATTATCCCGAGAGTATTATCTACTGTAATTTACACCAGTTTAAGCTCCTGTTTCCGATCGTCCTGCTTTAATATTTCCTGGAAATCCTCAATGAGTTTTTTATTTATTTTTAACTAGTTTTGTTGAGTAAGCTCCATGGGTCAAATATCAGTGATTCGTTAACCCAACAACACCGGTGTGGACCAAGTAAAGAGTTAGTGTGTGTGTGTGTGTGTGTGTGTGTGTGTGTGTGTGTGTGTGTGTGTGTGTGTGTGTGTGTGTGTGTGTGTGTGTGTGTGTGTGTGTGTGTGTGTGTGTGTGTGTGTGTGTGTGTGTGTGTGTGTGTGTGTGGGTGTTCTAGTGTTCTAGTGTTCTATCTCATGAAGGGGCCATCAAGCAGATTCGACCCCAGCTTCCTGTTTCCTTGCTTAGGACACATCACATATCACATTTTGTCCTGCAGGATTTTCCCCTTCTGCATTTGGTGTTATTCAGTTCTCCAACCTTCAACTTCTTCAGTTATATACATATCTATCTCTCTCTATATACATATATATATATATATATTTAGATTTTATACAAAATATGGCAAGATTTAGTTTTTTTGCTCAATTCTTACTTTTGTCTTTTGCAGCATTTTTCTTGGCATCCAACTCCAGTGTAATTCAAGGTTAGTTGTTTGTTTGTTTTTGATGCAGGTGGTGCGATATATAATAGACCGAATACTGTACAGAACATTCATGTATTTGAGTTAGATTGGGTTTTGTTGTTTGTTAGGATAAGGTTTGAATTTAAATGCATAAACAGTTTTTTTAGATCTGTTAACATGTGATCTTTGGCTATGACTTTTGCGGTCGTCTTGGGTATTTTCTTAAAGGTGTGACGATAAAAAAATCTATGGTCACAGTGTCAGGAATATGTATTAAAAAGGGTAAAATATCAAATATTAACATTAGTTGAATTTGGATGTATGTTAATTGTGTTTTGTTGTTGATAGATGACAAACTGAACACAAATCACGATGCTTTGTTAAAGGACAGTATGCATCTTCATGACATTAAATGCTTTACATTCACACAGATTTAATGACAAACTTTATATTTAATCCAGAATTAATCGTATTGTTAGTAACACACAGTACTCTAAATCTTGATGGTCTAATGCTACGACATGTTGACGTTCCTGCAAGCTTTTAAAAAAATGTATACAGTCTATAGCATACGTTATTTTTTAGTAAAGTGTTACCAAATCAATTATAATCCAGCTTCTAAGGTTAACAGACAACAACAAAATAACGGAGAAAAAGAGACAATAAGAAACTTAAAAACATTTTTAAAAATTAAATTTTAAATTAAGTAATAAAGAATATGCTTTTCAAATGTATGATTTTCTTTCCCGGCAGTGGGTCAGAGTCACAGAGCGGTTGGAGTCTTCCTGCTGATTGAAGGAGCGAAATACACCTTTAACTTCAGCGCTGCCCGAGACGCCTGTCTGTCACTTAACGTCACCATGGCGACCAGAGCTCAGATGGAACGAGCGGTGCAACACGGACTGGAGACATGCAAGTAGGATATTTTTTTTATAACAATTAAAGGAACACTTCACCCATACGGAACCAGCGTTCTATCATTATAATATCTGAATCTGTGGCTTTTTGTTCCCATTCCCTTTTAAAGATGACAGGACACACAGACTATAAGACTATAAGCTGAAACTTCCATCATTAATTCCATTATTTGCACTTTATTTGACTATTTACACAGATTTGGTTGGATGGATGAACAGATCGCGGTCGTCCCTCGACAAACAGCCGACCCAAACTGTGGAAAAGGCAAAACTGGTGTGGTGACGTGGGCCGCCGGCACAGACAAACAGTTTGGAGTGTTCTGCTACAATGTATCAGGTAGCCTTACCCTGTTTACTTACCGAACTGCAGAACAATTACATGAAGCTCCCAACAAATGTTCCAATTTTGGATTTTACTGCTAAGAAAAAACCTGGTCGTACAACAGAAATAAAATCCACGCGTGTCTCATGTAGATGAACCGACAGTGTTGTTGTAATTACTCAGAATTCCTCATGGGGGCGACAGAAGTTATGCACTATAGCTTTAAGCACTTTGTTCCACTTTTGTTGTATTAAATGTGCTCTATAAATACATTCAATTTGATTAATGTGTGCAGCCTTTGAGTCCAAAAAACATTTCCTTTTAAGGGGACAATAACGTTTATCGTATCATATTATTAGCATCGGATAAATGACTAAAATGAAAAAGTGCGCCCGTGGCACAGTGGGTAAGGGCGTCCCCCCCCCCCCTGCAGCAGACCTGGGTTGGAATCACACCCGGGTCAGTTCTCTGCATGTCTTCCCCTCTCTGCCCCATTTCACCTTTGTCTCTACAAATCTATATAATAAATGCAAAAAAGCCAAAAGAATATCTTTAACATTTTTGTTTATAATTTTCCTCACCACCTGCAGATTTAGAGGAACCTTCGAACAGATCAACAGCCAGCCCACAAACCTCCACATTCCCCTCCACAGCGACCCAGACCTTCACACCTGTCCCAGCCCTGCTCCAATCAACCATTAAGAAGACTCCACCTTCCACTGAGCTAGTTACAACCAACACGCCTTCCAGAAAGCCTAGAACAACCAAATACCCAGAGCGGACATCTCTAACTTCAGCTGTTACTCTCCCAGTTATGACAACACATAAAACCAGGATCTCATCCACTATCAAACCCTCCTCCACCCATTCTGCTACTTCTTTCTCTCACCTCATCACCTCAAAACCCACTGAAGACCGTTTGACATTTTCAACTTCGACCACAGCATCTGGTTTTTCTTCTTCGTCTGAATCAGCGGTGGCGACGTCTTCGAGCTCTGTAAAACCTTCTCTAGGAGGTCCGTATTTTTCGTTTTAGATATTTTAAGATTTGATTAAAAAAAATTTGGTGGGTTGTAGCAGCCAATCATTTTTTTTGTTTCATCTTTAGTAAATCATAAAGAACAAGTTCGTATTGGCCGTAAAAAAAAAAAAAAAAAAAACCTATGTAGTAGGTAATGCATAACTATTTTTTTTTATTACGTTATTGTGTCAGAAATTGTATTTCCTTTGTTTGAAAGGGCACTGGGTGACATGGGATGAACTTTGCTAAAGCTCAATTAATTTTAAATTTTTATGGATGCAGCTTTTAATGGATGCATGAAGCCATATAATACATTATGTTTTGTATTTGTATTCTATTATGTGGCTCTATGCATATAGTTTTATTAATGATAGTTCATCATTCATAACATGTTTTTTTGTTTTGTTTTTTACAGACGTCCCTACAGCGCTCATCGTTCTTGGCACCATCCTCCTTCTCCTAACAGCAGCTGGAGTGGTGTTGTCCTACAAACTGTGAGTCACTCATGTCCAATGTGCTGAATTTCTTTACATATTTACAATACAACACATAGCTTCCATTCCCAGTTTAACAACCATGATACCACCAGACAACATTGTTTTAGAGCCTTATCAATGTTTCAACTGAATCAACTGTAAAATTCAGTAACCCATGTAGATACATGTGTTTCTAATATGATTTTTAATTTTTTTCTCGGTTTTGAACCAAGGAATATCTGGACCTTCTGGTCGGAGAGCAAGCAGAAGGACGACACAGAGACGGAGATGTGGAAACACACGGACAGTGAGATGGATCTACAGAGTCAACACGAAGGAGATGAAGAAGAAGAAGAGTCGGACAGGAAGTACTCCAGTGACATCACGCTGTGTGTCAATCCACAAATCAAGGCGCACTCTACAGAATAGCTTCAGGAATTTTTTTTCTGTGATGTTTTTTTTTAAAGTGGATTTTATGAATTACCGTGGCAGTGTTGTCTGAATAATATTTTTCAGACGGGAGGATACTTTACTTCATAAGTGCTTTCATTAGTTTGTTTTCATATTCTAAGTGTTTTAAATCTGCATCAATATTTCAGTTTGTATTTCGTGTGCATGAGCATATGATTGGTCCTTAAAGATTTTTCTGTATTTCTGATTCAGGAATTTTCTGGTGTTTTTAAAAAAAAAGTGTATTTTATGAGTTACCACCGCCGTGTTGTTTGATGAATATTTTTTCAGACGGGAGGATAGTTTACTTTTAAAATGCTTTGATTGGTTTATTGTACTCTTCAAAATGGTGACCATGCCATGAGTGAAAATGAAGTGGTTGTTAATAGGCACATACATTTTTCTTCCAACGTATTGTTACTGAGTTCATAATGCAGCAATGTTTCAGTTTGTATTTCCCTGTTTGTGTGTTTGTTTGCTTGTTTGTTTGTGTGCATGAGCATATGATTGGCCCCATAAGATTTGTGTGTAATGTAGAAGTACATATACTTCATTTTTCATCATCAAATTAAATTTACATTGAAACACACACATTGAGACTGAAGTTTTTCAAACAAATAATTGCTATTTTTTCAGTTTTTACATGAAGAAAGCTGCATTAAAATATTTAAAATCAGTAGAAAAAACAACAGTATTATAAAATGGCGGTATAATACAATTATTTAAAACAATTGCAATATTTTTATTTACTTATTAATATTATTAAAAAGTTAGTTTTGTCTTTAGGGGTGAAATATAAGCAATCCTCTTGATGAAGGTTTCCTGCAGTTTCCAAATACAGTATATCTGACTGATTTACATTACTGACTTACGCACCATTACATGCTCATTAGCGTCTCCACACGGCTTGGAGACGCTAATGAGCCGTTTCTATGTTTCACCAGCGGCAATAAACACAGACGAAGAAGAAGCGCGTCACGTGACAAGTAGAAATCCCATACACATCCACGCTGACTGACACACCATCACATAATTTCCACTCTAATATTAACCGTAACCACAGATTTAAAGGTGAATTTCTACTATTATTAAACGTCAAAATGCGTCGCCTCGGTTCCGTTCAGCAGAAAATCCCGTGTGTGTTTGTAACGGAAGTGAAAGAGGAAGAGTCGAAGAAGAGAGGCTGTCAGGTGAGACTACACTTGCTACACACACACACACACACACACACACACACACACACACACACACACACACACACATGGATTTATTTATCTTCTGCTCCTGCCTCAAGTACACACACACACACACACACACACACACACACACACACACACACACACACACACACACACACACACACACACACACACACACACACACACACACACACAAGGATTTATTTATCTTCTGCTCCTGCCTCAAGTGCACACACACACACACACACACACACACACACACACACACGCACACACACATGGATTTATTTATCTTCTGCTCTTGCCTCAAGTGCACACACACACACACACACACACACACACACACACACACACACACACACGCACGCTCGTTTATTACAGGCTACGTCCATGCTCAGAAGTTCTACTTCAAGCTGGATTATTTACCAATCCAGCCAGTTACGCACAACACGTAATTTTTCATCCTTAAAAATCAACATGGCGCTAATGTTTTGACCATGGACCTATAAAACCTCATCTTCTCCTCTCACGTCAGTAATGAAGTGCGTGGTGCTGCATTACCCATCACCATCACCCTTTAACATGTCCATGATCCACCTCCCTCTCCTAAACTGTTGACTGTAGTCAGTAGATATATTTAGATTAAGATAGAAGATAGACTTTTACTTATTCCATTATGTTTTTCACTTATTTGTTTTGAACTTTCTGTGTCTTTTCAGCAATACCAGGTGGTTGCCACTGAAACGGTGCACCCTGTTGCTATGGAGGCGAACGTTGAATGTGCCATCGCTACAGAAAAGCTGGACGGAACCTGCTGTTATGTTACAGTTTATAATGGTGTGTACGGTGTAACACTACCATATACTGTCAGCCCTCTTCAACAAAGCAGTGCTTCATATTTTATCATGCATTTAAAAAAAATGCTGTTTTTAAGCTTCCCAGATGTGAGAATTTGCTGTCTTTTCTGCTTATTGTAAACAGAACATATACCTGCTTTCATCTTACTAGCATTCAATCAACGATTATGTCTATAGCACTTTTCATACACAGTGAAGTCAAAACAGTGTTTACACAATACAACAAAAAGAAGATTTGCAATTTATTTATTATTTAATTCTAGAAAAAAAAGATTTTTGAAAGTGTCTTTTATTTATTTTATAGATAGATCTTTTGTGAGTTAATGTCTTGCTTTGGACTGTACCAATTGGTGGTGTATCTCCTGCCTTTAGGCCAGCCATACCTCTGGGCTCGACTGGACAGGAAGCCAAACAAACAGGCCGACAAGAGATTCAAAAAGTATCAACACGTTCACAGGAGCTGTAAAGGTATTTCAGTTTCACTTAACAAAATATGTGTAATTATCATAATTTATACATTTTGTCGTTCCTATTTTATTATTCATAGCTGGATGGTTTTTAATGGTCATTTTATATTGGTACCAAAAAATCTTAAACTCAACTTTTTTATGTTAGAAACGTAAACTTTTATGCTGCTCTACGTCAAATCATTTCTGTTTTTTGCATTGTGTCAGATGGGAAGAACAAATTGTAGTTTAAAAATAATAATGACAAAGAACCTTGAATGCAATTTTTGTGTCCCTATACATTTGCCAATTACATACTTAACAATGTTGTACTACTTATCTTTGGTTCTTCGTCAGGTTTCACGTGGAATGTAGAGGAAGATTTTAAGACGGTTCCAGAGACGTGGATCCCGGCTCACAGAGTCAAACACCACGACGGCCATCCACTGCCCGACGAGCACGGACACATTCCAGGTTACCATAGATACAAAGTCTCTCTCTCTCTCTCTCTCTCTTTTTATATCATTTACATGTTTTAAGAGATCCTTACTTCACAAAGATTCACAAAGATTGAAAACACCAGTACCTCACCCAGCAGCCCAGAAAAGTGTACACTAATATATATTATATATATTTTACAGAAAACGAATGATGGATGGACAATAGTTGCACCACAAATAACATTTGATCATTATTTGTTCGGATGGTGCTACATAGTTTTCTTATTTCCATAGTTTTTTTTCTTCTGTAGCAAAAAAAAAAAATGTTAAGGATTTATTTGTCCCCCTCCAAAATATAGAATAATTATGTGCCTGGATCTGTTCCATGTGTATATGTGTCCAGGCTCTAGTATTAGTCTCCTGTGTGTGTGCAGGCTGGGTCCCTGTGGAGAGGGAGAATAAGCAGTACTGCTGGCATTCCTCCGTGGTGGACTATGACGTCATGGCGGCTCTGGTTCTGCGGCCGAGCGCTGAGGACGGCGAGCGGCTGGAGACGGCTGCTGTTCCTCTGGCAGAACTCCTGGAACAAACCCTGGAACTCATCGGGACCAACGTCAACGGGAACCCTTATGGTAATGAGAGGCTGATTTATGTTCATTTGATGTTCATGGAAGGTTTGTGTGTAGGGAGGGTCATCTCTGAAATAAATCAAATTATTTATTCAAAACCAAGCTTGTGGTTTTTCAATTCCAAAAGAATGCCTTGGGGGGATTATGATATGAATTCTGGATCCAAAGTGTTGGCCTCTCTGCTTTGTGTGTTACATTGTTCTGCTTTATTGTGTGCAGTAATTGATTTCTCACAAAGGCAAGTTCCAAAGTTTTGGTCCAGGTTATTCCTGGATTAAACCCAGTGTATATGTAACACTATATTTGCCTTGTCCCAACAGGCCTGGGCAGTAAGAAGCAGCCCGTCCACTGCCTGGTGTCCCACGGCAGCATCAGAATCACAGACCCTCCTCCTGTCAACTTCCAGCAGCTCTGCTCCTGGTTCAGAGAGAGTCCAGAGGGGAGAGTGGAGGGCATCGTCTGGCACTGCAACGACGGCACGCTCATCAAGGTGAACATAACTTTTAACACGTGTGTCCGCAGTTTTGATCAAGATGTTTCATTATAAAATGTTCAGAATGTTCTATATGTTGTTTTAAAAAAAATATATATACAGCCCCAGAAAAAATTAAGAGACCATTTTTTCCTAAATCTTCATCTCTACATTACTTATTGAAAATGCTCTAAATGACAATATTTTTTATTGTGAATGTGGTAGAAATGTTGTCAGTACATTTGAATATATATTATAAAATCAAAATGTTCATCTTGCTCAAACATATGCCTATAAATAGCAAAACGAGAGACACTGAACATTTGGAGTGGTCTCAGACATTTCAAAATAACACATTTGAGAGCTGTAAACAATACTGTGAAACTGTAGTATTTTTGCTTGCGGTTATCATACTGTTCGAATATCATCCCGGCCAATAACTACATACAATTAAGGCAAAGTTCTTATCAAAGCGGCCGAGTTTGAACCCGGCCCAGGCCCTTTGCTGCATGTCAAATCTTCACTGTATTGAATAATCGAAAAATGTCAACAACAAACATGATTGAATGGAATGATTTTGATTGGCCGTTTGTGTCCGTAGGTTCACCGTCACCACCTGGGCCTGCGCTGGCCGGACGGGGACAGTTGCCTCGGTGACAGGCCAGTAGTGATTCACGTTGACGGACCGGTCGACGAACACAACAGCAGCACAACAGACTTATTCTCATCTTTCTCCAGACTCAATGGACAGTGTTTCAGCCGACTGCGGGACATACAATTTGACTTGTAAACAAACCCTGCGTTCCAATACCCATACTTCCATACTATTTAGATGATCTTATAATAATAATAATAATAATAAATTTTATTTATAATGCACTTTATATTCAATAATCTCAAAGTGCTTAAAAAGGGGGAACCTCAAAGAAAGTTTAGCTAAATGCTCTTTTAAAGAGATGTGTTTTGAGGTTCCGTTTAAAAAGAGCTGTAGTCTGTGGGGCCCTCAGGTGGTCAGGGAGGGCGTTCCATAGTCTAGGGGCAGCAGCAGAAAAGGCCCGATCACCCATGGTGCACAGCTTCGTATGTCGGGTTTGGAGGGTGTGAGTGGATCCTGAACGGAGTGTACGTGAGGTTGTCGGGGGGGTCATCTTATGCACTTATATGCTTTTATTAGACAGTTTTGGAGATACAGAGATGAAATGGGGTAGAGCGCTCTAACCACTACACCACCAGCGCCCCTTTCCATGCTATCTAGTTTGCCAGAAAAAAGATTTTGGATGTCCCAAAAAAATGCATGGCAAATGCACTATGCCAAAAGTATGTACAGTATGCCCTTATACATCCAATTGCATTTTGTAGTATGAAAGCCAGCATGCTTAAGTATGTAGCATAGCTACATAGAAAAAGTATGTTATTAGGAACGCAGGGACAGTTCTGACGCTTCGACTATGAACCCACGAGGATTTGTTTCCATGGTGATAGCTGGCAAATAATTCCAAATGAGACGGTTGAACAATTGCTTTGAAGAAATGTGTACAGCTTAAGTGTAGAGAAAATGTCAAAAACCCATTAAAGGTGGAGTCAGTGTTTCTTGAGCGCTTGTTGTTGAATCGCTGACTCAACCTTTAATATACTGTAAATGTTACAGAAGAAAAAATGGTGAGTATGTTAAGTTATATTTAACAGATTTGTCTAGACCGTGTGATTGAAAGCTGCTTTATTGGCAAATACATAAAATCACAAAACTGTACAAATATATAGAAATATGCTACATATTATAGAACAAAAAGTTCAGTATTAACAAACAATAGCATCCTTGTAAGAAGCTACATCACTTTACTGTCTAAATGTAAACGTATATTATCTAACGCCTCAGTGACACTTTATTCCAACAGTTTCTAAGGAATTTTTTTAGGAATGTGAACATTTCAATCTGCTTTACCTAAAAACATGATTGAGTGAACACTGCTGCCATAGCAATATTAAACAAATGTTCACAACTAAAATGGGATTTGACTGTGATGTGTCTAGAGAGATGCTAAGAGCTGGACGTCGTTTGGAAATGTTCTACTAGTACACACTTATACAACAACCTGAGTTTTAGCAAAAACTAAACTATATGTATTTCAATAACTTACTTTGAAAATATATGGACATTTCTTTTTGCTACAATAAAGGAAATTGGCAAAAATTCACATTAAAATCAGGAAAATGGTGAAGAATAAGCAGACAGGATTACAAATCTTGAACAGATGCACAATAAATGTGAGATTGATGTATTCTTGGTTAAAAAGTAAGAAAATAAAATTGTTGTTTTGATAACTGAATTGATTCCTGTATTTAATTTGAGCGCATATGAAGGCTCTTTACATATAAGTATTGTAATAGAAAAAATACACTTTAACTATAAAAATATGGATTTATTTTCCTATTCACATTGTTGCTAGACGAATATTGTCGGTTATCGCATAGTCAACTTTTAAACTCTGGCAACATTCAGGTAACATTTCTGCAGTCCTAACCTCATTTAAAAAGGCACAGTATTGGGTATTAACTGAGTTAGCTCATTGACACATTGGGCAGCTCAACCTTCACACCAAACTGATCACAAACTTTCTTCAGCTGCTCCTCCAGCAGAATGGTTTTCTTCACTTCTAAATTATAATTATATTTCAAGTCTTCGATTTCTTCAAAGAATGTCGGGTCAAAGCTCTCCAGTTCTTTCTTGAGCTTTTTGATCTCAGTTTGGAGTTTGGCTTTGTCCGTCTCGGCCGCTTGAAGGAGGGTTCGCAGTTTCCCCAGGTCTGACAATACAAAGGGATAGACAATTGATAGGAAACGTTTTTTTTTCTTGCATTTTTCATGCTTTATTGACAGTGTAGAGACAGAGGTGAAATGGGGCAGAGACATGCAGAGAACTGACCCGGGCGGGATTCGAACCCAGGTCTGTATATGAGACCACATACAGCTCTGGAAAGAAATTAAGAGATCACTCCACATATTCAGTTTCTCTGGTTTTACTATTTATAGTAAATATAGGCGTATGTTTGAGTAAAATGAACATTTGGATTTTATTCTATAAACTACTGGCAACATTTCTAATGAATGTTAATAAGAATACTGTAATTAAGAGCATTTTTCATTAAGTGATGTAGAGATGAAGATTGAAGAAAAATCTAGACTGGTCTTTTCATTTTTTCCAGAGCTGTATATCTGTATGATTAGCGTGGCTAACTCAGAATTATGCTGCTATATTCAGTTAAGTCATTATTACTCAGAGGAACGCATAGGTTAATTTTAAAGAGACAGTGTGTGTGTTTGGAAGTGTCACCTGGTTTAGAAGACGTCTCGCCGTATCGCTCACTGTATTCGTTCAACCGTTGTTTAATTTCTGAGTTCTCCTTCTCCAATTCTCTGTTCGACAATCTGAAGAGAATCAATGTGATTTTTTTGATTTCAAGTTACAAATGTTCTCAGTTTAGCCTGTAACATATTTTGTCCAGTATCTTGTTTAGATGTCTTGTTGTATAAATTCATTCTTTACTTGATAAACACATAACATTTATGGCTTAACAGCTTTGGAGTGCATATAACTTACGAAACAATAATTTTTATTTTAACGTGTGAATACACCCTTAGTGTTTAACTCCAACGCTGTGGAAACTCCCCCTCAACATCAGATCAGCTAAGAGTCAGGGGCCTCATTTAAAAAAAGCTTTTACAGCCATACCTGTACAGACAGGCATTTGTATGATGTTTCACAATGTCTAATGTAATGCTTTTAGATTTTTATTTTGTAATTTTAATTTTGAATGTTACTATTTTATGTATTTTTTTCTTTTCTTTTCTTCCATTTCTCTTTCGACCACATTGTGAAATAACTTGTTTTATTGCATTCTCTATGTGCAATGTTCTTAACATTTTTCAAGCACCTTGTAACACTGGTGTTGAGAGGTGCTTTTGAAATGGATTTTATTATAATATAATTAATATCAGAAATATTGCACGGCCTTGATGTTACTGTATTATCATTATCACACATTAATACACTCAGTTTAACAAACCTCATGGCCTGGAACTCCTTGGTGAGGCCTCCCTCTGTCTTTGCAGCGCTGGGAAATCGTTTTAGCATGTCGACCTGAGAAATGACAAACCCATAATAACAATTTAAATACATTTTTATAGCACAGAATTTTTTAACTTACATTTTAGTAATATTTACCAACGCGTTAAACAACAAATAACAAACAGAATCTGTAAGGTAAGAATAGTTACAAGACAAAATGCCTGACTTAAAATGTCTTTTTTTTTCTTTTACAGGGCAACTCAACTGATTTTACTAGGGCTGTCAAACGATTAACATTTTTAATCAGATTAATCACAGGATTCTGTGGATTAATCACGATAAATTTTACCATTCAAAATATGCCCGAAAATTCGAGTTTTCTCTGTATATTGTTGTATAAACGGAAAGATAAAGGACAGAAGGTGGATATGTACATTTAAAATGAGTATTTTTATTAATAAAAAATCCAAATGATGGTTTGAATACTGAAAATAAATTTAAATCAAACTAAAATATATACCTACCACACCATAATTCAATTGGTCTGTCTCTTTACTTTGTCTTTGGGCAAATATAGGCTATATAATGGCATTTATTTTGTGAATCTATAGGTTGTGCATTCTTGAATACAACTTGATTACAGTGTGTGTGTGTGTGTGTGTGTACACGCGCGACCACGTCGTAGGGGACTGTTCATTTGTATCAGGAAGCCGACGTTATGTTGATGTCTACTCACACACACCTCTGAAAGCAGACGTTTGTGTCCTCGCGGGTTCTGAACAGAGCGGACAATGTTTCTCCTCCTGTTGCTCCCGACATCAGCTGTCACCCGCGGTTGATTTTATATACTATCTATGCCCCTGACACAGACGTGACCGTTAGTAGTTTAAAACACGGCATGGGCTAGCGTGCTGTTATGTTTGGCTGCGCGCAGCTACTGATCCTGGGTCAGCCACAACAGAGCCGGTGGGATGCACGGGGCGGATCATTCTGCACATGCGTTAATTGCGATACAAAAATTAACGCGTTAATTCCAGAAATTAATCACCCTGCGTTAACGCGATAATTTTGACAGCCCTAGATTTTACGTTACATCATTTTACTATTTATTTACTCCAATGACTCCCAAGTAAATTATCTTTGATGCCTCAACTGGCGTCGTATAATGTCTTGTGGGACTTGTGTGTGTGTGTGTGTGTGTGTGGAGGGAGCGTAGGTTCATCTCATCACATAAAGCCTGTAAAGATGTAAATATGTGTGTAACTAGGCAGAGAGGGTCTTTCAGAACTATTAAGTTGCTTTTCTTTCAATATGTTCCCTTTTAAACAAAGCTAAAGGTCATTCATCCAGTCTGGACCGAAGTAGTTTATTTTCTACAGGTAACAAAACAGGTAATACAGTCCCTTAGACACTGGAAAAGCAATTAGATTTTACTTGAATGTTCTCAGAAAACGAAAAACGGAGCCACTTGTCTGTTATTAAATCAAAATGTCCTGTACCTGGTCTTCCAGTTTGCGTACAGCTGTATGAGCTCTCTCCTCGCGATCCGTCGCTTCCTTCAGCTGTCGCTTGACGTGAGACAGACCGACAGTCTTCTGTGAAAGGTCTTTCTCCAACTCCTTCATCTTGTTCTCAAACATTCTGCACATGGGAGAAAAACAACCACAAGATCAAATGATGTATTGATGTATCGTTGTGTAGTGGTTAAAGCCCCCCCCTTCCATAGAGGATACATCCTCAGAATTAGCAGACCACGTGTTAGAATCTGGCTTCTGGTCGTTCTCCGCATCTGCATGTCATTCCCCTCTTTGCCCCCTTTCATCTCTGTCTCTGCAAACTGTCTGTCATTGTATGGTCCCTACGCTCTCATCTCACAGCCAAGTGCACAAGAGAGCTATGTTTTAAGTTGAGCTTAGAGGACGGTTTCAGTAAAAATTAGGTTGTATCCCATTGTCTACCTTATAACAATATCAAAGATGTATTTGTTTATGTTTTAATAACGTATGAAGTTGGAATCAACATCTTTCTAACTTCACGACATTCTTGAAGTGTTGAGTTTATTCTGGAAACTGTTTTTCACCTTTATTCTCGACATTTCAATTTTTTTTCTTGGAAGTGCATTTAGAGAAAAAAATATAACTTCCGCCTCTCATTTATTTTCTCTCTCCCTAATACTTGTCATTACATTAAAGCTTTAAACACTTTCATATTTGTTCTCAAAATCAAATCAGTTTTATTTATTTGTATAGCCCAATATCACAAATAGACATTTGCCGCAGTGGGCTTTACATTTCATACAGTATGACACCCTGCCCTTAGGCCCTTAGACCCTTAGCTCGGCACTAAACCGGCACTTAAATAAGACAGTTTTCGTGGCGCTCCGATGGCATAGTGAATATAGCGCGTATCATATTGGCTCCGGCCTTTGTTGCAGTGGTTGCTGGTTAAAATCCAACCCATATACCTTTACTGCATGTCATCCCCCTCTCTCTCTGTCTCCCCATTTCAACTCTGTACTATCTAATAAAAATTAAAAAATTAAAATGCCAAAAAAAATTAAATAAAAATGAGACGGTTTGCTGACCTGGTTACAACAGAAGCCTTCCAGGCCTTGCTGTCTGATCCGTCTGCGATGGGTTTGGACAGAGCAGATCTCAGTCTGAGTTTAGTTTCCTCCAGTTCAGCCTCAAGCTTCTCATTGGTCGCCTGTATACTGGTCCTGTTCACTCTCACACGCTCCGAGGACTCAGCTTCCTGTGACAATGGAGATCAAAACAACAACATTTGCTAAAACTTGTCTTTGGCCCCGGAAAAACAGCATCAGAAAATATATATAAGACTAAAATGCTATGATAGGATCGTGAGGAGATATTGACTGATTTTGACAAAAAGGGATTTTGACAACAAGCGATCTCAAGAATCACTGACTCCACCTTTAACATTAGAAAGAATATTCTTGCACAAATTTAAGATTTTTTTTAGGAAACAGAATCAAAACTTTCAGTCTATTTTCTGAATTTCGAATGACTTAATATGAAGATGCCAACTTTAGACATGAAATAATACATTATGATGTTTTTCCTTACAAAGTGCTTTTGAATATTTATATTTTCTTGTGGAACAAACTGTCTATTCATATGCAGTAGTTCTTACCCTTTTGATCTCCTTGCGTAGGCGTTCATTTTCCATGACGATTTTCTCCAGTCCTTTGGTTTTAGATTCAAGTTTGGCATTCATCTCCGCTTCACCATGACTCTTCAGTTTGTCATAATCAGCCTTGGAATAAAAAAAAGTACATTTAATATCAGCTGTATTAAGATACTAGAAAAGTCAATAATCTTGCCCAGCAGAATGTATAAGCCATATACAATCCTTTCCTATGTAAAGTGCTTTGAGTGCGAGAAAAGCGCTATATAAATGAAATATATTATTATTATTACTATTTAGTATTACTATTATAACCTTTAGTTTTTCATTTTCGTGCTCCAGGGTGGCCATCTTGGTTTGGTTTGAAGGTGCGCTGGATTTCTTCAGAGTCTCGTTTTCCCTCTGCACCCGCTCCACCACCTTCTTCATCAGCCCGATGGTCTTCTCAAGTTCAGGGACTGTTTTACCGCTTTGTCCGGCCTGATGAGGAACACATTACATTTTTTTTTTTCCAATACTCCTACTTAACCAAAAATCTCAAGTTCTAAAGCACTTACATCAACTAACCTTTCCATAATAATTTTTAGCAATTTTCTAAAGGTTATAATAGAGGGATATGTCCATTCTATTTTAATCGTCTGATTTATGATACATTTTCTTCTTAAAAACATGATGAAAATGCATTTAAGATCCGTACATAGTTATATTCATAAAATGAAAAAAGGCTGCATCCACAGAAAATATGTTCTGTAAAAACTTTGTACTCTAATATGTTGTATAAATGAAATGGATATTTTAACTATTCAAAATCTAGATGTTTAGTTTTCAATGAGATGCAAACGCATGCATAGTTAGCTAGATATTGCTACATTTGCAAGCATGTATTCAAACATTCCTGAAATAATGAGCCCATGCACCTGGAGTGTAATGCCTTAAATTACATGTTTTTTTATGGCCATATTTGGAGACATTTATTTTCTAGGAAAACATGTGTATCGAAACAAAATAAGTAACTCGACATACTCCGCGTATATGTGCCAGCTTTTTCTCCACCTCTGCCTTTTCCTTTTTGAGCGCGCTGCACATCTCCTTCAGGTCGGCAACTTGGTTCTGTTAAAAAAAAAAACTCACAACAATCAAATCACACAAAACACCCTTTTGGGGGAATATGTCTTGCCAACAGTTAAATGCAAAGATTGATACCACACACACAGAACAATAACTCCTCAGTTAAGTTCATGGTCAGTTATACAGTATGCATATACCTTGAGTCTTGGCAGATCTTGGTTGGTTTGCTCCAGTTGAAATCGCAGCTCAAGGTTTTCAGAGGCCAGCTTTAAGTTTTCCTTCTCGGCGTCCTGCTCTCTGTGTGAGGGCGTGCCTGTGCCTCGGCCTGAAGTCTACAGCAAAGCAAAAGAGACAACTAAAATCAGCCATGGTGACTTTAGTGGAGCAGATAAGTGCTACAATCAATTTGTGATACAAGCATGAAAATTGGCATGAGCAGTCTCCATGGGTCACTTGACAAGAAAATTGTCCGAGACAATGAATTGAAAAAATATGAAAAATAAATGATGAAAAAACCCAATACATTTCTATGAGAACCTTTTTATCTTGAACTTTCAAATGTATCGGACAATTTTCTTGTCAAGTGACCCATGGAGACTGCTTATGCCAATTTTCACGCTTGTATCATTAACTGAAAGATTCTGACGAAAATAAGCACTTAGCCGCTCCACTACTTAAAGTGACTATAAAGAACTTTGAATAGATATCGGACCCAAACAAAGGAATTAATAATACATATATTAAAATAGCATTGTTTTCACTGATGGTCTTGTTTGCTATTGACAGGTCATTCATAATCATCAGAGGACAAATTAGAATGTATCATAAACATTTAAAAGTTCCTCAAAGTCACTTAAAGGGGCACTGTCTAATATGACAGTGAAGAAAGGAGGATAATTCAGATTATTGGCAGAGGTGATTTTACATCAATATTTATGAATGAGGATATTGATTTTAGCTAATAAATTACTTAAAATGTTACACAGTGCCCCTTTAAATGAAATAGATATGATGGATACAACACTGCTGTGGAGGGAAAAGCTCTAAGGGAGTGTAAAAAAACATCTTAATTTTTCAAAGTTTGCTCTTGGGGTCGTTAAAACTGTCTCTACCAGGGAAAGCTTTTGTCCAACACAGACAAGGCAGAGGAGGGGACCAGCAACACACCAACAAGCCACTTACTACTCACTTTACTACCACATCAATAGACTGTATATAAGGCCACATCTAACGCAATGCTATCATACATAGCACTCACTAGCACTTGAGCTGGGTGACTATAGCAACCAGTAGTACCTTCAGCTGTCTAACAGATCTGCTGTCTCTGATAAACCTCTCTGTTCGTTTTCTCCGGAAGGAACTGGAATCTTCTTCTTCTTCTTCTGTTCGCTCTTTAGTCGTCTCGATTACATCATCTTTCAACTCAACTCGTTCTTCCAACTCTTCTTCTGGCTTTTCCTCCACAATTCCCACATCACCGCCATCATTTTCAGTATCTTGATCATCAAGTAAGGCCTGTATATTCGCAATTTCGGCCTCTAGATTCACTCTTTCGCTTTCTAAATCCACTGTTTCACTACTTCTATTCACCTTTTCACTCTCTTCTCCGGCGGTTGTTGCCATGGCGGTTTGCGAGGGCGACATAATGGATCGCGGTCTTTCTATTGGATCATCCGGCTTAGGCTCACTTCCTTCCGTGGCCGGCATTTCTTCCTTTTCAACAACTGCATTCATTTCAGAAGCACCTGCGATGTCCTGGGCATTCTCTAATACATCTGCTTGTTCTTCCTCGTCTACTTTAACATGATCAATGTCAAAAGTTTCTTTTAAATTGACATGTGTTGCGTCTGCCGTTGTAGATTCTAGAACATCTGGAATGGATTGGTCTTGTTCAACATTCTCTGCTGCTTCCACAATGTTGGTTTGAGTTTCCTGGTCAATTTGTCTTTTCTCTGACGCCCCATTTTGGTGGGCGGGAGAAGGTGCAGCTGCGTTCTCTTGGCTTGACCCATCCGTATCAATAGCAGGAGTGACAGGACAAATCCCATTCAAATCATTGGGAGAGCTTTGTCTCTACACAGGTAATATATCATATTAGATCCATTGAGCAGAGATGCGTAAGGAAAGAGAGTAAAAGAATGATGAATGATGAGATAAAAAAAAGGGATCTTTGGTGTCTTTGAAAAATTGAGATATATATTTGGTATTCAGTAAATGCAGTGATATGTACTGTGGAGTAACTGCCTACTTTAAAACCCTGCAATTAAAGTGAGCTCTTTGTAATCTTTGTAATATGTATATAGGGATTAAAATGAATGCTTGTTGTCAGAATCACTTTTTTTGTTCAAAATCTTGCCTTAATCCAACATGTGTGTGTGATATAATGAGAATTATCAGGATGTACTTACAGAGGGTCTGGACTCTGTCTCTTTGGCCATCTGGATCTCGTAGGAGTGGAGCTTCTCCTCCAGGTAACGGTTCCTTAGCGACAGCGTTTCCATAGCATCATCGCGAGGTAGAGCCTGGTGCTGCCTGCAACGTTCAACAACAAAGTTTTAATTAGATTAGAATATATCACCCCTTCAATGAGCCCCATTAATTTACATCGTATATTTGTTTTTTTGTATTCATATAAAGAGTCTTGGGATGAGCGCAATAGACGAGAGAGAAATATACAGGATGTAAAATTACTTTTAACCCTTAAACTTTCAGTTTTGTTCGTTTGTTTTGTTTAGTTTTTTTGTTTCGTATGATTTAGCTGCTATTGTGAAGCGTCTTTGAGCATTGGGAAAATCGCTATATAAATTTGATGTATTATCATTATTATTATTAATAAAATGCTGGCCTAAATATGTGTAATTTAACAATTTCTCCGTCCAAAGAAATTCTCTGCTGTATCAATCAAATGTTATTGTCATATCATTTTAACTCTGGAAATTTTAACTACAACTACACATACAAAAAAGAAAACAAGTACAATAAGACACTTAAAATCAGGGCTTTTTTTTTTTTTTTACAATAGCAAAGAGTTTGGGAATAGGACTACCAAAGCAATTTGAGGAAGACCTGTAGGGGGGCGCTACAATTGCATTTAGAAGTGTTTACATCTCGTAATATGGGGGGGATGTAGCTCAGTGTGTAGGGTGGTCGACCCTCAACTGCAGGGTCAGTGGTTCAATCCCCAGTCTCCCCGCCAAATGTCCAAGTGTCCCTGGGCAAAAGAGACACTGAACCCTAAATTGCTCTTGATAGTTAGCTTGCACCCTGCTTGGTAGCTGCTGCTATCGGTGTATGAATGCGTGCTCCAGTTGTACGTCACTTTTGATAAACGCATCTACTAAATGACATGTAATGTAATATGCTCCATGTTTTCTAATAGGGAGGGTTTAAAGACAGTTAGATACTTTATGGTGAGGATCTGTGTCTCCAAGTCTGAGTTCTTCTTCTTGAGTTCTTCCATCTCCGTCTCCACCTCAGCGTTCCGCACTCCGACCACCTGATCAACTGTCACCCCGCGAGCCTTCAGTTTCCTCTGTAGCGCTCCTTTCTCCTGCTCCAGCCTACACACACACACACACACACACACACACACACACACACACACACACACACACACACACACACACACACACACACACACACACACACACACACACACACACACACACACACACACACACACACACACACACACACACACACACACACACACACACACACACACACACACACACAGAACCACCCACAATAAGTTCAAGTGGATTTAAATTGTCCCTTTGAAATATGTCAACACATGTTTCTTATTTCACAATAGTAGCCTTAGCCTAACCCTCAAACAGCTCCTTTAAAGGCCTGTCCCAATCGGCTGAAATGCCCTCACTTTGCAAAAATGTCCTCGCTGTTACGGTTTAAAACAGAAATAGGTTCTCACAAAAATAGTTGTAAAAGTACGTACACACACAAACACCGGCACACAGGCACGCACGCACACACACACACACACACACGCAAACACACACACACACACACACACACACACACACACACACACACACACACACACACACACACACACACACACACACACACACACACACACACACACCAAAACCATGGAACAGCCCACAGAAAGTAAAAGTGGATTTAAATTGTCACTTTGAATTATGACAACACATGTTTCCTATTGCACGATAGAAGGAAACAGTAGAGTAAACTGATCTTGTGTTTACGAACTACAATAAGCGTGCACTGTCAGCATTAGTACACAGTGTTCATACTTCATAGAAAGTAATTTATGATACGCTAAATGAATAATGGTTTACTGCTGTGCTACATATTGTTGACAGCATGCTTTAGTTAGAACCTTGCTAACGTTTCCAAGTTCCTTATTCACGGTACCCCCAGGGATCTCCAAGTTAAATTTAGTACTTTTGAATACCTTTTTAATGCCACTTTAAAATGAAATTTAATGTCAAACGGCAAGGCCATACAGGCAGAAGTAGGAAGGATATACAGGAAATTCTAACGCATTTTGAGGTACTTTGATTAAAGACTCACATTGATGTACAGTAACCGCAGCTTTGTAAAGAATGTGTATACTCTTAATAAAAAAATGTAAGACCTTTGTGAAGGAAGTTCAATACTTTGTCAGTGAAATTCAATACTTTTAAGGACTTATTTTGAGAATATTAAAATCAATGCTTTATGGGTGCGCCCGTTGCTCAGTGGATAAAAGGCGTCCCCGCCCGGGTCAGTTCTCTGCATGTCTTCCCTTCTCTGCCCCATTTCACCTCTGTCTCAACAAATCTGTCATATAAAGCAAAAATGCCCAAAAAAAAAAAATACATATAAAAAAATCAATGTTTTATCAATGCTTTTAAGACCCTGCGTGTCCCCTGTTATTGCAGCTTTTAGTAGTAAACTGTCCAGGCAGCGTGATGAACGATGTACACACTGACCTGGCGTAGAGGTCTTTCAGAGTGCTGAGCTGCTTTGACAGTGAGTCACTCTCTCGTTCCTTCTCCTTCAAAGAATTCTTCACCTTCTCCACCTTGGCCTGCCATTTCTTTCCCTCCTCCCAGCGCACTATTTCATCTTTGGCCTGTCAGAAAAATAGTCATACATTATGTGACAACACAATGAGTGATTAATGATGTTAGTACTCGTAGTAATATAGTAGGGCTGCACAATATTGAAAATGTATCGTTTACAAACTGGTGTCACCCCCCCCCCCCCCCCGCCTCCCCTGACACTGGCCTAGGAGCTCAAGAAACGTCCACAAAAATGTTCAGTTGTTGATTCTACTGCAAAGAAAAAAACCTGGACAATGCGCTGACAGTGTTGTTGTCATTACTCAGAATTGTCTCATGGGGGCGACAGAGGCTCACACTAACAGCTTCAACACTGTTTATTTAAGTATTTTTTATTTTAATTTTTTTTCAAGTGAAATCGTCATAGCTATATTCAACAATGTTGCCTGATATGGTGCCACCCTATAATGTCGTAAAAAATAGCTAAAAAAAAATCGAGAGCTGTTTATATTCCAAACCTTTCCGTGGTCCTCCTTGACATTTTTCACGTCCGCCCGTCTCTCCTGTTCGGCCTCCAGTCTCCTGACCTTCTTCTGTAGATTCTCGACAGTCGGCCCTTTCACATCCTGCTCTGGTTGATTCTAATCAGCAGTCACACACAGGAAAACAAAGATATTTATTGGTACCTCACAGTCACATTCTCAGACTGTGTGTTCAAATCTGATCTTTAAAAAAAAAAATACACGCTGGCACTTGTCCCCCGAGAGAATAATCGATTAATTCAATCAACTCTGATATCCACGGGAAGGAGGCTTATCTCAAATCTTTAGATGAATGTCAGTTTTTATTCTCGATGCATTCCTCAATTCAATGTGGAGGAGCCGAGCAAAGCGGACACGGAGGATTTTTGGGAATTTCTGGTAATTTGTCCACATGATGTTACGATGTGTTTGGCTTTGTCATGTGGCTGTTGTCAAGTGAATCAATGTAATGCCTATGTGATAACAACAGAAGTAACAACAACCAAAAAGAAAAGCTCCAGACAGTCTAAGCTGCATGTCTACTCAAAATTCACTAAGGGCCTGTGTTCATTCGTCGAATGCACAATGGCACACTTTCTTGGATTCCTGTTTTTATTCTATTTTAACTTAAATTTGTTGTTTTACCTAGTTGCTGCTCTTGTATTTGCCTTGTAAATTGTACATTCTGTATTGTTGCTGCTTTTTTTCTATTTTACTTGTATATTGCATAGTTTCCTTCTTGGCATTCAGTCTGTGGGAAACAAAGGAAGAATTTAATTGTATGACTGAGAACATGTTTTCTTATTGTGCATATGACAATAAACACTTCACCTAGCTTTTTTTTTCTTGTGGTTCGCTCAGTGTCTGAATCAAGCTTTTGTTTGCTTGGAGAAAAAATAATTGCTGACCTTGGACTTGACGTATCATGTATCATGGTATGGAGCACAAAACATAACAGAACAAAACAATGGTGTACGGAATGGACACCATTGTAGGTAGGACATTTTTTAACTCAAAGCGACCCACAAAAAGGGGCCATCCTCTTATTGAGAACAATTGAAAAAAATATGTAAGCGTTCAGAATAAATGCAAGGTGGACACAGGGCCTTAACTTAGCATACTACTTCACCTATACTAACCTGTAGGGCGCTGCTGAGCCTCTTGATTTTCTGCTTGAGCTCCTGTATCTCCTCCTCTCTCTCCTCTCTCTCCTCCTGAAGACGCCTCTGGCTTTTCTGACTCTTCTGTAGTTCCTGGTTCAGAGCGTCCACTTCTTCTTTAAGAGCGTTTTCCCGTCCTCTGGCGGCTTTGAAAGAATCCTTCGCGGCTTGAAGTTCTTCGTTAAGTTCTTGCACACGTATCTGTGGAGGAAAGAGATTTTTTTCTAATTTAAAAGGACAGGTCTGGTGGTATTCTATAGTTTTGTTACTGACGAGATAACAAAACTCGTCAAATCATTTATGCTAAAATCACATAAAACATATTGCACTAAAGGGAATTCACAGCAGCATATAAAATATTGCAAATATTGCCAGAAGCATTCAAAGCATTCGAAATAATCTGGTAACCAGGAGATCACATTAGCAATGGATGATCAACTAGTAAGTGTGCCTTATACGGTTCTGACAGAGGCATGGCATGTAGGCGAAGAAGCATGCACTTACTGTACATATTTTCATGCGTTTTCTGATCAAAATATAACGTTTTTAACCAGCAGCAACTCCGTTTCTATAGTAACACACGAGAGCTTGACTAATAACTGGAGTAATCATTAAAATCCCATCAACTTTTTATGCACTTACAGGCCATAGATACTATGATAAACAAGGCCGCTCAGCTGTTAAAACATGAGGGCTTATTCAGAGTTCAGGAGTCTGAAGCTGTTACAAAATCTGGATGTTTTGCTAAGGATGCTGTGTAACCCTTTGCCAAAGGACAGGGGAGAGAAGTGTCCATAATTAATGTCTTGCTTCCTACAGTTAAGCATAATATACGCACAGCATATCATATAACATACAGGCAGCATATACTATACAGACAGCATATTTGGAGAGAGCTGACTTAAATAAACAAAGAAAGAAATGTCCCCTTGATGCGTAGTAATAACACATACGTTACTTCACTAAGTTGTTTTAAAAATAAACAACAGAGAGGTTGTCAGTAAAGAGTTAGGGGCTTTACAGAAGCTAAACAAAATTATTATTATTATCTCACCAACTCAAATGCACTAATTCGCCCAAACATGCTTTCTTTCAGTCAAACAAACTTCCTCTGATCAGCCTTTATTTTTGTAGTAAATAGCAACGAAGTAATTGTAGTGAAGTAAACGTGAAAGTCGACAGAAATATAAATAAAGAAGTAAAGTACACAATACGTGAAACTTCGACTCAAGTAACATGTTAGGGTCTTACAGCTCATAGAATAAAACGTCCAGTATCTCAAAATCGAAGTATATTATATTACATAAAACCAATCAAAGGATTTATAATACAGAAATGTGCACCCTCTAAAAAGTATGTTTATTCTAAATTAATTTTTTGAATTAAATTATAGAAGACAAAATGTACTTTTCATTGATATACTGTATATATTGTTTTATAGATGCAGCTGTATGTATGAAAATAAGTGTGAAATAAGTGAAAACAAGTGTGTTATACTGATGAAGCTCTACCCACCTTGAGATCTTTGGTGTGTCTGTCGACCAACACTTGTACATTGAGACTTTCCTCTTTCTGAGCGGCGCTGGCTATGACCTGGTGCTCGGCCGCTGACGTCATCTCTCCCCGAAGCTCCAGCAGCGCCTTACTGAGAGCCTGAGAACAAAACACAATCCAACATACAACACATCGTGAAAAATAAAAACACAGTAAATAAGAGCGTAATAGAATGCCAAAATGTCAACTTGAGGTGAGTTTTAAGCAACAATTTCACATCATCTATGTACTGAGCAATTCTTATATTCCATGGTGGACTGTTCCACAAATTGGGAGCAGCTCTGTCACACAAACAGAGGAGAGAGCAAAGAAATGCCAGCGATTACATGTACCATAAGTACAAAAGTCAGATCTGGTTTTACAGTTATTGGACCAACATCCAATTCTAAATTGGCTGTTTCTCTTGGCCACACTCGTTCTTGGTGTAAACTTGTTAAAAAAAAAAATCTAAATTCTGGATGAGTTGAAAAATGACTTGGCTGTGTATGTGACAATAAAGAAATATATAATGTACTGAATCATTAAAAATACATTGAGTTCTTTGACGTGTAACATCCAAAATGTTGCACTTTGTCCTTTGCCTCTCTCCTGACCAGGCGTGCGATTGGAAGGACCCTGCTACGCCCACCCACACTCACTGGTTGAGGGACATTTTGTCCTGCTTTAAACATAAAAAAAAAGTAACTGACTGCAATACCGAATTCGGAAAGATGTGGGGGCCTTTTCAGGAACATTTTCAGAACATTTAGTAAATCTCAAAGAGCCCTCTCCTTCTCTCCCTGTTTTTGCATTGGGTATTTGGTGTAATATCATTTTCAATCATATAATAGAAACTGTTATGTGTTTTTTTTCATCTTTTTCATACCTGTATGTTTATGATTTGAATTTGCGATTTTTAAATTCCAAGACTAATGTGTGGAAGTGGAGTGATTTGAGGTTTTGAGGAGGGATAGCACAGGGAATGGGTTGTGGTTCTCTTAAAACAAAATATTTGAGATAAAATAATTCTGAAACAGATATCAACATCAGCTGCCAAATATTACACGGACACGGACATAATGTGCAATAATTGGGAAACATTGTACATATTATTTATTCATGTTTATGCAGTACATTGCACTATTGCAGCGCGGCACCGCTGCGACCCTGCAGTTACACTATCTCCTGTCCACCCATGTTATTGTCACTGTCTTGTATGTTTCTTGGAGAGGTGTGTACTGAAAAGGCAAATTTCATTGTGCTGTAACGGTGCATATGACAATAAAGCTATCTATTTTTTGTTTACTATTTTTATATTTTGTCTTTGAGTGTATACTGGGATGCTGCTACAATTTTGTTGTACACTGTACAATGACAATACATTATTCTTATTCTGATTATCACATCACAGACCAAAAAGAACACACAGTATACAACATATAAACTTGTAAGATAGAATGTGAACCTTGAGCTGTTTCTCCTTCTGGGTGAGTTGTGCTTTCAGGCGTTCCACCAGGTTTTTCATGGTGTTGCTAGGTGAGCGGACGTTGGCTTCTTTCTGCGCTGCCAGCTCTGTGCGGAGGTAGTTCATCTCCTTCTCCATCTGGGACATCTGGCTCCTCTGCTCCTCTGTCTCTCCACTGAGAGCTTTAAGCTGGACGGCATGGTACTCCTCTAGTCTGAAACGCATTGATTTATACATAGGGTTTATTGGTAATGGTAAATGGACTTGACTTACATAGCGCTTTTTAGCCGATTTTCTCAGCCCCAAAGCGCTTTACATTTCTTACCACATTCACCCATTCATACACACACTCATACACCGATTGCAGTAGCTGCCATGCAAAGCGCCCTCTGAACCATCGGGAGCAATTTGGGGTCCAGTGTGTCTTTTCCCAGGCACACTTCGACATGTGGTGGGGAGACGGGGGATCGAACTTCCGACCCTGCACTCCAAAGGCGACCTCCCTACCCATTTCGCCACTGCTGAGTTATTATCTCACATCATGAAACTAATTAAAGATGGCCACAAGGATTCTGGAGACTGCTTTTTGTCAAAATCACTGAATCGGTGTACTGTGTTTGCGCTGAAAAAAATTGTGTTAATACACAGCCTAGGCTCTGCAAACAGGCATGTTGCTAGCTATGGTGAGCCCCTTTGTTTACATGCCTGTTTACAGTGTATTAACACCAGATTTTTTTTACAACCACACACAGTACGTATGGACAGTTAGTGGATCGTGATGAGAAACTCACTCATGTTGTGGTATACAAGATGCACAGTCAGGATTATAGTAAATGAATAAATAAAAAAAAAGCTTAATCCAAAAGTTTGCCTGGCTGCAGCAATCAGAAAAAATAACCGAAGCCTACACTGTAACTCATAGAGAGTAGCTTGTATGCTTTTTCTCTTTTATCAGTGGTGACTATAGAGACCAAGGCCAGAGAAATGATGTAACATACGGTACAATAAATACTGTAAAAGTGTCCCTTTCGTATTTATATGCTGGCTATAAAATACGGGGCATATTCACATTCTGACATTTTGGGCACGTCACTTTTTTTCACACTAGCTTTTGGCAGATAGGGTTGGTATTAGTTACAAGCGGGGGTGATATTTCTGCTAGGTACAAAGATCTCTGGTATTTCTCATTTCTTCTCAAGGTCAGAAAGGGCAGTTTCCTTGGTGGGAGAGTAATCCATGCCACATGTACGGCCATATTTCAACCGATAATGGATGCATTGCTTTGCCTGCAGATTTCAACTGCGGGGTGGGGTGGTCTGTTTGACAGACAGAGTACTTAGTCTTTCTTTTTTTTTCTTTCTTTCACACACGTGGGTTACATTTCTGCCAGGTTGTGTATGCCAGGTGAATTCATTTTCGCATCAACAACTGCAAATGCAAAACCGCTGAGGTTCACAACAAGTTATCTTGTGTTTTTATTTTAGGCACACGTACACATTTAGCTTAACCTAACACCATTCAATACCCTGCAACATGCCCTATGTTATATTTATCTTGTGTTGAGATGTTTTGATATTGTGATGGTGTTGAATAGTATGTCTTTGGGTGTGTTCTATACCCACAATGTTTTCAAACATCACATCCAGTTTTCTTTAAATTAAGTTGTTGGAGAGGATCCAGGGCTTTTTCTAGCTGTGTTCCCTTGTGTACTGCCCTTACATTCCCACTATGTGCTGTAAGTTATTTTAGGGCAAACATTAGACATAAATCAAGGTGTTTCCCACAAGCCAGCTGCTTTCAATTGTATAACTGCTGGGCATTTAAAACGTTTAACCCCTTTATTGATCCATGGGGTTCACCAGATTTAGCAAAATAATGTAACCAATGTTGACGATAATCTTTGAACACCCAAATATGTGACAGGTGCGTCGGAGAAGGGTGCAGCACACAACTTCAGAAGGGACTACTTTTCTCGGAATGAATACAGCAGTAAGCATGCCAGTGTGCGTGACTTCCTTCTATGTTGGTATCCCAAAATACCCAGTTCAGACCTGAGTTAATCATTATGCTTTAAATAGTGAGAAAAAATGGTTTAGATTGTAATGTAAAAAATGTATTTGTTAAAATCTTTCTGTTCTTTGCTTATAATATTTACAACAATTCTATGTGAACTTAAAGAACAAAGATAACTGGGGCACTCCGGTGGAGTACTGAATAGAGCGCGTACAATATTTGCTCCAGCCTTCGTTGCAGTGTTCGCGGGTTCAAATCCGACCCGTGGACCTTTAATGCAGGTCATCCCCCTCTCTCTCTGTCTCCCCATTGCAACTCTGTACTGTCTAATAAAGCTTAAAAATGCTAAAAAAATATCTTTATAAAAAAAGAAAAAAAGAACTAAGATAACTGAAACATAACATCTTCAGATTCTGCTTTAATGTAATCTTCACTGGAGGCCACTTGGTAAAAATAAATAAAAAATAATAGTAAAAATCAGTTTTAATGAAATAAATAATCACTTTGAGATCTCATCGGCGTGTCTCTTAGCCTGCGTTTCAATGGCTTCCCTCAGTCTCTCCGTCTCGGCAGCGGAGCGATTGAGTTTCTCTGTGAAGGAAGAGAGAGAGAAGTCCTGCTCGGCCACCGTCTGCTCCAGCTCGGCCAGGCGCTCCAGGTGTTTGCTGGTGGGCATCCGGATACTGGGCTTCTTCATCAACTCCTAGACAGAGGAAAAGGAGGGAGGGAGCATTGAACAAAACACTAAAACTGCTTCAAACAAGGCAAGGCAAGGCAGGTTTATTTATAAAGCACAATTCAGACACAAGGCCATTCAAAGTGTTATACAGGGGCATGGAATACATCAAGATTAGAATACATAGAATAGACATTAGAAAAGCGAATGAAAAATATGCGCTGGGGCTCTAACCCACTGTGTTAACCAAAAAGGGCTTTAACCTATTAGGAAACAGGACTTTGAGCTACTTTTAATTTTTAACTAAGGCAGATCTTGACATCGAAAATTGACATGGACACATGCGTACCATTGCTGTCTGTTTGAAACGGTCCAGCGAAGTGTCCGTGTGCAAGTCCAACTTCTGGTGCAGCGTTCTCTGATCCTCCTGGTGTCTCTTTATCATTTCCTCTTGATCCTGCGATCAAAATCATGTAATTAAATGAAACAGGAAAAACACTTACAGAAGCTGTTAACTATTCCTGTGAAAATTGCAGGAAGTTCATTTAATTTTTTAACATTGCTAATTGAAGACATTCATAAACCCCAACTTCAACAGCATTGCAACTTATCACTAATACCGGTACATTATTCACTGACTAGCCAATGCAAAAATACTGACTAGATTTTTCATCCGTACTGAAATACATTCACAAAAAAACCAAACGTTTCCATACTTACGTTGCTAACAGAGTTGCCACGATCCAAAACTTGTCCAAGGAAAACCAGTGGAGGCACGTGAGTTCAAAGGACAATCCAGCAGACTATGATTCACGAGGATTGAAGATAGAAACCTTTTTGGATTCAGCTAAATGGCTGAATGGTCCAGACTTCCTGTCACAAAAGGAAACTGAATGGCCGGAGGAGCCAGTGGATATTCTCCACATTCCTTCAGACGATCCAGAAATAAAAAAGGAAATTTCTGTGAGCTGCTTAAGTATAAGCAAAAGTGCAACCAGTGACCTCATTGAACACTTCTCCTGGAAAAAACTACAGAGAGCTGTTGGCTGGTTGCTAAAACTTAAAAGACTCCTGCTGCTTCAAAGACAAAAGACAAAAGGCAAAGGAATGTGTGTCTAACACCAAACCTGCAGATAAACAACAAGGCCTAACTGTGGATGACTTGGATGAAGCAGAGAAGTCAGTCATATGCTATGAGCAGCAGCGCTACTTTGCCTCAGAACTTGCGCTCCTGAGGACAGGCAAACCTGTCAGAACTGACAGCTCCATTCGGAAATTGGATCCAATTCTTGACGACAAAATTATACGGATTGGAGGAAGGATAAGTCGATCTGCTCTGCCCACAAGCTTGAAGAACCCGATTATCCTCCCCAAAGACTCCCACGTCTCCCAGCTGATCAGGCGTGACATCCATCAGAAGGTTGGACACGCAGGAAGAAGCCACATGCTCTCCAGACTAGGCCAAAAGTTCTGGTTACCCTCTTCCAACTCTCTTGCCAGGAAAATAATAAGATCCTGTGTTTTCTGTAGACGCACACAAGCAAGAGTTGGTGAGCAGAAAATGGCAGACTTACCCCAGGATCGGGTTCAACCAGATCTTCCACCTTTCTCTCATGTGGGCATTGACTACTTCGGACCTATTGAAGTGAAAAGAGGTCGATCACTGGTCAAACGATGGGGAGTCATATTTACCTGTCTGGTGAGTCGAGCTGTTCACCTGGAGGTGGCGAGCTCCTTGGATACGGCCTCCTGCATCAACGCCATACAGCGTTTCCTATGTCGGAGAGGAACAATACTCACCATCAGAACAGATTGCGGCACCAACTTTGTGGGTGCTCAGAAGGAACTGGAGTCTGCCTTGAAACAGCTGGATCACAAAATAATCCAGGATTCACTGCTGAACAGTCAAGTAAAGTGGTTGTTCAATCCTCCGTCAGGAGCCCACTTTGGAGGAGTGTGGGAGCGACTGATCAGGCTGGTAAAAAAGGTGCTTTCATCAGTTCTGAGACAGCAAACAGTGGACGATGAGATGCTCCAGACAGCTCTGTGTGAAGTGGAATCAATACTCAACGACAGACCCATCACGACTGTATCAACTGATCCTAACGACTTAGAACCCCTAACACCGAACCACCTACTGCAACTGAAAGCTAAACCTCTCATGCCACCTGGACTCTTCTGCAAAGACGACATCTACAGCAGGAAGAGATGGAAACAAGTCCAATACATCGCAGATCTGTTCTGGCAGAGGTGGATAAAGGAATATCTGCCACTCATGCAGCAACGCCAAAAGTGGACTAACACCAGAAGAAACTTCAACATCAACGATGTGGTGGTCATCGTAGATGAGACTGCACCAAGGAACTCATGGACCCTTGGCCGTGTAGTAAAGACTTTTCCCGGGCCCAAAGGTCTCGTCCGAAGTGTTCTGGTCCGAACAAAGACGAATACCCTGCAAAGGCCCATCGATAAGCTCTGCTTGCTTTTGGAAGCTGAAAACTGAGCTTAATAACATGAAGAATGCCACTGTGCATATAGTATATGCACAGTGGCATTCTTCATGTTATTAAGCTCAGTATATTATACACACATACACACATACATGCCCCTCTACAAATGGCCCTGCACACACCTTCCTTGCATACATGAACTCCGCGTTCACTGGACTGGTTATCACTGCCTAAGAGACATTCATGCAACATGAACTTTGGGGGGAATTCAAGAGGGGATTATGTAAATTGTGTCGTAGTGAATTTTGATATTTAAGCTGGGTGTGATGTGTTAGTGTAAAGCTACTTGACATATTTTTGAAGAATTTAATTGATTAATATTTGTACTTACCTGGCTCCATATAGTTAATTTAAGTAATTGTTTTGTGGTAACATCACAATTGGGGGCCGGTATGTTGGAGCCATTTAGAGATTTTTTGTGTTTAATATATTTTAAGTAAATACATTTTTAGTTTATGGCAAATTATGATTTATGAAAAGGAGGGGGTGTTACCTCATTTAAGGGAGGAGAATGCCTGTCATTCAGGTTGGAAAGGCAGAGAGCCTACAGTTTTTTGACCGCGAGCTCTCGCGCGTTAAACACATTGCAACACATTATTTCACATTGAAAAGTATTATCTAGTACTATCTCTGCCTCAAAACTAAGAGGGCGAACAAAGGGTTTGCCGTTTCAAACAGCGGCGGCTCGCCCATAGAGGGCGATAGGGCGACGCCCTCCTTGAGCCATACCAGCAAAAAACAAAAATATAATAATGATGAATTTTTTTATTTATTTTTTTGTATTTCTAATCATAATTTATTATTTCAATACAGTTTTTACCTGCATCTAAGTCTAAATATCATTGTACAATCAGCGTCTGTGCTCTGTACCGTCACTCCGGGGCGATTTCGGGCTGGTTTAAAATCGCCCTGAGCGCTCTCATAGACTTCAATGTAAAACTTTTCTTTTTCAAACTGCAGGCTTCGCAATGCAATCTCTATGGGTTCCGGGGGTGCTCGCCCTAACGTGTTGTCGTCATACGTACAGTAAACAATGAACCAATTACAGTGACTGATACAGTCACATGTCCGGTCTGCTGCCCAAAGCGGTCAGATTCAAGACCAACATAACTAATATCAACTCAGGCTAGGCTGGCAAGCTACTTGATCATGTCATTAAAAGGACTAGGTCCTTTCCAGACAAAATGTAACCATCAAGCAAGTATCTACCAAGATGGATTGGGGGATCGTATAAACGCGGATTTTCACGGGGCTCGTTTGAACGGCTAACGAGGCTAGCAGGATGCTAAGGCGCTAACGCTCTGTTCTGATGCCGCTGCATGATGATTATGGACTATATAATGGCTTTTAATCCATCCTGATGGCAGCACAGACACCGCATGGATAACTCCGGGTGTCACCCCTATGCATCATCTCTCAGAACAGGTAAAACAAACATTAAACATCAATCTGCATATGGACGAGCCTGCGCCGTTCAACAGCTGATCCATAGACTGTTTACTCTGACAGCTGCTGTCCGTCCGCGGCATAAACCCGCCTACCAAGTAACGGTGCTGTAGACAGCATGGACATATAAAGAAAGGTAGACAGTAGTAATGCAAACCAATGTGATGATTGCACATATGCTATGCCAGCATCCATTTTTGTTGAATCAGAACACAACTGTCAAGTCAATCAGATTATTGTGATTAATTGTAGAGCAGGTCTCTTCACTTTTATAGGAAGCCTATCTGAGGAGCACACTGGTAAATGACAAGTTATCTGTGATGGCCACAGCCGGATAATCATTTTAGAGCTAAATTAATTTTATTCAAAAAATTAACTAACTTAATGTCCAAAAATACTGTACAGTACAATGCTTGTCTAATGTTGCCAGAGTGGTTATGCCAGATGAACAGGAAAAACAAACTGGTAAATGCAATATGACATTGTCATATTAGCTATCTGATTTAGGTTCATTTTGGGTCATTTTACCCATCATGGCAACAATTGCCCCCCCTGAGATTATTGTCAGGAGCCGCCACTGGTTTCAAAAGGTATAATATAGCCGTTTCATTGAAAATCATTGTATGCTTTTCCCCTGTAACGCTATACCTGTCTAGCTTGAGCCAACTGTTTCTGGTATTTCTTCAGAACATCCTCTTTCTTGTCCAGTCGCCCCTGTAGGTCTTTGATGGTCTGATGGGCCAGTTTTAGGGCGGGCTGACTGTCTGCTTGTCCTTCTTCATGCCTGGTCAGGTCGGCTAGCAGGCGTTCTCTGTTAGCCGAGGCTGGCAGGCGCAGACGTAGCTCATTGATGACTCTATCCCTGGACACAATGTTCTGTTCTGCTTTCCACAGAGCTCCTTCTTTCTCTTTCAGCTTCTACATATGACAAAAATATTATCATTTAAAACTATTTATTTCAGTTTATTGAACCTTTTTTTTTTACCAGGTTTAGCCCCATTGAGATTTGGAATCTATATTTGAAGGGAGACCTGGCCAAGACAGGCAGCAGCAACTGTTAAACATTTCCAAACAAAATACATTAAAGTAAACACACACACACACACACAGACACAGACACACACACACACACACACACACACACACACACACACACACACACACACACACACAGATTTAGTCTGAATAAAACGATTATGACAATGACAATATACAAGATATACACATCTGATTTATGAGGAATACTTGATTGTATAAACAGGGGCTGAATAGCATACCTCATCTAGACCTTTGCAGGTGGCCTTAGTGTCCAAGATTGTGCGGATGTGTTCTCTGATTTTACCCAACGCAAACTCTAGCTGATGAGCCAGAGGGAGACTGGGGTCAGGAAGGGAGGCTGTGACGTCCTCATACTGAAAACAACCCAAAATTATAGTTTTACTATGCTCAATAAAGCTAAAAAAATATGATTAATACAATGTTTGCACTTATAAATCCCATTTATTACAAACTATAACAATGTTTTTTTATAGTAGAATTAACTTGTTTTTCATATTTCACATTATTTATTTTAATACTTCATATTTTGTTATTACTTCTTCTTATTTACATATCTTATTATTTCTGAAAGCCTAAAGCGACTCAATTCCCCCCCGATCAATAAAGTTGACTAATTCTGAAAATCATCTTTTAGTTGCTGTCAATTTGTTGTTTACCTTTTCTGAACTGTTTACAATCTGACTCTGGTGCTTCTCGTACTGGTCCACTTGGCGCTCCAGCTCCACCTCTCGCTGATCCCAGGCCAGCTGACGTTCATCTTGATGCTTCACACGGTAAAGAAAAGACATGCCTGCGTTACCTTTACATTGACCTTGAATGCTATAAATGACACACTCATGTAACTAAAATCTCCTGAACAAAAGAGGTGTAAAAACTTTAAATGCAAAAAAAAAGGGTATTACAATAATTACTTTTCTTTATATCCTTTATGTTTGTCTGTTTATTTCAAACACAGTGAAGCACATTTGGTAAAGTGTATCTGCATAATGGTGTTCCTAGAATGTGTGTATTGTTTTTTACTTTTTTTTTAAGATATTTTTTTGGGCATTTTTGGTTTATCAGACACACTTCTAGAGTTAAAATGGGACAAAGAGGGGAAAGACATGCAGAGAACTGACCCGGGCTGGATTCGAACCCGGGTCTGTTTGTATGTGTGTATTGTTGAATGAGTTTTTCTCCTGTCACCATGTTTTGCTGTACGATCTCCTCTTCCAGTGAGCGGATGTTTCTCTCCTGCTCCATCACCAGGCTCTTCATGAACTTTATCTCCTCCCTCTGGACCACCAGCTCTCGGCCTCTACGCAGCTCCTGTAGACGCACCTCCTCCATCTTCTTGTGCCACTCAAGAACCTGTTGGAAGTTTAACAGTGGAGAGGTTTTCAGCATACAAAGCTTACAAGTCATAGTAATATGTCTCACAAACAGATAACATAAAAAGAAAAACACTGTGCTATTTTAGTATTTTTAAAGTGACGAGGAACCTTTCAGTTTTCGTTCGAGCGGTAGTGTTTTGACGACACCAGCGTCATCATAACACCTTAACTGTATGATGGTGCGTTTATTTGTTTAAGAAGTGAGTGAAATAGAGAAGGCAGAGTAAGTACAGGTCTGCCTGCCGTAAATCGTTTGGTCTCAACTGGCGGGGATTCGTACCGAGGGCAATAAAATCTACTTTATAAAAATAGCATTCTTTTCGCTGATAGTCTCATTTGCTGTTACAGGGTCAGTCCCCGCCTACCCGCCACATGTCGAAGTGTCCCTGGGCAAGACACTGAACCCCAAATTGCTCCCGATGGTTCAGAAAGCGCCTTGCATGGCAGCTACTGCCATCGGTGTTTGCGTGTGTCTATAGAAAAAATGTGTTAAGATATGTAAAAAAGCGCTTTGGAAGCGCATTGTGAAGCGCTTTGTGACCCTGGTCTGTGAAGGGCGCTCTATAAATAAAGCTTACTTACTCACTTACTTACATTTATAATCATCAGAGGAAACACTTAGACATGTTCATAGACATTTAAAAGTTCCTCGCCGTCTCTTTAAACACTTGTGATAACACATTGTGAAAACATCCATCAACCCTAGCGACCTTCTGTGCCCCCTTCACATCCTTCAGAGTTGCGATGAGCTCCTCGAGGCCTCGAAGCCTCAGCTCCAGTTCCTCGGCCCTGCCCTCTGCCCTCCTCCACTCCTCCTCTGCTTTCTTCTTCTCCTCGCTGGCTCTCACTCTATCCTCCTGAAGGTTCACCATGGTTACTGAAAACTTCTCCTGCTGTGGAAGGGGCAGCGCTCCGGCAAACTGCCTGCGTAGCGCCTGTATGGTTTGACGGAGGTGTTTGGAGCGGTTGCAGCCCTCCTGTCGGGCCAGGAACAGCGCTGAGTCGCTGGCGTCGAGCCGCTGTTCGAATCGCAGCTTGTGGGTCTCCAGATGTTGGATGCGAGAGGTGGCGATCTCCAGTTTTGTCAAAGCAGAGGATTCACTGAGCTGTAGGGCCACTATGTGCTGGTGGAGCTTGGCGATGAGGGCCTTCTCGTCTGACTGGGACTGAAGGAAAGAGAGGATAATGTAAATTAGCTACATTGAAACAGATGAAAATGAGCTAATAGCTAACTCTGGTACTGCTAATGAGCTGTGCATTGTCCCTGCTAAATAAACAAATAAAGACATGCTTAAAGGTGCAGTGTATAGTTAGGGTGTATTTCGGCGGCATCTAGTGCTGAAAGTTCTAGATTACAACAATCCTTTGCTAACCCACTGCCTCAAGTCCTCCCACGATATCAAGTGATGAGGTGAAGATGTATTTAGTTATTCATTCTATTGTACTTCTTCTTCGTTTTCCAACTGCTGCATTTCCCAAGGACACCCTCGATATATTAAAAAATGCATGAAGCCATTAAGTTTATCAATTCTGTGCTACTGTAAAAACTTGCAACATGGCCCCCCACTCCTATGTTGATATACAAGGCTCAGTCTGTGGTATTAGAATGAGACAATAGCTTTTATTTTCAAGTGATTATACACTAATTAGAACATGCTTTTGAATGTTTTATTCCGTTACTAACAAGTCTGTTCAGAAAAAAAACACACCAATTCCCTTTACACTTTGACTTTTAAAGCCATTTCACTAATAACTGTGTTTTGATTCATACATTTTAAGTCTCAAACTCAAACAACATATCCGAATCCATCTCTGTTGTTTACTATCACGCCTTTCGACGGCGCATGCACAGCACGGTCGTCATCCGGTTATGTCCGCCCCAGAGCCTTATAGATAGGGCTCTGGCCCGCCCATATCAGAAAAAACGATTTGATTGGTAGCTCTGGATTTTTGGATATATTTAATGAGTTTCAATGGAGAGTGTCCAGACCAACAGGCGCAGCAAATTTATTAGCAAAAATGATGTTACTCTGCTGAACTTGGAAGTAAATGTTTTTTGTTTTGTTTTAAACTTTCAAACAACAACCATGTAAAATACCTGGAAGTCCAGTATCTGTCTCCTCAAAGAGTCCACTTCCTTCTCTTTGGAATGTTGTCTGGCCTGTAGAGCAGAGGCCTGCATCATGGCCACATCAGACACCTCTTGAAGCCTGAAAAAAAAAAAAAAAACACATAACAATGTGCAAAAAGACACACAACATATACAAATGCTATTATATTAAAATGGGCCTTCAGCAGAGAAACAGTGTGGTCGGGCAACAACATCTCACAGCTCATAAATAAAATAAAACCAAAGGAATGTTTGTGTTAAACTTTTTAACACGTTTTTTAAAGAATGTTAAGTTTCTCTTCCACAACCATTTGTTAGTTTCATTTACAAATGGAATGATGATTCAACTGCTGTGACCTCAAACACATCTATGTTTATATCAGTCCCTTTCCAAAGTAATTCCAAGAATTCACACGTACTTAGAAACACATATGACATTCTTTACCATTACATTAACATTAGAACGGGCCTTTGTAACAGATAACATTGTGGTCCGCACCGGCAACAGTTCACAACAAATATATAACATTTTAAAAATCCTTTATAAGGTTTCAGGAAAAGTAGAAACATTTAAACAGATATGGCAGCCTTTCCTCGACCATATAGCAGCCCTGAAGTGACCTTCGTGACACCTTTTTGACTTTAATTTTTTTGCTTAACATTTACCTTTAATTTAAAAAAATTCTTAGAAACCTTTTAAGTAGAGTATGCTATGTTAGTTGTTTTATTTCTTTTTGTCTTTTGTTTGTGTGTTCGCTTTTTTCAGTTGTGTGTTTGTGATCTTTAAAAAGGAAAATCCAAAAATAAAGTACTTAAAAAAATATATATATAACTATATATATATATATATATATACAGCTCTGGAAAAAGTTAAAAGGCCAGTCTCGATTTTTCTTCAATCTTCATCTCTACATTACTTATTGAATATTGTGAATTTGGTAGAAATATTGTCAGTAGTTTATAAAATACAAACAAAATGTTAATTCTACTCAAACATATGCCTATAAATAGTAAAACAAGAGACACTGAACATTTGGAGTGGTTTCTTCATTTTTTCCACGGCTGTAGGCCTATATATGACATTTTAAAAAAATCAGTTATTTTTCTAAAGTTTATCCAGGATAATAAATGCACACAACTTACTTAGAAACCTCGATGCGTAGCTCGGCCTCGGCCTTCTCCAGCTCTGAGATCCTGGACCGATCTGCGTCGCTCACAGCTTTACTGATGCTGTCGGACAACTCGTCTCTCAGCTCCCGCTCCACTCGCTGCGCCGCTACATTCAACTTGGTCAACTTGGGGGAAACACAGAGGTAACACTGCTTCGTAAGATTTTTTTATTTATATTTTGCATTTTCAAGCTTTATTTGAGTTGAAATGGGGACACAGAAAGAGAAAGAGAGAGGGAGGATGACTTGCAGTAAAGGTCCACGGGTCGGATTTGAACCCGCGACCACTGCAACGAAGACAGGAGCCAATATGGTAAGCGCTCTATCCACTACGCCACCGGAGCCCTCCCGCTGCATAAGATTCTTTAAAGGTGCACTGTGTAACTTTGGGTGTGTCAGAGAAGTGAACATTTTTAAATGTTTAATTCTCATAACTGAATAAATAAAAACTTTCCTCACGGGAAAATTGGATCCCTGGATATTCGAACACTGTCTGAAGTTATAAAGTTGCCTGAAAAGTTACTGTTTCACTGTAGTTGCAGGGCCTACAGTTTTGTTGGCAAACATATTACATTTGGTTCCAGGTGCCTCAAAATGATTTTGTTTTTCTCTATTGTGATAGAAATATTCAATACCAAGAATAACATATTGAGAAAAATATGTTTTGTAAACTAACTGCAGGATCTGCCAATGTCAACAACCCACCCCCTCCTTCCCTTGAAACTGCATAGTGCACTTTTAAGATAAAATAAAAAGACATCTGGGAAAATGATCTAAACCAGTGAGAATCTGGAAATAAAAGCATCAAAACAGTCATTTATCTGAGCTGTATTGCTGTTTTCAGGGGTCATGAAACCAAAATGTTGCGATAGACAACATAAATCATTTTCGAATTCTGCCAATATTTTTTTTTCTTTACTATAGGACTGTTTGTCTGCCTACGTGAGCCAAATGACCTTTTTACAACCGTCTCAACTTGCTACAAATGTTTAACACAGACGCCCTGAGCAAGGGCAAGACTCATGTGCATGAAAGAAAACATTTTTTTCGATAAGATAAAAAAGACTTCTAAACTGGTGAGAATCTGGCAGTAAAAAGCATTAAAACAGTCACTTATCTGAATTATATTGATGTATTCAGGGTCATCGTCTATCTCAACAAAAATGTTGAGATAGACGAATACATCTCTTCCAAATACAATTGTGTAGCATAGAAAAGGTTCCGCAAATACTATATTCATTTACTTAAAGATTATTTTTTGGCATTTTTAAGCTTTATTTGAAATGGGGAGACAGAGAGAGAGGGGGGATGTGCTGCAGTAAATGTCCACGGGTCGGATTTGAACCCGCCACCACTGCATGAAGGCCAGAGCCAATATGCTTCGTGTTCTATCCACTACGCTATCAGAGCACCCATACTGTATTCTTTAATCAGTAATAAGGCCTGTCTGCCTTCGTGACCTGAATTACCTTTTTACAACCGTCTCAACTTGCTACAAATGTTTAACACAGACGCCCTGAGCAAGGGCAAGACTCATGTGCATGAAAGAAAACATTTTTTTCGATAAGATAAAAAAGACTTCTAAACTGGTGAGAATCTGGCAGTAAAAAGCATTAAAACAGTCACTTATCTGAATTATATTGATGTATTCAGGGGTCATCGTCTATCTCAACAAAAATGTTGAGATAGACGAATACATCTCTTCCAAATACAATTGTGTAGCATAGAAAAGGTTCCGCAAATACTATATTCATTTACTTAAAGATTATTTTTTGGCATTTTTAAGCTTTATTTGAAATGGGGAGACAGAGAGAGAGGGGGGATGTGCTGCAGTAAATGTCCACGGGTCGGATTTGAACCCGCCACCACTGCATGAAGGCCAGAGCCAATATGCTTCGTGTTCTATCCACTACGCTATCAGAGCACCCATACTGTATTCTTTAATCAGTAATAAGGCCTGTCTGCCTTCGTGACCTGAATTACCTTTTTACAACCGTCTCAACTTGCTACAAATGTTTAACACAGACGCCCTGAGCAAGGGCAAGACTCATGTGCATGAAAGAAAACATTTTTTTCGATAAGATAAAAAAGACTTCTAAACTGGTGAGAATCTGGCAGTAAAAAGCATTAAAACAGTCACTTATCTGAATTATATTGATGTATTCAGGGGTCATCGTCTATCTCAACAAAAATGTTGAGATAGACGAATACATCTCTTCCAAATACAATTGTGTAGCATAGAAAAGGTTCCGCAAATACTATATTCATTTACTTAAAGATTATTTTTTGGCATTTTTAAGCTTTATTTGAAATGGGGAGACAGAGAGAGAGGGGGGATGTGCTGCAGTAAATGTCCACGGGTCGGATTTGAACCCGCCACCACTGCATGAAGGCCAGAGCCAATATGCTTCGTGTTCTATCCACTACGCTATCAGAGCACCCATACTGTATTCTTTAATCAGTAATAAGGCCTGTCTGCCTTCGTGACCTGAATTACCTTTTTACAACCGTCTCAACTTGCTACAAATGTTTAACACAGACGCCCTGAGCAAGGGCAAGACTCATGTGCATGAAAGAAAACATTTTTTACGATAAGGTTCTTAAGATAAGATAAAAAATACTTCTAAACTGGTGAGAATCTGGCAGTAAAAAGCATTAACAGTCACTTATCTGAGTTGTATTGATGTATTCAGGGGTCATGAAAACAAAAACGTTGTATGGACAAATATCTTTTCCACATACAATCGTGTAGCATATAAAAGGTTCTGCAAATACTGTATTAATTTCTTTTAAAGATAATTTTTTTGGCCTTTTCAAGCTTTATTAGATAGTACAGAGTTGCAATGGGGACACAGAGAGAGAGAGAGAGAGAGAGAGAGAGCGGGGGGATGACCTGCAGTGAGGTTTCACTGGTCGGATTTGACCATTGCAACGAAGGCCGGAGCCAATATGGTACGTGCTCTATCCACTACGCCACCAGAGCAACCATACTGTGTTCTTTATAATAAGGATGTATGTCTGCCTACGTGACCTGAATTAACTTTTTACAACCGTCTCAACTTATAACAAATCTTTAACACAGACGCCTTGAGCAACGGCAAGACTCTTGCATGTTCAAGAAAAATATTTTTTTCGATAAAATTCTTAAGATAAGATAAAAAATTCTTCCGGGAAAATATATAGTCTAAACTGGCAATGAAAAGCATTAAAAACAGTCCCTTATCTGAGTCGTATTGATGTTTTTTAAGGTTCATGAAACCAAAATGTTGAGATAGACAGAATAAATCATTTCCCAAACACATTGTATAGCATATAAAAAGTAGTTTGCAAATATTTGATTCTTTACTTTAAAAGGCTGTATGTTTGCCAGGTGAGCCAAATTTTTACAACCGTCTCAACTTATTACTAAATCAGTTGCATAGACGCCCATAGACTTATACATGTGTGAAAGAAAAACAATGTGTGTTCCTCCTTACCTCTGCAAACTTGGCCTCGAGTTCTAAGTTGCGTTCCTCCACCTGCCTGAGGGAGTTGCGCGTCTGTTGATACATTTTCTGTGCGTGCTCGGCCCTCTGTCTCTCGTTCAGCTCCTTCATCTCCAGAGTGGTGATGCGTCGGGCGGCAGAAACTCGCTCATTGTTGGCCAACGCTTTGTCCACCTTATCCATGCCATTTTCAGCTCCTGATATTAAAGGCCCCCCCAAAAAAAACAAGAGACTATTTAGGATGACAATTTACATTAAAATGTGCACTATGCAGTTTCACAGGAAGGGTTTGTTTACATTTCCAGAGCCTGCAGTTAGTTTACATAACACATTTTCTCTGCATGTAAGTCTTAGAATTGAATAAATCTAAAATAAATCTTTCTGTTTTTTAAGGCACCTGGTACCGTAAGGCTTGAATGTGTTTGTAATCAAAAGTGTGGGCCCTGCTGCTGCTGTTTAAGGAAGTTTTCTAACTTCAAACAGTGTTCCAGGGATCCAATTTTCCTAGAGGAAAGTATGTTTATTCAGTTATAATTAGATAGAATATAACTTTGAAAATGTAAACTTCTGTGACATAGTGCACCTTTGAGGGTTGGCTCCAGAAATTGGCTTAACCCTGGAGATATATCAAGGATCATCATATGCGTGTAGCGGTGATTGCTCCTGTAATTTTTGCCTGCAGTCATTGTTTGGCCAATCCCCATGGTTACATACATTATAAATATATTCATTGTTACTTTGGAGTTCTGGCCGGCATATTGACATGTTACTTGCCGCCCGTATTGTTAAGAGGAAAATGAGGAATGTTATGACGCCACTGAGCTCAAATCAAATGAAGAAACTACAATTAAGGTAAACCAGACCAGACCCAAAGCCAAAACTGCACTGAACACTCTCAAGAAGAAAGCCCACACACACACACACACACACACACACACACTAATATAAAACTGTTACTTCTGGCCCTGTAGCTAGCCTGTAATCAATGTCTCTAGGGCTTTCATCATATTTCTGTAAATCACGTTGATAAGAATGATAGCCTCGTAAAATATCTGAACTTTTCTCTCATGGCCCATGCGTTCTGTGTGTGCTGTGTTGATATACTGTATGATTTGATTAGAATTGATTCCTTTAGGCCCCTTTGCTTTCTGGCCTTGTATTAATGGCATTTATTATAATGCCAAAAACAACGTTTTATATTCAAAACCCACAATGATAAAATTCTACTATTTTTTTTCTGAAAAATAGCTGAACTGAATGTGCATCAGTCCCATCTTTAAGTTTACCGAGTGCATTGACGCTGTCCCACGCCTGCTCCAAAGTGTTCAGTTTCTCCTTTGTGATCTCCAGTTCTTTATTCATGGCCGAGATTTGATCGCGTAGAGACTCGTTCTCACTCTGAACGTCAGGGGAGGAAGACAACATATATGTTAGAATGATGGTTTGTTCAGTAATGGTGAGCAGCCCAAATGAAAATACTTGGAAGGTTAAAGTTGGAGATAGCAATTCCAGAAAACACTTGGTTGTTCAAATCACATTTAGTCAAAATCAGCGAATATCTCCTCACAATCCACTACCTGTCTGTAATGTGTGTGCGTTGAAAAAATTAGAGATGGCGTTGATACACAGCCTAGGCTCTGTAAACTGGTATGTAAACAAAGGGTTCCACAAGCAACATGCCCATTTACAGAGCCTAGGCTGTGTTTTAACACTGGATTTTTTTGCTTTTTCAGCGCACATATAGTATGGACCAGTAGCAGATCGTGAGAGATATTCACTGATAAAAAAAATGAAAAAAAAAGTGATTAGACAACGACACATAAACGTTTCAATACCTCCAAATGTTCGAGGTTGGTGGTCCTCTGTATGAGGCGGCTGTCCCTCTGTAGCATGTCTCTGTATTTGACCGTCAGCTCTGTGTACTGTCTGTTGGCCCGCTCCAGGTCTGATGAGGGAACGCTGTCATCCAAGGCCTTCTGCAGAGCGGCCATCTTATATGCAGCCATTTCCTAGTGGTAAGATAAAAAATAGTGCCATAATTTAAAAAAGTGTTTATTTCTTCTTAGTCTATAGTGCTATAAAGTTAGTATGATTGATTAAAGGTGAAGTGAGAGATATGTTTATGTTAATATACGTGTTAAATCGCTCTATATTCATACGGTGATCACTTATATAGTGTGCACGCTTCATAACACGGGTCTCTCAGTCACCCGCTCTGCATGTAATCGGCAAATAAACTTTTCTGGGATCACAACCTGATATCCAATCAGAAGAGAGAACGCTACAAACAGGTAAGCCTACGTCTCACTGCCGGTGCACGCGCAGAGAGCGACAGAGGGGTGAATGTTTATGCGCCTACAATGGCGGAGCAGGTAAAAATCCTTCCCAATGTCTGCTTTGATGGTTTTTATCATGTTTTATAGCACGTATGGATCTGAGATGATGCTAGATGATTCGCTGTTTGAAGACCGCAGTGCATTAATGTGGTGATGTAGGGACGAGGGAGGGGACTGCTAACTGCAGTCACTGACAGGAAGTTAGCTAAAAAAGACATTTCACTCACAGCACCTTTCATATACTATTGTTCATTCTTAATAATGTTGACTGACTCATACTTTATTTTTTTGTATTTTTCTTTTACACGTGATTCTCCTTGTGAGTTTTAGGCATTCTGGGGGGAAAATACTTCCATATTAGTCAATTTCAACTGCAAAATCTACAGGGATTTTCAGATGACAACTTTAAGTGATCACTTATGGACAGAAGTGACTCGCGGTAATTCAGAATTAACTCAGCTGAGTTATTTTAAAGCAGTTGGAGGTCCGTGCTCTTTGCCACGGTTAACATCACTCTCGCCGGCGTGTGCACTGCCCTCTGCTGTGGGTGAGAAATGTGCTCAGAGGATAAAGGTCAGTCAGTTTAAATAAATGCTATGATAAGCAAACAATGTATTGCACATACACATCTTTTTGTAGTCCCTTATGTGCTACCCGGTCTGAGCTGGGAAAAAAACGCTTTTTAGCTTCAGTGCCCCTGACTGGAACAATTTCACAACAAATTAGAATAAAATACCTTCATATCCGTTAGTAAATTTAAACATATTATCTTAAATCAGTTTTAATTAGGCTAAATTGTACTCTTGTACTTGTATTGTTCACCCATTTCATTTTAATTGCATCCCTTCTATATCACTGTCATTGTATTTTGTGTATGTATTGTTTTTGCTCTGCATTTGTTTGACTCAACTCGATCTCTTGAGTATGAATAAAGGTTAAATAAATAAAATAAATACTTAATCTAATTCTTACTGGTTAACGTAGGTACATTCCTAGAATTCATATTATATATATTGCCCTGGAACATATTTTCCTTGTTAAGCGCTGCCTTTTCATAATTTTAACTGGTAAATCATTTCTACTGCTGAAAGAAATACAACCGGGTTCTGTCACAATGAATCTGGGTGTTTGTAAAATACTAAAAACTTCTACCGTTGATGAAGTATCTGTTATTTCACAATAAAAAGTATTTGAGAAAAAAATCAGCACCAGCTTTCATGTGATGCATGGTTTTGAATAGACCAGGTGGATTTACAGCTACTGCTCTTTCTACAGTTTACAGTTGTAATTTGTCATATTTGAGTTAAGTTGATTCTGACGGCAGCGTTGGCGGTGCGATGTTATTGCAGACGTGCACCTTGGACCTTTTAGCAACGCATTATCTAATAACAACAATTTATGCAATAAAACGTCAAAATGTAATAAATTTTCACTTCATTGTGTAATAATACCCGTAGACATAAATTTGTCCGCATTTTGTAATAACTTATTACATGATACGGTCTTTAGTACAAAATGCTAGGGTCGCACTTCCTTTTTATAATGAAAATTTAAGACTTTATTACAAAATAAGTTTAAATTAGAAAGAGCCTAGAAGTTAGAAGGTTAGCTACAAAGTTCAGTTTCATCATTGTTGTGTACAGCTGCAAGGGCAAGGCCCACAGTTTTGTTTAAAAATATATTCATGTCTTACGGTTTTGTTCTAGGTGCCTCAAAATCATTTTGTTTTGATTTATGATGGGGAAATTCTATATTCCGAAATGCTGTAATAGAAAACTCGCAGAGAATTTAATTTATTTAATTACATTTATAATAAGACAAAACAACAGAGTACAGAGTGTAAAGCTTCAGACCTACACGGTCAGCCCCCGGTAGGACTGACAATATCGTTTGGTCAGACAGAGTATTTAAAGCCCTCTTCTACAACAAGGGTATCATCATGGTTAATAGAGTAAACAGGTCTCAGGGGTTTATTGTGGTCAGCCACAATAAACCTTAACATAGTTCAAGCAACTGTTTTGTCAGCACATTCTTAGAGGAAAGGCACATGTGTTAAACTGATGTGATATACATATGAAAAACAGATCAATCAGATAGTTACAAATAAATCTGCCCTCACAACTAAGGGTGTATTCACACATGGAAAGTCCGTTAGTTCACTTGCTTTGGTCCAGACCAAATAGAATTTGGATTTTTTTTTTTGGTGTGGTCCACTTTCATATTGCGCCTTTTGCAAGTGAACCAGCATTACGAAGCAAAACCACACGTGATCTAAGGTCATTCATTCATTGGACAGACATTCTGGGGTGGAGAGAAGCAGGAAGAACGAAGTAAAAACTGCAAATTTATCATTGATATAATATGGGGTTAAAAATAATAAAAAGGCCTACATCTAGCCTATAAATAAAGAAGAAAAACATCAAATTATTGTTGTTTCATATGGTTATAATATGTAGCCCTATGACAATGCCACGTTATGTGGCTTGTAGCCTACGATGTGAAACATAATTTTTACTGTATTTTTGCTGCTGGACGCGCGGCTCGCGTGAAGAATAGGCTCAAGCTGAAACACAGCTGATTAAGCTGTGTATCAGCTGGGTGTCAGTTTGGCGCAGTTCAGCACCAAACTGACACGGGGACAGTATTGACGGTCCCGTTGGGAAGAACAATAAAAACACACACTTCATGCAAAGCGCAGCGTGAACCTGTTGGCACTGTAGGCTACGGGAGACGCTCCTCTCCATCTGATCGCTGATCCGCACGCGTCATTATCAAATGTAATATTTTTGCTCGGGGCTCCCGGTCAAACCACAACTAATCTTCCTAACAATGGCGACAACAACACTTTCCCATAATGTGAAGCTGATGGCGATTTATTAAAAAAGAAAAGAAAGAAAAGGCGCAGTGCTTCCTGCAATTGGGTCGGATCGAGTCCGGCCAAATTCACACCACAAACGAACTGCAGCAGAGTGCGTTTCGAAGCGCATCGAGACTACCTCTTCAGCTGGGTCTCGGAGCGTTTGTTTGGTCCGCCCCCGAGTGCGATTGCTGTATTCACACCTGTCTGAAAGATGCGCACCGAAGGTGGAAGTGCACCTGAGTTTGTTTCAACCGAACTAAACACAGCATGTGTGAATACACCCTAAGACTAACATGTGGAGTAAACATGTTTTGTAAACTAACTGCAGGCTCTGCAAATGAAAATAAACCTTGCTCACCTGAAAGTGCATAGTAGACCTTTAACAGAACATTAACTAGATGAAAATAAAGCATGAGAAATCTAGTACAACTTTTGAAAAATTGGAGACAAAATTCGATTAAGAAAATGTATTTGTTCCAGAGTCTGTGTTTGTTTACCTTGTATCTCTGCAGGTAGCCCATCCTCTGGGTGACAGAGGCCTGCATGGCGCTGCTCTCGTCCCTCAGTTTGCCGTTCTCTTTGCGTAGATGCTTCTCCTGCTCCAGCAGTGTGACGTAGCGCCGCGTTAGCTTCTTCTCGTTGACTTTCAGCACCGTGGACTTCCGCAGCGCTTCACTCAGCCGTCTCTTGATCTCCTCAGGGTCTCTCTGAAGGGTGTCCAGCAGCTCCTGATGGTGTGGAATGGATAAGGGCCTAAATTAAACCGTTCTTTCATGTAATTTTGAGTGTAAAAATTACTCTTACAAGTACAATGAAGCAAAGAGAGATATGCATTAGGGATGGGCACGAGTAGTGTATATTCCAAGATTGAGGGATCACACATTAAATCGCTCTTTCATGGACATTTTTTTATTAAGATAATTTTTTGGCATTTTCAAGCTTTTTTATTAGATAGTACAGAGTTGAAATGTGGAGACAGAGAGAGAGGGGATGACCTGCAGTAAAGGTCCATGGGTCAGATTTGAACCCGCGACCCCTGCCACGAAGACCGGAGCCAATATCACTACGCCCCCTTTCATGTCATTTTGAGTGTAAAGATAACTCTTACAAGTACAATGAAGCAAAGAGATATATTCATTAGGGATGGGCACGAGTAGTGTATTCCAAGATTGAGGGATCAGCCATTGAAGGTGGATTTGGCGATTCTTGAGAACGTTTGTTGTCAAAATCACTTTTTGTCAAAGTTAAAGTTAATATCTACTAATCTGCTGTCTTAAAATCCATTGATAATACACATCCTAGACTCTGTAAATGGACATGTTGTTAGCTACGTTGGGACCCCTTTGTTTACATACCAGTTTACAGTGCCTGGGCTGTGTATTAACACCAGCGTTTGTTTTCAGCACACGCAAAGTAGCCGATCGTGAGGAGATATTCACCGATATGATAAATAGTAATTCTGACAACAAACTGTTAGGGAATTTATTATTGTGTGAATATATGAAATATATTTACACTATATTGTATTATCATAAATTGTGAATCTTCATGTAATCGGTCAAACTGTTCTTTTTGCCTCATTCTCAACTTTTAAAGGTTGATATTTCTTCGGTCAAACTGTTCTGACCTTATTCTTGTGTAAGATGAAGTCAGGTTGTTTTATGTACTGGAGACTACTCCTCGCCAACTAGATTTGTTAAGTCTCACTATATTTCAACCCTGAAAAGCTATTACGTAGGATAAGGTTTGTGCATAATTAGTAGGGCTGTCAAACGATTAAAATGTTTAATCAGATTAATCACAGGATTCTGTGGATTAATCACAATTAATCACGATTAATTTTACCATTCGAAATATGCCCGAAAAATTCGAATTTTCTCTGTATATTGTTGTACGAACGGAAAGATAAAGGACAGAAGGTGGATGTACATTTAAAATTAGAATTTTTATTAATTGAAAATCCAAATGATGGTTTTAATACTGAAAATAAATTTAAATCAAACAAAAATATATACCTACCACACCATAATTCAATTGGTCTGTCTCTTTACTTTGTCTTTGGGAAAATATAGGCTATATAATGGCATTTATTTGGTGAATCTATAGGTTGTGCATTCTTGAATACAACTTGATTACAGTCCGCGGTGTGTGTGTGTGTGTGTGTGTGTGTGTGTGTGTGTGTGTGTGTGTGTGTGTGTGTGTGTGTACGCGCGAACACGTCCTAGGGGACTGTTCATTTGTGCCAGGAAGCCAACGTTATGTCTACTCACGCACACCTCTGAAAACTGCAGACGTTTGTGTCCTCGCGGGCTCTGAACTGAGCGGACAATGTTTCTCTTCCTGTTGCTCCCGACATCAACTGTCACCCACGGCAGTTGATTTTATACTATCTATGCCCCCGACACAGACGTGACCGTTAGCAGTTTAAAACACGGCATGGGCTAGCATGCTGTGATGTTTGGCAGCGCGCAGCTACTGATCCTGGGTCAGCCGCAACGTTTGAGTGGCTGTAGTACAGAGCCAGTGGGATGTACGGGGCGGATCATTCTGCACATGCGTTAATTGCGATAAAAAAAATTAACGCATTAATTCCAGAAATTAATCACCCTGCGTTAACGCGATAATTTTGACAGCCCTAATAATAAGATTTTGCTATAACTTCTCTGTAAAACTGCCTCTTGTTGGTCATTTCATTACAATCCCCTTGTTGCATTGTTGTCTTGACCCTTGTTTGCAAACAATAAAGATCTGTTTATTTTGTATTTAAAGAGGACCTATGATGCTTTTTGACTTTTATGACCTATAAACGTTGTTATGATGATTCATAGTCATGCTTAACCATACTAAATTATCAAATAATGATTTACATGCATTTCGACGTATTCCCTGCTGACCGTCTGGGGTGTCTGTGCAGAGCACTAAACACTATTCTAGCCACACTATTCTAGCCAGTCGAGAAGTCACGTGTTCAAAGCGGTCTACCCTTTGTAACTTTGTGACGTTGCATGTAACTTTGTGAAGTCACCACGCGGATGTTTCCATGTATGGTAATGCTGTCACTTCCCTGCTCGCGTCTGCCTCGCGCCCTTATAGGTCCATGCTCGCGCTTCCCGCCACTGAAAGTGTTCCGGAAGGAAGGTAACCAATCACAACGGAGTGGGGTTTGCAGGAGGGGGGGGGGGGGGGGGGAGCGGAGATTGCCGAAGCACAGGCGGATGGAGCGGAGATGGCCGATGCACACACACTCAAGTGTTGACAGGACGTGCTGGATCGCCAAAATAAGAGAAAGAGCTTCCCGAAAATCTACATAGTTTTTTGTGATGTGATTCGTGTCAGGTTGCTCTATAGCAGTGTAAAACAAGAAATTAAGACCAGAAAAGTAGTATAATAGGTCCTCTTTAAACATTGTGTCACCTGGTATTAATTGCCTCCTTCTCATCTTTTAAAGGTTGATATTTCAATTCCACAACAAAACCTTCTCCAGAATCACTGATGCCACCTTTAATTACTTGGCCACCAATCTATTTTTAGAATGCATGGCAGTTTAGCCTAATCAACGCTTAAGAAATACGTCTAGGTTCGCCAACAGGGCCTTCAATGCTCAGTCCGTGGCTCATATTCCTCAAACATTGCACTAAATCAGAGGCAGCATTCAGGAGGAATCATCAATATTATTGGCTTGATTTTCTCTCAATGGCTCACAGCTAAAAACAGCTGACACATTCCCCATAGTTTCTTGAGGCCTTAATAACAAATGTTGACGTATTGTACTATTATCGCTATGGTAGCCATACTTTGCTTGGCATATCTACACCGGACCAGATATCCTTGTATTTCCACAAACTACTTCCAGACCTCGCTGCGGTTAGCTTTAGCCGGCAAAGGGGATATTTCAAAATTAGATTTGATTTCGCTTCAGGTCGTATTTACATCACGTGAGACTCAGCTGAGGTGCAACGTTTAAGCTGGTGTAATACTGTACATATAGTGAATAGTTCACATGTAAAATGAACATAGCTACACACGAGGAAAAAAAAGAGTGCACTTTTAAACCAAGTTCACCGAGTTCATTTGAAACAGGGATTACTCAAGAAATCGATAACTCACGCCCATCCCTAAACTTTATTACAAGTTAAAGGTGGAGTCAGCGATTCTGGAGAACGCTGGTTGTCAAAATAACTTTAGAGATATTCACTGATTTGGACAACAAGCGTTCTCTAGAATTGTGACTAGTACTACCACCTTTAACTTCGATATTACTTTTCAATGCAATCCCTTATTCATTGAAACACCCATTCTCTTTCTGTACACATTCATTAATTGTAGCATATGTCGTTATGGGTTACACATGTTGGAATTTTAGCCCAACATGTGCTCACGCCTAAATCCCAGGTCTTCGTGGGACGTCCAAAATTCTCAAGGGACTCGCTTAGGTTTTAAGAGTGAGCGCCGGGCAGTCTGTTCCCAATATGTGTGTGCTTAACATGTATCCAGTCAGAGAAAGACGCTGCCAGACACACGACCACGGGGACATAGAATAGTTTTGGCGAGATTTATCGGTGGTGCCTCCTGTTTCCCCATTGTTAAACCATCTTAAATAATCGGTGTGTGTGTGTGTGTGTGTGAGAGTGTGAGTGAGATCCATAATGTAAAGCGAACCGAGGGAAACATGCTACACAGATGCCATCCATCAATCTGTTGCAGGCATCTAAGTACCGTTCAAACATTTATTTGTCTGACTTACTTTGAACTCCTGGATTTTAACAGCGTCCACCTGCTTTTGCTCCTCCATCTTGTTCTCCATCTCTGTAAATGTCTCTTTCTTCTTCTGCCACTCAGACTTTTCGCTGACAACAACAATATTTATGAGATAGTTTCAACGTTAACACTTGAGTTTATAAGCCAATTATAGTCAGTGAGAGACATCCTTGTTAACCAACCTTAGGTATTCTTTGTACAGAAGTCCCTGTTGGTGGCTGATAACCGAGAACTTCTCTTTGTACTCGTCCAGCGTCCCAACCAGTTTCTTGCTTTTTTCTTCTTGGGTTTTGAGCTCCTAAGGATTATAAATGTTGTGATAGATAGCACACGGGATCTTCAGAAACATATAAGCAACACATTGACAACTCAAATAATGTTTTTATCTTAAAGTGGTAATAAGAAGTTAAACACTTTTCTGGTCCTAGCCCCTCCTATTTATACATTTTTATTATATATATATATGCGATCTGTGTATGAGAGTGTGTGTGTGTGTGTGTGTGTGAATGGGTAAATGTGGTAAGACATGTAATGCGCTAAAAAGCGCTATATAAGAAAGTCCATTCACCATCCATTTAACATTTTCACGGAGAACAACAAATTAAATGTACATCCCCAATAACAGAATTTCCACCCGGTTCTTTTAAAAACACAGTGACACTGACCTGAAGCAGCCTGACAGCGTACTCGTTGAGAGAGCTGATGACCTCAGTGCTGCTGGGCCCCATGCCTTCAGGGAGGGTCAGAGGTCGGAGCACTGCCCCACGGCCGTCAGATTTCCTAAGCAACTCCAGCTCACCTTCCAGTTGGTTGACCTGATCAGCACAGAATGAGAAAAATATAAAGCAGTTAGCACTTTGTTTTGCTAACACCAACTTTATTGTCATAAAAAAGGCATTTTTTTCATCAAAAAAGTTACTTCTAGCAATATACAGCTCTGGAAAAAATTAAGAGACCAGTCTGGATTTTTCTTTAATCTTTATCTCTACATTACTTAATGGAAATGCTCTAAATGACAATATTCTTATTGTGAGTTTGGTAGAAATGTTGTCAGTAGTTAAAAGTATAAAACCAAAATGTTCATTCTACTCAAACATAGGCCAATAAATAGTCAAACGAGAGACACTGAACATTTGGTCTCTTAATTTTTTCCACGGCTGTATAAAGCTTTGTAGGAATTAGGGTTGGGCAGTGATATGGTTTCACAGGGTTTTAAACATAGCTTGATAAGTGTGTGTCCTAGAAAAGCAGCAGCACCAATCTCATTGTTTTAAGATGCTATACAAGTGATGACTGTATATGATGGATGCCTACTTTGTCAAATAAAGCACCTGTCAAAGAAGGACAAAGCTATTTAGACGCACTCATACCATAGAAGTTGTTTACAGCAGCAGGGCCCACAGTTTTGTATCCAAACATATTCTAGTCTAACGTTTGGTTCTTGTCAAACAAAAACATCTGTTTTGATTCATGATAATAGAATTATTGAATACTGAGAATTAGATGTGGATAAAATAGGTTTTGCAAACTAACTGCAGGCCCTGCAAATATGAACATATCCCCTTCCACTGAAGCTGCGTAATACACCTTTAAGGGAAGGTGTCGACACAAACAAGGCTTTCTCCAAGAACCGCAGCTCTACTCTGGGAAACATCGATTCTTCGAAATGTTAATTTGTCAAATATGACATGGAAATATTGAAACCTAATGTGAGCTGAAAAATGTTAAAGAGACACTAGTTTGTTCAAGATTCAAGATTCAAGAAGTTTATTTACAGCAGCCGTCATTGGCATATTGAATTTCTTAGGCCTCAGGCTCCTCTCAACAATGCAATAGAATATTTGTTAACCTCCTTTCTATTGTTACTTGGAACAGAAGCAACACATGTTGAGACACATTGTTCAGAATATTTACCACTCATGCTAACTCATCTCAGAGGGTATGTCAGGCATCGCCGCTGTCACTATAAATCTTCCTAATATATGTTAGTAAATTTGTCTGGTTAACAAACTTTTAAAGAAAGCCGTTTATCTGTTGGTTTGGAATAAGAGTTGCGACACACAGCTGTGAGCGTTTTGAATTGGCCTCTTATAACAATATAACAGCTGCTTGTCTTTGAACGACTTGACTGATCATATTCAAATGTGAAGCAACTAAAAAAAAAAAAAAAAAAAAAAAAGCTGACAACATTGAGGAGGAGATACAGCCACTAAGGGATTTAGACAAAACAACCATCAAGTTGTCCATCTTTGATATTAATGGTGGAGTCAGTGATTCTGGATACCCTATATTAAAGGCCCTGGCAACCCAAATTCACTAAATCCTTGTTACTATTTTATTTGGGGGGTAAACTGAATGCTAATATGAAAGGTTTTAGGAATATCTGTCAACCCCCCGCTAAACTACTGTCAAGTCAATTGGTCGACCATTTGAAAAATCCTGATTCGAATGTTGCCTTAGATCCCATTTCCACACGTATCTCCGTTCCAAAATACATTGCGACAACCGTTAGAAAATTTCAAATTTGAACTTTGGCTTAGAGTTTTATTTCACACGTCACACGATTCTAAAAGACAATAAAAGCTCTCTGGTGCGCGCTTTAACAGTGTCTTTGTGACTGAGCCAATTTCTGTATGTGAAGCATTTTGCATTTGGCGATTGGCCAGTTTACAGAGCCTAGGCTGTGTATTAACACTGGGGTTCTTCATCTCAATGTGGGCCGTACCTTTTCTTTGGTTGAGGCGAGCTGACTGAAGCTGCTGGTCGCTTCCTCGCGGGACGATTTCAATTCCTGCCGTAGTTCTTCGTTTCTCCCAATCAGCTGATGTATGTGGGACTTGAGGTGCAGCGCCGGCTCTGACTGTCCACTCATGTTGGTCATATCTACAGCCTGTGAGGTGGGGGGTGAGCACAGTTCAACAAAACACAATTAAGCAATGGATGATAAATCAAAGCTATAGTGCGTAACTTTTTCATATGACTAAATGTCCATTACATTCAAGCCATCTCCAAACGAGTTGACACACAGTTGATAAAGCCTATCATCTCCACAAAACTCTCTCTGTATTTCTCAGTATGGCAGCATTTACAAACTGGTGTCGCTCCCTGACACTGGTAGCCTGGCTCCGCCCGCCAACCTACTTCCGCTCAATTTTCATTTCACTTCAGTAGTCAGTCTGGGGCTGGGGTGTGTTCATGAAATTGTGCTCATCGAGATTTTTGGTTATCCAATCAGCGAACAAAGCGAGTGGCTGAGAACGATGACGTCAAAGTCGCGCTCCAGTTTCAGTTGAATGCTGCGTTCCTTTATACTCGGAAATATCCGATTTGGTAGTTCCGAGTTCCGACCTGTCTGTGTTCCAGTGCATCTGCTTGGGAAAGTATGGACACCTACAACCTTTCTCATCCAAATAACTAAACGTTAGGCTCTAGCAAGTTACGGTTGCCAGGTACCGGTAGATCCATAGACTACAATATGTAGTGAAGTTGGAAATTTCCGAGTTCCCTGTACAACTGAAACGCACCATCAGAAGCCGGCTCATGACATACGTCTGACCAAACGTGATAAGAGGCTAATCCAGAGTGGCACTGGGCAGATCCAATAGTCCAACAGACACCCGCCTCCAAGTGAGTGAACGTTTGCCAATTACAGCACTTCCAGATCTTCTGTACAAATGAAATGAAGTACGATGGTCTGGTTGGACCAGGCTACGACACTAGTGCAGGAGCTCAGAAAAACCACAAGAGGAGTCAAATACATTTTTCAGATGTTGATTCTACAACTACTGTAAGAAAAAACCTGGACGTACAGCAGAAGGTATACAATCCATGCGATATCATCATAGGCTTACCTCATGTAGATGCACCGAAAGTGTTCTCGTAATAACTTAGCGAAGTTACGCACTATAGCTTTTCACACTTTACAAAAAACATTAATACAAATTCCCTTCTGATAGTGAAAAGCACATTAATACTGCCACTATTTTGATTATTTATTTCAGTTTGCATGTGGTTTGCAGTTGGTACTTCCTGTTTCTGCTAACAAAAATTATCCTCAGCTTTAATACAGTATGACTATGGCTATCCGAGTGCTGGATGACAGCAAAGTAGGATCCACCAAATGTCTGGCTACTCTTCTAAGTTATTTTTCTCTGGCTCACTGCATTTGTTATTTATTAAGTTGCTATGTGACAAGACCTCTCCTTCCCAACTAATGAAAAAAGAATAAACAATTGAAGTACCTACAGTAGGATGGGAGTATGCCCATTGTTTTCCGTTAAGCAATTTGAGACCTTGGGAGGCATGTTGTAACTGTTAACGTAGGTTCTAAATGGATTTCAGATGCACGATTTATTTTTCTCTGTAATCTGTAAAGGAAGAGAGCTCATCATTCATTGTGGTGTCTAAATGGACATTTGTTTGAGATTATATTTTCTGTATTTGGGCTCAATATGCCATATTTGCGTAACTGCAGACCTGAGATGCTTATGTGAAATTAAAGCCAGTTGTCCTCAAAGAGACACTGGTTTTTTTAGATCACATTTTAGATCAGCTGTTTTACGTTTCACGTTTTTACACACAAATGTTTAGTAGATTAGGCCCTAAAGGAGTATGATTGAGCTGATCAAAACCAGATACTAGTCAGGGCCCAAAAAAAACTAAAAAACATATGTATGAATTATGAATTACAATAAAATGTATCTGCGTTAAATATGACATTTGAAACATGGGAGACACTTACATTAGCCAAGCGTTCCAGCCCGGGGATATTGATGGCAGCGGCGTCAGAGGGAGCGGTCTCGTGATTCATCCTCATGACTTGGAGAACATCTTTCAGCGCAGCCTCCAGGTCTCGCTTCACTTTGGAAAGTTCCTCCACTGTGAGTTAACACCCAGGTGGGAACAATAGCAGTGAAACCTGTGAGCTCTGCTATTTCATTCACTTAAAAAACTACAATAATAACGATCCCTGCGGTACATGTTCTTGTACAAGTCGTTACATGAAGAAAATCTAATGTCTCCCTGAGCTTGTAAATATCCATGTGAACTGTGAAAACAAATCAGACGGACAAGCAGGGCCACACTTACGTTTGACGTGAAACTGCGTCTTGTGAAGCTCCAGCTCTCTCTCCTTTTTGCTCAGTTCTTTCTCTAAGGATTGATTCTGCAAAGGAAATGTTCATGTCATTGAAAAGTTTACAATGAAAACTGTTAAACCATTTTAAGCTATAGTGTTGGCAAAGTGTATTGTATTGCTAACTGTCTACTACAAACCACATACAGTATACAGCTCTTTAGTAGGCCTACATGCCATGCACTTGAGTGGTCAATAAACATGTTTTATTGTAAGAAAAAATGTCTGGTATGCTGTGTATGGTGTGAATGCTAATCATAAATTGTTCTACTGCTGATTTACACCAAAACCTTTATCATTCAGCTCCACTTCTAGTGCTGGTTAAAAATGTTAAGTTGATGAATTCATATAAAATGTATTTATTTAACCGTTCCCTCTTATCTCTTCTTCTATTCCCCAGTGCAATAGTCATTTTGACGCATTTACTTTATTTGGTTTAGAACAGTGGTTCTCAAAGTGCGGCCTGCGGGCCAAAACATATCTGGCGGCCCGCATTGAATTATGAATTTTAAAAATTAAATTAAAAAAATTACATTATACATTTTTTTATTTTTTTTTAAACACACGGAGGGGATGCGTCCCCCATAACAGTAAAAACAGTATACGAAACACTTAAATATCCCTCCTAATTGTTTCTATTCATTCCCCAATTATTAATAATAACACCCCTACAGTGGACCGTACCATCTTACACTTGCCGATGTTCGGCTGGCCTCTGCCTCTCTTTGCAGACGGCTGGTCAGCCTCCCGCAGTGCAGCAGGCAGTGTAGTGGTCCCAATGTAAGTTGTTAGATAGTGAGCTTGTCAAGCCCAATACGATGCACTTTCTCACCTTCAAGGTGAATTAGATTAGGCCAAGTGTCTAAGGATGGATGCTAACATTATCTGGTTTCTAACTCTTTTGCCTAAAGTTTAGCACACAAGCTAACGTTAGCTAGCTGCTGATAGCCATGGAACTATCTGCCTAGTTGACTGCTGATAGCCCACCCTGTTTATTTCCAATGTATAGTGTCATAATAGTTAACACTGCTGCTGCATCATGAGTAGTGAGTCCTACAAAAATACACTCCAAAAGGTGATACGTTTTCAATGTGCAGAAAGTTGTGAACAATAAAGTAGAATAAATATTTGAATGCAATACAGAATGCTTCAGTGCCTTACTGATTTATATTCCATTAGATTTGTGTCAATGGGAGCTAGTTGTCTTTTCCTTAACATGTCCACCATAAATAAATACAGAAGACACAAATTACTGCATAAAAATTAACCAGAATGCACAAAATGAAGTGTTCGAACCTCAAATTTTTCAGGGGGACAACCCCCAGACCCCCGCTTTTCATGTCCCCCCCCCCCAATGTTGAAATGAAACCTAGCCCTTCATTTATTAATTAAAATGTGTTAATTACACATTATTGGATGCAGACCAATACATGTAAACTGTAAAGACGCTGGCCATTGAAATTATTTAATTTTTTTTTTTAATTCCTTCGGCGGCCCTCGGTCCAATGTTGGGTTCCTAAATTGGCCCTCGGCTATCAAAAGTTTGAGAACCCCTGGTTTAGAGCATGAATTTTGTGAAGCAGGTATGTCTGGACATTCCTGATCCAAAACAAGACTAATATGGCTTAATATGGTTAGATAAAATGAAAAAATTCACAAAGAAAAAAGTTGGTTATACAGCTCTTACAAACCATTTAGCTGCAACTGCAATTAGCTAAATGTTTCACAATAATGTGACTTAATCAACAAATTGCTCTCCTTTGAAACACAGGGCATTCATTGAAGTTGCAAGAAATGGCAATAAATGACTGTGAGTAGCCAGGAGCTTACTTTGAGTCGGATCTCTTCATCTGCTTGATTGCTGCTTTGTGGCAACCGGAATCTTCGGCTCGACCTGAAATCCTCCTCTTCCAGTAGCAAGCTAGACTGCGGGATCCCTATAGACACAGCTGGGTGTTAATAAGACTTATAAAACAACAAAATGTTAATAAGAAATGATTTTCTGCCTGTATATGACTTAAAGTGGCTAAGGGGAACTTCCCATTTTTGTTGATTCTAGCGCCCTCTTTGGACAGAAGCGGTAGTGTTTTTACAAAACCAGCCAACCTTTGACCTAAAGAGCTTTGCTAGCGCGTGCATTTGTTTTGGAAGTGAGTGAAGCAGAGACCGCAGGATGCATCCCGATTAGGGCTGTGTCAAAAAATCGATATGGCGATATATCGCGATACTTAGTTTCACGATATCAGTATCGATTTTTATATAAAAAAAAATATGATTTTTTATTTTTTGCTTTTCAAGGCTTTATTGACAGTGCAGAGAGACACGTATGAAATGGGGCAGAGAGGGAATGAAATGCAGAGAACAACCGCGGGTCAGATTCAAACCCATGTCTGCTGTGAGGCCTGAGCCTCTAGGATACTGACTATTGAAGTTAGATCAATTTTGTTTATAAGAATACTTAAGATTCACTGTGTCACAAAAGCACACTGATGTGTTTCCGTTTTCAGTGTGTCCTGTACAGTTAGTTCTTGAGTGAATTGCATTTGTTATTTTGATATTATGGCAGCTGCAGCAGTGTTTGATCATATGCCAAAACCAAAAAAAAAGTAAAGGAAGAAAAATAGTAAAGGAAGTTGTGAATGAAATAGTTTTGACTTCATTTATCAATATATTGTGCTGTTATGTTTGACAAGGCAACTTGTATATGGAATATCGCAATATATCGTGATCAGTGTTGGGAATAACGCTGTTTAAAATAACGGCGTTAGGTATCGCCGTTCTTTTTTCAGCAACGGGGTAATCTAACTAATTACTTTTTCCGTCGTTACAACGCCGTTATCGTTACTGCGTTACTATGAATTGATTCAATAAACTGTGTAATCCGAACACACCCCTGGCTCCATGCTACACAAACTGCTAGTGAGGAGACCGGTGTGTTTTAAGTTGTGTTTTATTCAGTGTGGATGACATTATAACTGTCAGTTAGCGCCATCACGTCAGTCAGCCGGAGAACCTGTTTAGTGAAGTTTATTTTTCTTTCTCTCTCTGTTGTGTGAGCGTGCACGTTGCCGCAGTAACCACCTATCAATCCACGGTTGAAACGTGCTCTCCCTGAGTTTGTTTGCATCGCCCTTGTGAGTAAGTGCATGGAGTTTCCCGATCTCTATAAATTATAATTTATACACGTTATTAAATGGCCATGATTCGCCGGTTGCAACAGCTGTTTAGCGTGTCATCACGAGCCGAATATTGCTATTGTTCTTTTCCTGGGATCTGTATGCTGCTGTGCATGTTAAAGAAGGAAATAAACATAGGATACATCCTTACTCCTCCTCTCATCGTCTCATGCTTCATAGTCTGATGTTTTTGGCCTTAAGTGGTGTTTTAGCCGACATCCCTGAAGTGAATACAGTGATATAGCAGATCATCACGGTACATTCAGCAGTTTCCTCTACTACTTTTGTTGAGAACAAAATACTTGAAGTGCAGGATAAGCCTCTTGCTGTCTGTTGATGTGCAATAAATATTGAAGGTTATGTAGCCTACAAGTAGGCCTACCTGTCTGTTCTACTCATTTCAACTGACTTGTGAAAACTGCTCAGAAAAATCAAAATTTTGGAAAAAAAATGTACAGTAGGCTAACGCAAATAGTTACTTTCCCTGGTAACTAGTTACTTCTATTATAAAGCAATTCAGTTACTAACTCAGTTACTTTTTGGAACAAGTAGTGAGTAACTATAACTAATTACTTTTTTAAAGTAACGTTCCCAACACTGATCGTTATATATAAAGATACGCAATATATCGTGATATACCGTATTGTGACCAGTGTATCGTGATACCTATCGTATCGCGAAGTCCTTGACGATACCCAGCCCTAATCCAGATGAGGTAATGTGTTTAGATGTGACTCTATATCAGAATAATAATGGTAATATGACCATGGTGCAGTCATTTATAATCATCAGAGAACAAATGATACATTCATAAAAAAAATTAAAGTTCCTTGTAGTCAATTTAAAATAAACAAATTACTAAAAGCAAGGGCTGGCTATTATTAAGAAATATTGTTCCCCAAATCAATTCCAACCATCTTTCTACTGTAGGTAGATTAGCCCATGTTTTGAGTTATCTGACTCGTTGGTTAAATGTTTGCCTCCTCTCCAATACAATGGAGTTATATGTTTACTCCCCACTGTCTGTCAGCAGATTTCACAGCGACACGGTTTCCTGGAAAGATATTTTGCTGTCGACTGTTCTGAATCAATCATCAATGCATTTTCAGCATTAAAAAGTAATAAATAATATCTCAATGAGCGTGAGAGCTGGAAGTAAAATTCCATTGTATGTAACATGTTTTGGAGTGGAAGGCAGAAGTCTCAGATAGCCACAAATATCAACGTGATTAGGTGCCAACAGAGGCAACTGAAAGATGATATATTTTTGGGAGAAACAATAGCAGACATAAAATAGATAGGAAAATATGTAGGACTCCTTTGTATACGTGAGTTATATAAGCGCTTTCCATTGAGGTTGATACATTAAAATAGCCACAACATGATTAGGTGCCAACAAAGGTTATTGAAAAATAATGGGTTTTTTTGAGGGGTAAAATAATGTACTGCATAACAAATATAAAATAGTTAGGAAAATATTTCCTAATATTTCTAAAAGTCCGTTATAGGCACTGTACATTGAGGTTTATACATGAAAATAGCCACAAACATCAACATGATTAGGTGCCAACAGAGTTAATTGAAAGATAATGTTTTTTTTTGTCCCTTGAGACTCATACATAATCAGAAATCCCTGTTTCATTTACAAATGCCTTTTTGACGTCAAGACAGCGGTTCTGGAGAAATCCCTTTTTGACAATATTAGTGAACATCTCCTCACTGTCCGCTACCTGTCTGTACCATGTGGTTTGTTCAGTGCGATGGGCTCTGAAAAAAATATCCAGGTTTAAAACACATCCTAGGCTCTGTAAAGGGCCATGTTGCTAGCTATGGTGGGCCTCCTTTGATTACATACCCTTTGTTTACATGCCCATTTACAGAGCCTAGGCTGTGTATTTGTTTGCAGTGCACAGAGTACTGACAGGTATCGGACTGTGAGGTGATATTCACAGATTTTGATCAAGCATACTCCAGAATGACTGACTCTACCCTTGATTCCATGATTTTTTGCATCACCTCTTTCCTTCACCATGTGTCTGACTTGTTTCTTGAGCTCCAGTCGCTCCTCTTCAAGCCGTTCAATCTAGAATGACACCGAACAGCGAGGTGAGAGATAGCGGTTATAAAAGCAATAGTCATAACTTTTAGCTATCTCATTTTACCTCCTTGGTGAGGACTTGGTTTTCTGCTTTGTACTGGCGTTGTCTGACATCTTTTGCTCGTTTGAACTCTGTCAGATCCATTTCCTGCTTTGGTTCCAGACCTACGAGGTTAAAAAAAAAAAATTAACAACAGCTCGAGGTCACTCAGTTTGTCTAAATATACGAAAAAGAAAAAAAAAAGGTGAACAGTACCCAATTTTTCCCGGAAATTTTCGTTTTCGTCCATGAGGTCATTGATTCTCATCTCAAGCTGGTTGATTTCCCTGATCATGGCTTCTGCTTCCAGATCTCTCGCTCGGATTTGATTTTTACACTCTTTGATCTCCGCAATGGCTGCTTCCAGGCCGTACGTTCCCTGTAATACAGTAGCAGAGCTGTGCTTTACTAAATCCAAAAAATGCATGTCTCATTTCAATTTCTTTATTTCCTTCTTTTTTTTGGGGGGGGGGGGGTGGAAATCAGGATGCGATTCGACATGGTGAAAAGACACACTAGTCTTGTAGATGCGAAAAAAAGCATGATCACACCGCGGCCACACAGTTATTTCAGTGTCTAATAAAATTGAGGATGAACCAATAACCTTGCTTCTGGGATTTTAAGTCTCAAATGAATTGGATTTGGATTAAAACATTTCCTTTATTTAAAGCCAAAAGTTTAAAAAAAACATGGGAAGGAGAAGACATTTGTAGACTTACAGACTCGTACTGGGTCAAGCGGTTAGAAGCCTCAATGAGCGCTTTGTCCTTTTCCTCAGCGTGAGATTCGGCGAGCTTTAGCCTCTGCTCTGCTCCAACTGCTCGAGCCTCTGCAGCTTCCAGGCTGGATCTCAGCTCCTCCACCTTTCTCTGCTGTATGCTGGATGGCAGGCCTGCAGATAAGGGGAAGGGTTTATTGTTTACCTCAAAACGACCATAGGTTATTTTGACATGACTGTGATATGAACCTATTTAATGGAGGAGCAACCAAATTATTAATTAAACACTAGACTAACTATCAGAAAGAAACATAACTGTAAAGGGTCATGAGGTTAAGCTACTTTATTAGTCAATGGTTACATTGAAATATGTCTTTCCGCATATCCCCTCTCAAGTTACCACACTTCGGAGGGGGTCAGAGCGCAGGGTCAGCCATAGTTCAGCGCCCATGGAGCAGTTTTGGGGTTAAGTTTTAAGTGCCCAAGGACATAATGGTAGAGATGGTGGGCACCGTAGATGTTATAGCAGCCACCACGTTTAAGCAGCATCCATTCACTCACCTTTGTCCTTCTTGGTGGAGGTCTTCAGCTCGTCAATAAGAAGGGTGTGCCGCTCCATTTCGCCCGTATACTGCTCTACCTGCTCAACCAGCATCTTGATCTGATTATCTCTCTCTTGGACGGCCTGTGACATTCATCAACAATGTAACAAAAAAAAATATATATATTTATGTCTTGGACCGAGCACAGCTGTAGCACACTAAATTATTGACACTTCACTATTTATCATTAGGGAACTTGAAAGGGAAGCTAAGGGGAGGCTGAGGAGAGGACCCACATGACAGCGCTTTGTAACTTACAGTGCAGAGCTCGTATATCACCTTGACCAGGGTAGCAATAGAGATTGGAAGGGAGGAAAAGAAGTATGCAGGGTATGAGAGAATTCTATCCTGAGTACACACTTAACATTACATTATTTTCTCCACATGTGCGCCAAGACACATCATGTTAAACTGCCTTAACGGATAGAATTTACAGTCTCGAGCATCGTTATGTCCCGCAGTGATATATTAACACGAGCGCTTACTGGATGTGATGTCAAGAACTACGTCAAAGAAAGAGTTATTTCTATGGGAACGGAGCTGGAATGAGGTTCAGTACCTCTAAATCTGAGGCCATGGCTCTCAGCAGGATACCAATGGACTGCCTATTACGGGCAGGGAATGAGTCCTTACCCCATGTGAGGAGTTCAAGTATGTTGGTGGTCTTTTTCAAGAGTGAGGGGGGGACATTCGAGCGGGATATATGGTCGCTCTGAAATACTCTAATCCAGCCTGAACATCGCCAACAACTAGGCCACATTCAAAGTCACTTAAAAATCAACCTTTTCCCCCACATTCTCTTCCTTGCTTAAAGGTGGTCTAAGCGATACTGGAGAACTCTTGTTGTCAAAATCAGTCTTTGCCGAAATCTGTGTATATTTCCTCAAAATCCGCTTGTTATTACTGTGTTGCGCATGAAAAAATCTAGTGTTAATACACATCCTAGGCTCCATAAAATGGTATGTTGCTAGTTACAGCTAGCCACCTTGTTTTACATTACCTTTGATTACATACCAGTTTACAGAGTCTAGGCTGTGTATTAAAACAGGATTTTGTTCAAGCAAACAAAGTACCAACAGGTAGTGGATTGTGAGGAGATATACACTGATTTTGCCAAGTGAAATAGGGATTTTGCCAACAAGTGTTCTACAGAATCACTGACTCCTGTAATGCATTGAGGTGCTGATATGTGATTGACAAGTTAAACCAAGCAATTAAAAAGGTGTAGTTAAGAAAGTGCCTGGCTGATTGCATACAAAGTGAACTGCCTCCTTTCTCTGTATGAGGACAGACCTGCTGCAATGCCATAATGTTGCTCTTGTCCAGGTCCAGCTGGGCTGAACGCAGCTTCTCCCTCAGATCGCGGATCATCTGCTGATAGACCAGGATTTCGTCGTCCTTGCCAGAGAGCACTCGCTGTGTGTGAGGGAAAGATCATGTCAGCACAACGGAAGGCACATAAAGGTCCTGTACAATAGTTTTACAAAGAGTCAAACTAATAGTAGTAGTAGTAGTTATTTTATTCAGTCATTATAAAATAGAAATCCCTTCTAAGTATTCCAATTTTAGCACCAAATTTTCAAATGGTCGTGACATGACAGTATTTTTTCACGGGGTTGACAGATATTCCTAACTCCTTTCATATACATATTAGCATTCCGTTTTCCCCTCAAATAACATACTTAAAAGGATTTAGTGAATTTGGGTTGCCAGGGCAAGAACTGTGACATTTAGGAAAGTTGGTCCAATATCTTAAAAAGAAGTTTGAAACAACAACATAGAGACACCGTCCTAGTCTTCGTAGTTTACTATGTGACTGATATTTGAATGGATATTGTTAAGAGACATGCAGAGGTTGAATTTATACTGAGACTTCCAGAATGCCTGTCTCCAAAGTAGCAAAAATGTGTAGCAAAAAGCAGTGTTTTCTATTTTTTTTTTCTGTTTTAGCATGCGCCCACATTGATACAACTACTGATGATACCATCTTTTTCTCTTGTGCGAGGAGTGGGTAAATCGACCACACAGTCTGGTTATTGGGTTCCAAGAAATGCACTTCCTACTTCTGTGAATCAGGCTGTACATGAGTTGTAACAGACTTGAGAGAATTAAAAAAAAAACTCAGCTAAATCTAGATCCTAGATTCCTGTGGGCAAAAGGCTGGATATGTCTCCCGAGTTCATATTTTATCAGCAGCACCCACCTTCCACTCTTCCACTTTGGAATTGACCGCGGACATAATGGGGTCCTCCTCTTCGGTCATGCTATGAATCTTATCCGTCAACTCTCTGACCTGCGTAACACACACACAGCACATAAAAGCGTCAACACTGCAGTCTTCTGATTGTTAACCAGCATGTTTATGTACGTATGTGATAGCCTTGTAGTGGGCATATAAATAGGGTAAGGTAAGTCATCTCGGCATGAAACTGATATTCTACAAACCCAATTAAAATGATACAGTAGAGGGAAAAAAGCCAGTGTATTGAGGGGGTTTGTACTTGTAGCTTAGCGTGATCCCTCTCCCTTCTGAGCTGGTCCGTAGAGGAGTCCGTCTGCTGGATAACGATCTTCATCTTGTTGTACTCGTCTGTCATCTTCTCCATCTCCCTCACCGACTCCTCCAGACTCTTCTGCAGCTGCTCGTTCTGCGTTTTCAGGTCTGAGCTTTCATCCTCGGCTCGCTGGTGGGAAGACACAAAATGGGTAGAAGTAGTAAATAAAAACACATGAAAAATTGTAAATAATGTGCTAAAACTAACAGTAATCTTGCATTCTTTTACAGTGTGCAGGCTTTTTTTCCCCTTGCCAAGGGTATTGGTGGTCCTGTGTGTTTCTCAAAGACTACAGTATAGTCTCGTTTCCACTGAGCAGTACAGTTCAGTTCAGTACAGCACGCAATTATTTACGCTTCCAGTGTCAAAAGTTGGGAAGGGTAACAAAATAAACGTACCATGTTGTACCTATTTTAGTCACCCTTCTTCAGGCTATCAAGCGGTCCCAATGGGTCCGAAAAGGGTGGAGCTACACACTGCTGTCTGTTGACTGGTCGACAGAATCTACATTTACACTCTTCAAGAAGTGTAACCACTTCTTGAAGAGTAAAGAATCGGCATGCAGCTATTTCTTTAATGCGTTGCGTTCTTCTTCATTTAATGTATTGGCAGGCTACACAGTGTCCCCTTGCTATGATATTACAATAGTTTAGTAGCTGCCCTGGCAAGTAGCCTATACAGTCTTTGGGCCAGTGCGATTCAACTGCTCTGGCAGTGGCTACCACCGACCGGCATAAACCCAATCTACCAAGTAAGGGAAGTAAGGGTCTGCAGTGGAAATGCAATCCAGATATCAGGCCGTGCCATACCAAACCGAACTGTACTGCTCAGTTGAAACAAGGCAAATGGTACTATAGACAGAGAGATGTCCTAGTACCTGAAGGTCTTCCAGGCATTGGTAGAGCTGGTGGTTGGCTGAGCTGAGCTTCCTTTGGGTCTCAGCGTTCTCGTCTCTGGATGGGACCGGCTGTTTCTGGTCCAACTCTCCACGGTAGAACTCAACATCCTTCAGGAGCTGCTCACTCTGTTTGTACGAGGGACAGAGTTAGTGCAAGAAAAAGGAACAAGATCAAATGTCCTGTAGTCTAATATTAAGATAGAGATACTATATTTGATAATTAACAACTGATTAGTCTTTTACTTTTAGTTGATTAATATAGTATTCGATCAGCAGAAAATTATTTTGCTATAATTTTGGTAGAATAATACTTTTTTCCATATTTTTTTCATGAAAAAAAGGTCAGCTTTTGGAATTTGACACGCAACACAAGCTAATTTGGGTTAAATATATCTTACAGGTATACTCTATTACTACTAGAAAACATACAGTGACACACACTCTTAACAGGAATTGTTGAATTTGATTTTGATTACATTTGTTTTGAACATGTAAAAAAAGCAAAAACATCAAACAAAGAAACACATTACACAAATAGAAAACACAATGCACATCTATACACTCCTCGACTCCCGTGTCAAACAGTCTCTTGATATTTTATATTAAACATCTAAAAGGATAGAATAGAATGTAATTTGTTCTTTATTTCACCTATGGTCTGTATCTTGTATTCTACTTTCCTTTACTGCTCCTTATGCTATCTCTAACATTTAATTGAGTTATATCAAAATCTGTTTAAAAAAAAAACACAACATCAATTCTACAGCAGTAATACATGTAAGTGAGTGACCATCCAAATACCGGCTTACGAGTATCTTTATTGAACTACATGGACTAACAAACTCGTAGCTATTTTAAATTACAGAAACCTAACTTAACTTCTACCATGTCTTACCTCCTCTTTAAGCTTTCTTATCTACGGTGATGGAATACAAAGAGATGAAAAGAGATGATGAAATTTAACAAGGCATTCATTCATTCAGCAAATGATGGCAGAACACACAAGACTACACAGGTTCACAGTCAAGCAGGAACATATGGGTTACTGACAGAGGATGACATGATGATGGAAAGGTCTTGATGGTGTGTGTGATATGGTGCCAGCTCTGCCACCTACCTCTCGTTTCAGCTTCTTGACTTGCTCCTCAGCCTCCTCTGCTCGCATGAGCAACTACAAAAGCAAAATGCAGAGACAGTGTGAATACCATAAGTGCTCTGTAAACGGGAACGTTGCTAGATTATGGTGGGTCCCCTTTTGTTTGTATACACTTTGTTTACATACCAGTTTACCAGAGCCTAGGCTGTGTATTGACACTGGATTTTCAGCACACACACACACACACACACACACTGTAGGGACAGGTTGTGGACCTTGAAGGTATACAGAATACTGTATACTGATTTTGACAAAAAGTGATTTTGACCACAAACTTTAACCTGAATCGCTGACTACACCTTTAAACAAATGTTAGTTTTTTGAAGGAATATTCTTTTTTTTTATCAATAAAACCCAACTAGCTTTCTTATGCATGAATAACATGAAAACACACACGTTTCTTCAATCACACATACTAAGGACATACAAGCACAGTGTACTATTCTAGCTGATACATGTTTAATCTGTAGGTCATCCAAGGACTCAATACAGAACCCTTTAGTCCACAGCTATGCAGGGGGAATAACAGGTAACATGAGCGGTGCGCATACCTCCTCTGTGACTTTCTTTTCTTTAACCATTGCTTTCTTCGAGTGGGTCAACTCCTTCTCCTTGAGCTCCAGCTGAGTCTCCAGTTGCCGGATCTCGTCTCTCAGAAAGCGGCTGTCTGGCCCTGTGCCTGAGGGCTGCTGGAGCGGAAACAACACACAGAAAAACACCGTCACAACCCCCCACCAATAGGCCTCTTATTAGTCACCCATCAAAAACACTGCCGGAGTGCAACATTTGGTTACATACAAACCTTAAAAATGAATGAAAATACGAGCTAGACTGGGCTGTAATGGCCGTAAGCATGCAAGGAATTAGCTGTAATCTTCTTAGGTGCTTCTCAGTGGTCAGCACAATCAATCCCTTCGTAGCCAGGGTTACAGTCTATGATTGGCTAGAAGATTAGGCAGTGGCACTGTTGCCGGAAGTAAAGCAGCATGGAGGGTGATTGTAGTACGTGTAAATATGCAGACAGAAAGTATAAAGACAATTATTATTATAATTATTTATTTTTATTTTTATTTTTTTATTTATCCTCGAAAGATACATTGAGAACATAAGACAGTCTGATTAGCGTTACCTTTAGCTCTTGTTCCAGCCTTGACACCTTGGTGAGGAGTTCCTTTTCTACAGCACAGAAGACAAAATCAACAATGTAAACGTTTGTGTTTGTTAGTCAAACTTAAACATGAAATATTGCATTTTAACTTTATCCGTGCACTTACCTGCTTTGGCATGTTTAACACCAATCTCATCAATGAAGTCGAAGGCGATGTTATGTTCCCGATCCTTAATCTAACAAGCAGAAAGATAGTAGACAATTACCTCAAAAATGACAAACCTACAATGTTTCAATTGCAATATTTCAAGCAGCATATGTTCCCAAAATAGCATGATGACTAATGTGAATTGTAAAGTAAATATTCTTGCTTTTTAAACACATGAATACAAGCTAGACTACTGTGCTTGAGATGTTGATAGATGTTGTGCAATAACAAGATGGAAAACCTTCAACAGGGTCTGGAACACTCTGAGGACTTGGACAATGTTGTCCGGCGCTTTGTCCTTCACCTCCCATTCTTCGGTCTGCACGGAAAACATTATTTCATTATTATGAAAAACAGTGACGTGCATTGCCATTCAAACCTATACTAAAAAGTATTCCAGACTTCATTGAGTGTGATTCTTTTTGTTGTTGCACTGACTGAAACTCAGACAAGGGTTTCTACAACGTCAGGCAAGTTAGATTTTAAGGGCATTCATTTGGATTAATGTATTCATAGCCTTTTTTGCCTTTATAAGGGTCTGTAGGAACCCTGTCAGATGAGAGCATTCATTGAACATCTGCATAACGTTCAACCAGGACTAAGATGCATAGTATGCATCCACTGTATGTGATATCTAGTTGCACCACCTCTTATAAACAGCCTATGGTTGTCACAGAAAGAGGGGACAGTCAGAGCATAGCCAGCAAACAAGGAGCTCTAATACCCTGCATTATTATATCAAATCAGAAGGACAATAGCATGTATTTATACAGGTAGCCTTACAAATGGTTAAACATGCAGTGAAGCACTATAGTTAACTGATTTAAAACTCAAGAAGCGGTGATGGTTGGGCAACAGGGCATATATTTGTGAAATGTTTGATTAATAATGGTGTCAACGGCGTAAAGTTACCGATAGGAACATGTCGAAGACCTCGTCCAGTCCTTTAACCCCATCACGGAGATTCGACGGGTCAATCTTCGCCACTTTATCCCAGTCAAGAGCAGGTGGCATCTTGGTTTGTAAAGATTTTACCTAAGAGTAAACTACAGGCAGTGCATTGATAAACTGGCTATACTTGTTAGCGTATTAGCTGGTTTGCTATCCCATTGTAGATAGCGTTGGCTAAACGTAGCTCGAAATTGTTGTGTTTAAGAATATACTAAAAAGAAGTTAATAGCTAACGTTACATTTCTGATTTACGTTTAGGTACGTAAACGCTAGCGCTACAATAAACCCTCCAAAGAAACACACTCACACTCGTTTCCGTGAATAAACTAGCTAGATGCTGTGATTTAAAAGTTAAACGTTATTACTAACATCGCCCCGTATTGATTAGTGGAAATGTCAGATGGTTAATTAAAGCTAAAGCTAGGTTAGCATGGCTGTAAATAGGCATACTGGTGTTTCCATGGTGAGAGGCTGGCTGCTATGACAACCGTTAGCCCACTAGATAATTAAACGAGTAAAAAAAGCGAATGGACTACTTCAAGTCACTTTACCGAACTGTAGAGACACTGCGTATTTTATATTATCAATTTTTAATAAATTGATAAATAAGTTCTGAGTTGGTCAAAAGCACCGAGTCCAGTTTGAGTTTCGCTAACGTTCAATGCTACGTTCACTACAAATGGGAAGTATATATATTTCAGGGGGACGCCACTCAAAGTCGTTGTAAACCATCAACTAAAACACGTTAAACGTTAAAGTATTTTTAACTGTATATACGTAAACTAATTCAAACTGTAATATAGTAAAACCTTGTCTGCATGCATATTCATTTGAAATATTTGACCAAACTTGCTAATATGATTAGAAAGAAAGTTAATGGTTTGTGTAACATCTATGAATTCCTCAAATTCTGAGGTGTCTAGAACGCAGCACTCGCTCGGTGACCTCCGCACCGGAAGTGAAAGCTGGTGTGTTTTTGAAGCTAGCTGCTGCCACCAGAGGAATGCCGCTTACTGGATCCTGTATAACGAGTCCACGTTTTTAATAACACCTCCGCAGGTCACCGTTTGTCCCGTTAGAGACACGGCAGGTAGGACATCCAACACATACCTAAAACTACACCTGCGTCCGCTTCACCTGAAGTAAACACCGGTATCAACCTAGTTAGCATTAGCTAATTTAGCTTTGTCGTTAGCTGACGTTATGATGCAGTAGCCTAAGCCTTTGTGAAAGTATTACCAAGACGTGCTATTTGCGTTTATACCTATGGTTTATACCTCTTTGTATAGTCGCAACGGAGCGATAGCAATGTTGATTGTATCCAGTGAACCAGCTCCTGCCGTTGCATAACTCTTTAAAGATGGTAAAATGAACTATCAGTGATTTTTTTTCTCTGAAGGTCCGCCCTTCATTGCTTGAACAGCCAGCTGTCACTGACTGTATCAGCTGCTAGACGTCCTTTTTTTTAAGGCATGTACGCCTATATTCCCATCCATAGTTTTGATTGTAGGGTCATAAACTGTTATCTGTTTCTTCCCAAATTCGAGACTAGGAATAGTTTACATCCCATTCAATGAAACATGGTGGACGATTTTATGTTGGTAAAAGTAAAGGATAATAATACTGTCACCAAATATTTAAAGTAACCATGACAGAGATGGCAAATGTAACAAGAATGATAGATGAGATGAGAAACATGGTTGTTTAATTAAAAAAAGTAATCTCACTGACATAATCATACTGTATTCAGTTAAATACAGTTACTCCTTTGAAGTGTTTAATTGTTGTGGTTGTATGGTAACTTTGAACATGTAAATTCATCCCATATATCTACTAATGCAATTATCAATCTACATGAAAATCTTTACATCTAGGTGTCACTGTCCGCTGATTTTGATGTTTGTCTCACCTCTCTGTTTTGTTTACCTGCACAGTGATCAATGACGGCTTTGGTTAGCCATGGCTGTCGTGTCATGGAAGGAGATTTTACTTTTGACTGGACTGGTGGTGGGGTGTTACTGGAACAGTCTGTCCTGCGGCTTTGTGTTTGATGATGTCTCCGCAATCCTTGACAACAAGGACCTAAGGCCCGCGACCCCTCTCCGCAACCTGTTCCTCAATGACTTCTGGGGAACGCCTATGGCTGAGGTAAGTCAGATCAAGCGCATCCTTTTCGAATGAAAGATGAAGTCAGCCATTCTGGAGAATCCTTGTTGTCAAAATCAGTGAATATCTCCTCAAGATCAGTTACCTGTCCGTACTGTTTGTGCAAAGTGGAAAGAAATCCAGTGTGTTAATCCAGTGTGTTAACACACAGCCTAGGCTCTTTAAAAGGCCATTGTAAACAAAGGGTATGTTAACAAAGGGGTCTCATAGTAGCTAACAACTTGGCTGTTAAATGGTAAATGGACTTGACTTATACAGCGCTTTCTAGACGATTTTCTCAGCCCCAAAGCGCTTTACATATCTTACCACAGTCACCCATTCATACACACACTAATACACCGATGGCAGTAGCTGCCATGCAAGGCGCTCTCTGAACCATCGGGAGCAATTTGGGGTTCAGTGTCTTGCCCAGGGACACTTCGACATGTGTCGCGTAGTCGGGGAATCGAACCTCCGACCCTGCACTCCAGACGCAATCTCCCTACCCACTTTGCAATTGCCGCCCCTGATGACAGCGCCTAGGCTGTGTATTAACAACACAACACAAAAAAAAATCAGCGCTCACATTACAGACAGATAGCCACTCGTGAGGAGATATTCACTGATTTTGACTTTGATTTTGGCAACAAGAATTTCTCCAGTATTGCTGTCTCCACCTTAAACCTGACTTTACAGTTACTTAGAAGAATCACACACAAGCGTTTTCTAAAACAAAAATGTCATCCTTTATTTCTCTACTTTCTACATCAACTGACCTGCATCTGACGGCATATTGTGTTTGTCCGACTACAGGAGCGGAGCCATAAATCGTACAGACCGCTGACAGTACTCACCTTCAGACTGAACTACCTCTTCGCTGAGCTGAGCTCGGCTTCGTACCATCTGCTCAATGTGGTTCTGCACGCTGTGGTGTGTGTGCTGTTCCTGCGAGTGTGCCGGTTATTCCTGGACAAGACCTCCAGCTTGGTGGCGGTGCTGCTGTTTGCTGTACACCCCATCCACACTGAAGCTGTAAGTTAACACATGACTACAGCTTATAAATTAGCTTATAGCCAACTCTGGTTCTGCTAATGAGCTGGGCATTGTCCCTGCTAAATAAAAACAAATAAACATTGGCTCACGTATGTGATGGTAGAAAATAGGGGTGGGAATCTCTTGGCACCTCACGATTCGATTCCGATTCAAAATCGATTATCAATGCATCATCCCGATGCATTTTTTTTAAACGTACATACCCTTGTGTGATTTTCAAGAATATATTTATATACACATCTGAGTTTGCTACTCAGAGTTCAGTGTTTCCCCTAGAATTTTTTTTAGGCCCGGTGGTAAGAGCTGATAAAGAGTATGCGCGCCGCGTGCCTTCCACATTTCTAGAAGAGATTGACCAAAACGAACCCCATTTGGTATGAGCCTCTTTTGACAGCCCGTTAAAAATGAGGGCATAGGGTTATACTTTCACATTCATCAGTACGTTTGTGCATGTGGTGTTTCTCACAGGATTTAGATCAGGATAGATCCTGCTGGGTGAGAATGGACCTTCTAGGGGAGTCTGGGGGCATCCCCCTGCAGAAGAAACCTTATCCTTTTAAAGTTAAATACATCAATCTGGTGTACTTTGAGAGGTGAAATCTGTTTAATTCTGTGCTCTGTAAACAACTGTCATATGTCCTGCCTATAACAATTTTCTGTAATAATTTGGAGACACAAGCCACGTAAACTATTGAAGAAAAACACGTGGATTTCAATAAAAAAAAACAATAAACACTAAGATCTAATATAGACAGGTCCTGTCTTGTACTCATTTCTGGAATAATCTGAATCACCTCACCTTGAAGCTAGCCTACTGAAACATTTCTTTTATTTATTTTTTATGCAAATAGCCTTGTTGAAAATTAATTAATTAACATAGGCTACACATCATGATTAGCCTATCAACATGTGTGCTACATAAGGCAACTTCCCTATTCCGACCATTATATTTCATCTAGCCTATTTCTCAATTTAAAACATAAAAATAAAGTAGGCCTAGCATTGAAAATACAAAAAAATAAAGCTTGTAGGCCTACTATGGCCTGCTGTTTTCAAGATAACTTAACAGTTAAAACAATAAATAAATTAATATGTCCCCTGAAAATAAATGAATGCTTTTCTGAGAAGAATGCCAAAGGCAGTAGCAGTGAGGCACTTCTGTAAACTTACTGAAACGAGTGCATGCCGTTTTTTCAGCGCTGTCTCTGCTGTTGATACAGATTGGTTGTGTTGCCACGGCGACGTAGCGATTTTAACTTTCTAAGTTTTGCTCAGCACTTTTTCCTGTTCAACGTCCCTGTTACTGAAGCTGAGAACACACCGGGCGCGTTGGCGCTTTGGGCCAAAGCGACCAACGCGCCCGATCTGGCGCTTGGTCATTTTGTGTCAAAAAGTGGTTCAACGCGTCGCTTCGCAGCTAGTCTCCCCCCCATATATTTATTCCCCTAATCAACCATGGCTACGATCAGAACCGACCCGACACAACAGCGATCATGTCCGCACAAAAACAACAACAACACGGCCAACAATTGTGCCAAAAGACAAATAAACAGCAACTGAACGGAACAAATAGCCTTAAAACAGATCCACGCCACTCGGAAATGAACACAAACAGCAAGGCAGCACCATACCAAACACATTTACAGCAGCATTGTGTGCAGGGCAGTAGAAAATAAAGGCAACTAGCCTACATTACCCTACCTGGCTGTGACAGGGGACCGTGGCTGGCGTAGATATAAACACCGGTGCTTCGCTGTACTCGTTGTGAAAGTTCCCCGGACTAAGCCGTTATGTTTGGCTTCATTATATGGAGGTGGTGGCCGCACACAACCGGGTGAGTTAACTAATGCTATCCGACCGGCGCTAACTTGGTTTATCGGCTAATGCACAGCCGCACATCAGTGAATGAATTAACCAGGAAGCCCATTCTCCTGGTTCACTTTCCCCACGTCTTGTAACCCCGAGCGGCTTCATACAGCACCAGGCAGCCAGCCGTATACATTACCTCCTCGGTGTTTGCCTCTGTGTTGTCCTCCGCCTCCGGTCCTCGTGTCTGTGACGTCGGGTCAAGCTCACCGCTGATTGGCCAACGCGGCTAAACGTCACGCAACGGAGCGTTGAAAAATCCTATTTTTGCATAGGGAACCATTGGTTTAGGCGCGAGGATCCATTGGCCGCGGCAAAGCGGCGCTTTGGACGCGTTACCAAAGCGTCAACGTGCCACCAAAGCGTCACCGCCCGAGATGAAAAAGTTGAACTTTCAACGCTCCGTTGCGTGACGTTTAGCCGCGTTGGCCAATCAGCGGTGAGCTTGACCCGACGTTACAGACACGAGGACCGGAGGCGAAGGACAACACAGAGGCAAACACCGAGGAGGAAATGTATTTACGGCTGGCTGCCTGGTGCTGTATGAAGCCGCTCGGGGTTACAAGACGTGGGGAAAGTGAACCAGGAGAATGGACTTCCTGGTTAATTCAGTGAATATGTGCGGCTGTGCTTTAGCCGATAAACAAAGTTAGCGCCGTATAGCATTAGTTAACTCACCCTGTTGTGTGCGGGCGGCTAGCGCCTCATATTATGAACCCAAACATGACGACTGTCCGCGGGACTTTCAAGACAAGTACACGAAGCACCGGTGTTGATCTACGCCAGCCACGGTCCCCTGTCACAGCCAGGTAGGGTAATTTTGGCTACTTGCCTTTATGTTGTGCCGCCGTGCACCGATGCTGCTGTAACTGTGTTTGTTATGTAGCTGCCATGAATATGCAATGCTGTTTTAATGCTAGGCTATTTGTGCTGTTCAGTTTGTCTTTTGGCACAGTTGTTGGCCGTGTTGTTGTTGTTTTTGTGTGGACATGCACGCTGTTGTGTCGGGTCGGTTCTGATCGCAGCCATGGCTTCCTGGTTAATTCAGTGAATATGTGCGGCTGTGCATTAGCCGATAAACCAAGTTAGCGCCGGTCGGATAGCATTAGTTAACTCACCCGGTTGTGTGCGGCCACCACCTCCATATAATGAAGCCAAACATAATGGCTTAGTCCGGGGAACTTTCACAACGAGTACAGCGAAGCACCGGTGTTTATATCTACGCCAGCCACGGTCCCCTGTCACAGCCAGGTAGGGTAATGTAGGCTTGTTGCCTTTATTTTCTACTGCCCTGCACACAATGCTGCTGTAAATGTGTTTGGTATGGTGCTGCCTTGCTGTTTGTGTTCATTTCCGAGTGGCGTGAATCTGTTTTAAGGCTATTTGTTCCGTTCAGTTGCTGTTTATTTGTCTTTTGGCACAATTGTTGGCCGTGTTGTTGTTGTTTTTGTGCGGACATGATCGCTGTTGTGTCGGGTCGGTTCTGATCGCAGCCATGGTTGATTAGGGGAATACATATATGGGGGGGAGACTAGCTGCGAAGCGTTGGACGCGTTGAACCACTTTTTGACACAAAATGACCAAGCGCCAGATCGGGCGCGTTGGTCGCTTTGGCCACCGCGCCCAACGCGTTTGGTGTGTTCGCACCTTAATATCTCCATAGAGCACGCGCTGGTTTTATTTTCGCCACTAGTTCAACGTTTGCTTGCTAGTCATGCTCCTGCTCATTGGCTTCCGTGTCTAACAAGTGCGCACCGAATGCACACGCGCATCGCGCCAAGCGCAGAACACATACACACACCATGACACACACGCAGACACACAGATACACAGATCAGCTGATGGGATGATCAAACGAGAGGTTGTAAAGACAGGCGCACAGGAGGGGTAGACCGACAGTGCCGCGCAGACGCTCGCAAATGATTATTACGGAATCAATTTTTATTTTTTATTTTTTTCTCAGGCTGCTGTTGGCCTGGCGGTCCCGCCAGGCCTGTATAATGGTAGGGGAAACACTGAGTTTGCTAATCACTTCCTACTTTTGTGATGATCATTAAATACAATCAACAGATGAATTGCCTTCTCTAATATTGTATTAGAAAAAAGATTTTCTTGTCACAAATATGACTTTCTATGAACAGTGCAATAATCAATGCAGCTTGCATTTCAACACAATATGGAAGTGCGTAAAAACTAAACCGATTCACTTTAATTTTCTTTCTACTCTTGTAAATCATGTTTCTACTGTATAGGATTTCTATTCTATTATTTTCTATGTCATTTCATCACATTGTGCAAAAAGTATGGCTTGGAATTCAGCTCTCATACAAAAATGTAAACAGACACAAAGCCAGTGCAGGTCATATGGGTTTGCTGCTCTCAGCCCTTTTGTCGCCACTTTTAACAACTCGCACTTGTGTGGTGTTTATGCGCAGTGGCGCAGGAAATACTAGTATTGAATACTAGTATTTTTTTTTTATTAACTTTTCTGAATCGATTCGGAATCATTCGAGAGAGAATCACGATGCATCGGAGAATCGATTATTTTTCCCACCCCTAGTAGAAAATAACATGTTAAAAAGTAGAGCATGACAAGCAACTGTTGCTATGTTTAACTGATTTCTTTGTTTGTTTGTTTTTTTTAAGTTGAAGATTTTCCTTTGCTCCTTTATTAACATTCTGATAAATGGTATCATTGTGTGACTCATTTAATTTTTAATTTTTAATTGAATTCATGGACTGTTTTGTTTATTGGTTTGGATTTTTCAGTTGGTAGTGCAGCATGCGGTCAACACTGAAGAGATGCCTTTGTTTCATTAGTTCAAGTTAATTTGTCCATTTTATGAGAACTTATTATGACCCGTTCAGTTCTAGGAAAGGAAATACTTTGATTTATCCTAAATTAAGAGAGAGCCATGCCCCTCTCTAAATTTAAGCTCCTACCATGTGTGATACCCAGCGGCAACATTAGTAAAGCCCAGTTGCAATGTTGGAGAAATGCTGAAGCAGTAAAGTTATAAGGCCATTGTCAGCGGCAGAAACCTGGTATTGCAGTGCCATCGTCCACACAAGCGATCAGAAGTGCATCATTCTCCTGTAGGACTTTAACCATCCACTTGAGCCTACATCTTGCATAATGTTTGCAAAACACTCAACCTCAATCGGTATTATTGCCAGGTACGTTCTAGCACACAAGGAATTTACTATGGTTAGACTGTGCACACAGTAAACATGGAAGTAACATAAACCTATAAAATATTGGTTAAAGAAGCATCTTAAAGAATATAAATATAGTATTTACGATAAAATACAAGAGAGGATTATGTGCTATTGTCTATTTAAAACAAGAGGAGCTGTGCAATTGTGCAGAGTGAACAAAATCCAAATTGACACGTCATCGAACACATTCAATCAATTGTATTTTCTTTTAACATCGATGTCAGGGGACTACAGATGAAAAAGCCTTATGGCTAATTCTCTCATTTTTAACCCATGTATGATCATGTGTTTTATTAATTTGCACTGTCCCCCTCTAAAATAAATGAATTAAAAAAAGTTAACTTTGTGGGGTAAGTGAGTTCATTTAACGTGTAGACTTTATGGGAGGGCATAAAAGTTCAACGTGTCCAGTGTCAGAAGGATTAACTCCAACCTCTCCTGCCCCCTGAGTCCTACTTGTGGTATGTCTCAAACAAAGAAACGTGTCAAGTCAATCCTAGTTTACGGGCAGCATCCATCTCCAGACTGTTTAACCAAGCATTACACAGCAACAACCACTTAATAGGTCAGAATTAAGTATGGCTTAACGGGATAAGCAAACATACTTTTGAGCCCCAAATCCATGTAAAAAAAAAGGCCACTGTGTGCAAGCCATGTGTACATATACATACTGTACTTTTTCTTCACTGTATACGGGAGGAGGATTAGCGAATTTCCTGCTGCATACACCACTGCTATAAGATCACAGCCGCAACATTGTTCGGACATGCCCATCAGCTCTGTCTGCAGGGGTGGGGCATCATCACAGAGAGACGGTGCCTCAGCTTTGGCGCTTCTTTAAGGGTTGTCATGTTTATCATCTTTAGGTATCTGCTGTGTACATGCTTTCTGCACACGATCAATACTTAAGATTTCCTGTCAGCAAAACTGTCTACATGATAGCATATTGTTGGTGTCCTTTTTTTGTCCAAAGGTGCTGCTAGAATCAACCAAAAACATGAAAGCTCCTCGTAGCTACTTTTTGATTGGAAACTGTAAACCTTTTTTGCTTATCACTTGAACTCGATCTCATCCCCCTTCTATACGGACCATGCCTGTCTGTAAAAAAGCCTCTTCCCCCAATTAGGACTTGTAATTCATCCTATTCAACACAGCTAAACTGATGACCGCCAGGCCCCTCCACCCCCTTCAGACCACAGTAGAAAACAAAGAAAACATTCTGCTTTCTTAAGGATGGAGAGCTCTGTTACACAGCATGCACCACTCTTCCTCGTGGTGTTCTCTTAATCCATGACGAGTCTCTCAGACTATTTTGAATGGAAACAATTTGCCTTTACAAATGAGCCCTTAGAGTTTTTAGTCCAGTGAATGCCCTTCCGCGTTATCAACGTCTGGAATCTCTTTTCTCCGAACGGATCATTTGTTTTTTTGAGATATGCTCCGAGCTCTGAAAGTCCCTTCATGATAAAGTTTGTACAACAAAGACGGCTTTTCTGTCCCGTCCCCGTCCCCTCCTCCCCCCCACATGTCTTTCTCTGTGTGTTATCTAGCTATCTATCTTTTGGAATGTAGACTTCAGTTATTAAGTATCTCCGGGGGAATCTTTAAATACAAATTGTTTTAGCTTACTCCACAACAACCGTATCTTGAGGCTCTAAAAAAAAAGGCACTCGCAAACACTCAGTGGAAAGCTGCGCCCCAGAAACACAGACAAATGGGAGTGGTAGTCTTAGTAATTCAGCAGAATTCAGCTACTGTGTGTACTGTAGTCAGCTTTTCTCACATTCTATTGAACTAGCTTTTTACGGACTGACAGGCTAATGTTAAGCCTGCACTTGTAGTGCATGTTTTTCAAATTTGTATCCTAAAAATTTTACTTCTACCTGACTTTATGAATCTTATGTAACCAAGTGGCTGGATGGTGTGTCATGACCAGTGATTGCATAAAGTAGGTCTAGGCCTTGTTTAGATGGTCCAGTTATCTACCTTGTTTGAGGACAATCTGTGTAATAATCAAGCAACAACACTGACCATAGCAAAGGGACATACCCATTTTTCTAGGATCCCGGGAGCCTAATAAAAGGTTGGCCACCTCACAATCGTGCTAATGCAGTAGTGCAGACAGTCTTCCTTGTTTGAATCTGGAAGGGTTATACTATTATGATGAAGCGGTGACCTTCTTAGTGTGCACCTAAAGGTGGAGTCAGCTATTCTGGAGAACCCTTGTTTTCAAAAACACTTTTTTCTCAAAAATCTGTGAATACCTCCTCATGATCCACTACCTGTCAATACTGTGTGTGTTGGAAAAAATAAATCTGGTGTTACTATACAGCCTAGGCTATTTATTGTTATTGTTATTGCTTAGTGTGCTCTTAAGGGCTACACAGACCCAACAGACTGTGTTTGTGTCGTTCTTTAGCATAACCTTATCTGTGGTTTTAAGGTATGTCTTGTAATTAAGAACTCAGAAGTGAGAATGTTATTTCATCCACACGAGGGCAGTCATCCTTCATCCTTGACACACGCTGCTGCTGTCAGGGAGGCTGCTTTACATAGATTTACCTGCTCGCCGTGATTTATGCGTTTAGATGTGTTTGCACAGCTGGATTTCAAGGGGCTAAATTGCAGGCGTGAGCAACACGCTGAGAGTTACATGGACTGCCCGGTGTGAGGCTTTTTAAAATTTGACGGATGCTCATAAAGTTATTTCCATATCAGAAAATGAGTAATGGTGTGTTTTTATTTAAACATTGCATGATTGAACTTCTTTGGCCGAGTTTTACAATAATTTACAGTTTTCCCCACACACACGTCAATGAGACTTGAAAGGAAGGAACACATTATATGACGTGGTTTTATTGTCCAATGGCCGTTGCCAAAGTTCAGAGTGTGTCTCTGGTGCCAGTAAAGAGACCCTAATGTGTGCTTTTTATCACTTAAAGAATGGATTATTACCATAATCCTCTACTTTCTGGTCTCCCTAGAAACAAATAAAAATATAGCCCCATAAAAATGTACTGTAGAATTTTTCATCTGCACGGATCGCACATAGACCAGGAAGAGAGAGCACAAATCCCACCAATGTTTAAAGTCCCTGCACTGGCTTCCTGTCTGCTTCAGAATAGATGTCGCAATAATAGTATTAGTTTTAAAAGCTCTTAATGGTCTTGTTCCCCAAGCTATTTATCCGATTTTATTTTAGCCCTATGCAGACTCAGGGCACTGTGCCGTAGCTGGCCCCTCAAGCCAGGATTAAGACCCATGAGAAAACCTTTAGTTTCTTCTTCTTCTTCTTCTTCTTCTTCTTCTTCTCTTTTTTTAAATGCGGGCCTTGTCTGTGTAACTCTCTGAGAGCGGAGAGAGTGTTCATATGTCTAAAAGGCAAACTTTTGTTAGTTTGACTTCTAATTGAATTCTATTTGTCCAACTCAATTTATATTTGATTTGATTTGCTTGATCTTTGGTATGAATCTAACTTTATTGTACATCTAGGTTTCTAATTGATTTTAATTATTTACATTTCTTTTAATAGTCTCTTTTTTATTATATCCTTCCTATGATAGCATTTCCTCAGTTCTTTTTTTTAATCAGTTCCTGTTACTGTTTTTGTTAATTTTGTATTTTAAAGTATTTTTATAACATACTCATTAAAGCAGCTACGAGTAACATTTAAATATCTTTAAAACAGCCTCATGTTTCCTCTGATAGTCATAAATTACCTTTAACAGAAAACGAGACCATCAGTGCAAAGAAAGACGTTTTTATGTTTTTTATTACCGTATTTTCCGCACTATAAGCCGCACTGGCCTATAAGCCGCAGGTGTTATAATGTTTAATTACCATATGTAAGAGTTCGTGCACAGAGGGGATTGTCGGGAAAGAGATGGCTGCTTGAGGAAGCTCCCATTTATTAACATTTCAACTAACAAGTTGCATAGGCTATTTGCATAACGTATTCAAGTGTTACCATTTAGTGTAATAGTAGCTACTAGGGATGGGCACGAGTGTTTTCGCTACTCGTGTGATCGCTTGCATTCCTCGAGGATCAATCAATTTCTCATTAAACTTTTTTTCTATTTTTAGAACGCAACGTATCTGTCTGCAGAACAATGGTTCACCGCAATATAGCGCTCAATGCTTATTGTCAAACAGTCACAGTTGCCATATAATATTAAGTATTTTTTTCCACAAGTTTAAAACACATTTTCCTCACTGAAAGTAATTAAATAGACGGGCCACAATTTAAAACGATCGAGTAGGTCTGCGGTGCGGAGAAAAAAAGCATGGGCTGTAGTTGTAACAAAAAAAAAATAGCCTAAGTCACCATTTAAAATAAGAAGGGCAGCAAATAATATAAAATGATTGTCCTACAATTTAAATACATATAAATAACTCACCAAAGCAGATAGTTGTATATCCAACCGCGTAATGCTCACTCCGTGTCCGTGAATATTTTACCACGACTAATTCCTCATTAACGGAACGTTACACCGGTCGTTTTTTGAATCTTATCCCCATATTCCCTATTGAAGGCTTCTTAACTGTTGTTGGCTTTGAGCGAATGTGCCTGAAGTAAGCCTTGCTTCTTCTTTACTTTTATTTCCAAGCGGAGAGCACCTTGCATGCTCACCTGGAGTCTACTCATTACTACCGGTACTGCTTTTGGTCTGGTCGCACACCCAGTCCGATTTTCGGTTTGCTCGTGCAGGCTCTAGTCACATATTCGTATTGGTCGCAGATTTCAGTGTGGCGCAGCAACGCAATTTGGGAAGCCTATCCCTCCAGGTGAGGGAAGGGGAGCGGGAGCCTTGTTTGAGACAGTTATTTGTCGTCATAATGACTGATAACGGGGCTGAACCATCAAAGAAAAAAAAAGAATGCAATGAAGAAAAGCTAAAAGGGAGAGTGATATAGGCTACGGGCGGGAGGAGGACGTTGCCAAGCAACGTATACACAATTTAACGGGAGCAAACTAGACTGCAGTGTTTACTCCTAAATAAATGAGCGGTACTAACACAAAGTTTGCTTTGCTTCACCATCATCAGATGACCATTATTCATCTGAAATAGTCATTATTTACAACAACATAAACATATTACCTCATCGTGATCCATACTAACTGCCGTTCATTCGCTTTCTGTGAGGACACAGAGTCTTTCAGCTCCGTGAGACTAGTTAGGTGACACTGCTGCATCTACTCATTGCAATCAGGTGTGTGTGGCACTGACTGGCATCAGTTGATGCAGAGTCACTAACCACTCTCACGGAGCCGAAAAGAGTCCGTGCGCTCACACTTTCAACACATGTACATGCACTGTATTGCGCGGCGCCCTAACCATTTGACACTCGCACGCCCGGCACGAGCTAGAAAACAGCTTTATGACAGCGGGCGTCATAAAAATACTACCGCTTTTGTCCAAAGGGGCCGCCAACGGACAAAGTTACTCATAGTGGCTTTAATACTCATGTGTTGCTCTGTTTTGACGATGGGGATCGAGATGGTTGGCGGGAGCATTGCTATTTTACTGTTGTCTTTTTGTGTATGAAAACTGCTATAGGCTATACATAAAGTTTGATTTAAAATGCATATCCGAATAGATGGGTCATTCACGGTACTTACTGATGTCAAATTTGTCCTCATCAGGTAACAGGTGTGGTCGGCAGAGCTGAACTGCTCTCTTCAATCTTCCTGCTGGCTGCTTTCCTGGCATACACCAGGTCAACCGGTTCAGACAACTCCATCGGTAAGCCTAAGGCACCACAGCACTCTCAATTATGTATGTCTCTTGTAGGGTTGCTGAAAATTCCCGGAATTGACCCTTTTCAAATCCCGGGAAAAAAGAGCCTCCTCCCGGGAGATCCCGGGAATTCCGAGAAGAGTCTAGCTGCAGCCCCGGAGAACAATACTGAGGCGGGGCGGGAGTACTGAGGCGGGGCAGACTGTTTACTGTTGCAGGGGGGGTATCCAAGGGAGGGGGGGGGGATTGGGGAGGTACAGTCTGAGTACTCTTCAATACACATTTGAGGAATTTAACCTTAGACATACAGGAGTAATACAAGATAAATACAATGTTTCCTATTACATTAATAAGCATTCCAACATTCAATATCTGCCACCACATGACCTTCTCAAGATGGCCGCCGCGGTGTTCCGTTAGCCGAGTGGAGCTAGCGCCGTGGCTAATCTAATGTTCTATCTATATTCTAACCTCTCCCTATCCCCTTGCCCTAACCCTAACCACCCAGCTGTGATGCCTGAACTTAATCGCCAAAACAATATTATTTTTCTAAATAACGTTCAAAATGTATTTGTATTTTCTTCCGCCCCGCCTCAGTACTCCCGCCCCGACTCAGTACTCTCGCCCCGCCTCAGTATTGTTCTCCGGGGATGCAGCTGGATACTATTGGGAATTCCCGTTTAACCGGAAGCGCCCTTTTAATACTTTATTTTGTACCCACGTAGCCTACTCGGCCGAGTAGTTTCTTGGGCACGTTATAGCCTCATAAGCCCAGGGCAGACTGGATGCTAGCTCTAGAATGAACTAAGGGCATTAAAAGTTAAGTCATCTAAAGGCGTTCTCAGACGGGAGGAGATGTTCTGTCTACAGGTGCACTCGACATGGACCGGCGGAGATAGGAGGCTCCGCGAGGAAACGCCGTGCGGTAACCATGGATACAACTTTTGTTTACAACCCTGTGTCGCTGCTGTTAAATATCTACTCATATTGTTAACATTTGTTTAGTTAATAAGTGGATTAGTTATTCAGTTTGGTTTGGTTTAAATGTCTACTTTGTGGATTAGGTCTAGGTTTCACTTTAGTGTTTGGTGGAAGAAACGGGGCGAACAGCGATGCTCCAGCTGTTTCATCTCATTAGATTCATGTCGCTACAAGAGAAAGCAGCAAAAGAAACAGGCTGCTTTATGTTCATCATACAATCTTGACTTGAATACAGAAGAATGGTGAATATCACCATCTCATTGAGGAGAGAAAAGTAAAACACTGTTCAGCTGTGTGTGTGTGTGTGTGTGTGTGTGTGTGTGTGTGTGTGTGTGTGTGTGTGTGTGTGTGTGTGTGTGTGTGTGTGTGTGTGTGTGTGTGTGTGTGTGTGTGTGTGTGTGTGTGTGTGTGTGTGTGTGTGTGTGTGTGTGTGTGTGTGTGTGTGTGTGTGTGTGTGAGAGAGAGGGGCACAGACGTGACAGTCTAGTTGTAGTGCGGCCGCTTGTCGCTCCGTCTGTAGAACTGCGGACTCTCTCTCTCTCCACTCGCATGTCAATAGCTGCGTTACAGACGTAACAATAGTTTAGTGCGGCCGCTTGTCGCCACGTCTGTAGAACAGTAGTGCGTCTCTCTCCACTCGCATGTCATTGAAAATGTTTTACCAGACACGTCAAAAGCCTCCCTTCTGAAAAGGCCATGATGGCGAGAGTATATTTTATTAGTAAAGGCCACTATATTAATGAATTAAAAGAATAAAAAAAACGGGAGGACGGGTCCCGTGGCCAATTCATTTCGCGGGAATCCCGAAATCCCGGGACCCGTCCAGCAACCCTATTCTCTTGTGCATGTGCAACATACACTGTGTTTAAGTCATGTCAGCTTTTAATTTCTCCATTAGGACATTATTTCAAACATTCAGGGTAGGAAACCAAACCCAACCATTCCCCACTTGTGACTGAAGGACATGTGATTCACTGATCTTGATAGTCTCATGCATTGTTGCGGTCTCATTATTAATAACCAGTCCAATGTGTATAAGGACGCTTGTGTAAACCGGATGGATAGTTCACCATGCTTAAAGCTATAGTGTGTAACTTTTTTCATACGAATGAATGTCGGATACATTCAAGCCTTTCGCTAATTGAGTTGACACAAAGTTGATTAAGCCTATCAGCTCCACAAAACTCTCTCTGTATTTCTCAGCATGGCAACGTTTACAAACTGGTATCACCCCCCACCCTCTGACACTGGCGCAGGAGCTCAGAAAAATCGCAAGAAGAGCCCAAGAAATTTTTCAGTTCTTGATTCTACTGCCAAAATAAACTTGGACGTACAGAAGAGAGTAATAAATCCATGCATGATCACTCACCAAAGGCTTTACCTCATGTAGATGCGCCGACAGTGTTGTTGTAATATCTCAGAATTCCTCATAAGGGCAACAGAAGTTACGCACTAGAGCTTTAATTCATCAAATCAGCTCAGATGTCTTGCCTGGTTCTTAGTATTCAAGGCAAGACCCTTAAAGAAACAAAACAATTAAGTTATTATGTGACACACCTGTATTTGCAGCGTTTCATATGTGGTTGGTAATTGTAATTGGTTCTAATTGCACTCAAATAGTCGTCAGAGGGTGAGGCCTGCTGTCAATAAAACACCTGTGTGAATTTTTTATAATTCACCCTGATGATAATCTCTAAACACAAACACAGTGACATGACTCACACACAGAGTGTCATAGTCTTGCTTCAACCTGTTTAACACTGAAGCACTTCGTTCATACATTGGCTTAACTTTTATTTGTGCGAGTTTTTGTGTTCAAATCGCTGCCAAGTGTCTGTTAATGCTGTTTCCTCTGGCAAACTGGCAACTCTTTTAAACTGAGTCCCGATTTAGAGGCTGAATCTTCAAAATAAAATTGCTCTTCCTTCCCTGTTGAGATGGTCCAGAACTAGTAAATGGACTCAACTTGTATAGCGCTTTTCCCTAACCAAAGCGTTTAATTTTTTTTTGTACAAATTCACACATTCAAAGACCGATAGCAGCAGCTACACGCAGGGTGCAAGCTAACTATCAGGAACCTATTTAGGGTTTGGTGCCCAAAGACACTTCGACATGTGGCGGGTAGGCGGGGGATCGAACCACCGACCCTGCACTCAAGTGGACGACCGCCCTACCCACTCCGCCACAGCCACCCTTGTGTGGTGCATTCAGGCAGTTCTAATTCATTCACAAAGGCAAATGTTTTTGTTTACAAGTTTTTTTTATATACCCCATAATTGGCCAATAAAGAGTGATTACTCGTTTCAACTTCCATAATTGCATTTATAGGATGAGTTTGGAATTTTACAACTGGCAAATAGTGTGCTGTGCAAATGGAAACTAATTAACTTTTCCTTCTGATGCCCTGCGATTAAAGACCTACTTCACCGGTGGGAATATGAAGGTGTATTGAACTCGGAGATCCTATGTAGGTTGAATGTGCAAACATTTTAGAAATCGTTTCATCCTAGCCTAGGCAGAAAGAGGGTTTTATGGTCTCACTGTCTAACACTACATTTTACTAGTGTGACATGACATCCCACTAGTACAAATGTAGGGTTTGGACTAATAGGACAGCTGGGCCAAGGGAAGAATGAGGGAAGAGAAACATCATTCATTATATTATAATAGCAATTTTATAGTGATGGAACGCCGGTTCTGTATTGGTGAAGTATTCCTTTAACAACATCCACCAGCTAACAAGGCATTGAAGGCAACACAGGAGTTGATGCCTGTCTCCCATTATTTTCACCTTGCTGTTTGGCTGCATTTTATTGGTCTATGAAAGTTCAATTGTGTATATTTTACTAGCGACTGATAGCCACCATGTGCCGAGGTTTGGTGGGATGAGGCCTTTCTTGACAATATGTGTGGTTGACGATTGTCTGAAATATGTGTGAATGTGTGAAAACAAAGGGCTGCCAAGGATGGATAGGTAGCGAGAACCAGCTCTAAATTAGTACAGGCTCCTGACTGGTTAGTACCGCAATATTGATAAGCTAAAGGACAAACGATACTGCTATCAATGCTACTTAAACGCTCATTCTCGCGTGTCATGTGACAGCCTCTTCTCGGAAGAATAAGACCGAAAAGAATGGTGGACGAACGACTGTAAAAGGTTGTGTATGGGTTGACTGATATCTACATATATTCTGTCTTCCTTTTTCAGTGTGGGCTCCCATTGCTCTGACAGTCGTTCTGGTAGCTGCAGCAACTCTGTGTAAGGAGCAGGGAATCACTGTGGTCGGCATCTGCTGTGTCTACGAAGTGTTTGTTGCACAACGGGTAAGGCTCTGAAACTCCTTATTTTTCTATTGATCACACATGCAACATTAAAGCATGGCTGGTATTTCGGCTTTAGAAATAATCTCAAGCACAAGTTTACATCAAAAACTAAAATCACAATGGAACATTTAAGTTATAAAGTACACATGTAATATATTTATATATATTTGGGTCCACTGTGGTGAAGTGGGTAGGGCGGTCGTCCACTGGATTGCAGGGTTAATGGTTCGATCCCCTGCCCCGGCGCCACATGTCAAAGTGTCCCTGGGCAAGACACTGAATCCCACATTTCTGCCGATAGTTTAGCCTGCTATCGGTCTATGAATGTGTGTGTGAATGGTAACGTGGGAATGTGAACAGGTCTCCCTTGAAAAAGAGTCTCCGGTCTCAATGGGATTTACCTGTATAAATAACGGTTAAAAACAGTCGACAGTGTTGTTGTAATTACTAAGAACTCCTCACAGGGTGTCAAAATAAATTATGCACTATAGCATTAAATCTAAAAGTTTGTAAAGCAAAGCAAGTTTATATTTATATAGCACAATTCAGATACAAGGCCACTCAAGGTGCTTTACAGGGGCATCAAAATACAAAATACACATTAGACATAATACACATTATTGTAGGAACAATTTATATTGTGAATCTGAGTTAACCCTTTCTTGCTGTCTTTCTCCTGTTGCTATGCAGTTCACCCTGCCGTTGCTGTTGGATACTCTGCGGCAGGTCCTGCAGGGGAAAGGTGGTTTCCCCTACGCGATCCTACAGACTCTACTGAAGCTCATTGTCCTCGTCATCAGCACCTTACTACTGGTCATAGTGCGGGTCCAAGTCATACAGTCCCAACTGCCTGTATTCACCAGGTAGGCACCATTACCCCCACAAGCTTTGTAAAGTTTAATCCTATGTTTATGTATGAATGAATACACTTATTCCAGAAATATGAAAATGATATAAAACAAACAAGAAAAGCAAAAAAATAAAGCAAATAAATTAGTAAAAAAAAAAATATATATATATATATTAGAAAATATATTCAAGGGGTGCCCGTAGCTCAGCGGGTAGGGTGTCCCCCCCGGGCCAAGGCCCCGCAGCAGACCCGGGTGCGAACCCCGCCCGGGTCAGTTCTTTGCATGTCCTCTCCTCTATGCCCTATTTCAACTTTGTCTCTCCAATCTGTCTATTAAAAGCAAAAAATGTCCAAAAATTATCTTTAAAAAAAAGAAAATATATTCAATAAAGCACGATTGACATGGCTAAAAAGGAGTAGAAAGAAGTATAAACTTTTCATATCCTATCTAACCCTTAACCTAAGCCTTGGATAACCAATCCTCTAATTATTAAGACATGGTACAGCAGTCAATGAAGAGACCACAAATTTCCTGTTACATAGTTACGTAGCACTAGCCTGGTCCAACCAGACCATCGTACTTCATTTCATTTGTACAGAAGGTCTGGAAATGCTGTAATTGACAAACGTTCACTCACTTGGAGGCGGGTGTCTGTTGAAGTTTAAAACTATTGGATCTGTCCAGTGCCACTCTAGATTAGCCAACCAATCGCATAACGTTTGGTCGTCACGTGTGTCAAGAGCCGGCTTCTGACGGTGTGTAGGGAACTCGGAAATGTCCGACTTCACTACATATTGTGTTCTATGGATCTACCGGTACCTGGCAACGGTAACTTGCTAGAGCCTAACGTTTAGTTATTTGGACGAGAAAGGTTGTAGGCGTCCATACTTTCGCGAGCAGATGCACTGGAACACAGACAGGTCGGAACTCTGAACTACCAAGTCGGAATTCTCCGAGCTCCGATTATAAAGGAGCAGCATTCAACTGAAACTGGAGCGTGACTTCGACGTCATTGTTCTCAGCCACTAGCTCTGTTCGCTGATTGGACGTCCGTAGATTTCCCTGAGAAAACTGAGAATTTCACCGCACCCCCAGACTGACTACTGAAGGGAAAATTAAATTTGAGCGGAAGTAGGTAGGCGGGCAGAGCCATGCTAACGTAACACAGCTTCAACTGTTTACTTAAAACCTTCTTGTCGCTGTAGTTTTTATTGCTCCGAATACAATGGTGTGATTTTTTTTCTAAAGGGCACTTCAATAGTTAGTGCATTGTAGTAAAACTATCGGACCACTTTTCTTTTCTTTTCTTTTCTAAGTCCAGGTCTACATCTGTTGTCTTTTCTGCTCAAAACGACAAGACATTCCTGTCTGTTAGTAGTAATTCTGCCTGAAAATGATTTATCTATGCATGCTGTACAGTTGCATTGTAGTCAGTGTGTAGCTGTAAATCCTTGATCTCGGAATGAAAACAGGTTGCTAGGAGTTCAAGGAAATTCAGTCCTAAAAAGAAAAAATTAAATATTCCCAATAAACCTTTTACATGGCAGTGAGTTTTCAAGAGTAAAGCTGGGTGTGCTTTGATCTTGTTCTCCCTCAAATGTTACCAGTAAGTTATTATGACATCGTAGATATACAGTATACCAGGTCTCCAAGGCAACAACTACTGTATGCTGTGTAACGTGACATGTATTGGCCTGCTGGGAATTAAACAGCTAGATTGCAATCATTGCAGATGTATTTTATATTAATCGTATGACAGGATCTCCTTTCACTCGCATGACACATCTGCTAGTGACAAAGTATCAGCCGGACTTGGCATGGAGCCCAATGCAACCAACAGACCATGTGCTCCACAAGATGTTTCATGTTGAAATTCAGGTTTAGGGGTCTTTGAAAAGTGCCTGCGTTATTGGTATTGGTAGGAATACTAAACACACAATAAACTGTCACATAACACTTATACTGTAGCCTATATATTTCTTTTGGCATTTTGTTGCTTTTATTTTCTTATTTTTTTAGATATTTTTTTGGCATTTTTATGCTTTATTGATAGTGTAGAGACAGAGTTGAAATGGGGCAGAGAGGGGAGTGACATGCAGAGAACGACCGCGGGCTGGAATCAAACCCGGGTCCGCTGCTGGCCGAGGCCCATGGGGGGGACGCCCTACCAACTGAGCTAAGGGCGCCCCCACTGTTGCTTTTATTTGACAGAATTTACAGAGACAGAGTTTGAAATGGGGCAAAGAGGAAAAGACATGCAGAGAACTGACCTGGGCGGGATTCGAACCCGGGTCTGCTGCAGGACCTGGGCCCGGGGGGCGACGCTCTGACCATTGTGCCACGAGCGCCCCTGTAGCTTATATTTTGAAGACACTTTTCCACTGAGCGGTTCGGTGCGGCTCAGCACACATTAATTAACGATCCACTATCTAAAGTTGGAAAACAAACCAAAATAAGCAAACCGTGCCATACCTATTATTGTCGCCCTTTAATTGGGGCACCAAGCCATCTTGAAGGGTAGCAAAAGAGTGGAGCTACACACTGCAGTCCATTTATTATTCGACTGAATCATAATTTTCTCATGTCATAGATAAACCTTAATGTGTAGTCAACACTTGAAGAGCATGCATACGGTATAGACGGGTAGTGGATCGTGAGGAGATATTCACTTATTTTTCCAAAAAGTGATTTTGACAACAAGCGTTCTCCAGGATTGCTGACTCCACATTTAAGTCACTAAAATGTTCTGACCCCCTCTGAAGTGTGGTAACTTGAGAGGAAATATGCAACAACAAAAAAAATCTTGGTAGCCATTGACTAATAAAGTATCTAAACTTTAGCTTAAAGCGGCAACGAGTAACATTTATATATCTTTTAAACAGCCTCATGTTTCCTCTCATAATCATAAATTACCTTTAACAGCAAACGAGACCATCAGTGCAAAGAAAGACGTTTTTATATAGTTTTTATTACTGCATTTGATCTGGTCGTACACCCAGTCCGATTTTCGGTTGCGTGCATGCTCTATGGTCACATATCCGTATTGGTCGCAGATTTCAGTGTGGCGCAGGAACGTGAATTGAGAAGCCTATGGCTCCAGGTGAGGGAAGGGGAGCGGGAGCCTTGTTTGAGACAGTTGTTTGTAGTCATAATGACTGATAACGGGGCTGAACCATCAAAGAAAAAAAAGAAAATGCAATGAAGAAAAGCTAAACGGGAGAGTGATAGGCGGGCGGGAGGGCGTTGCCAAGCAACGTATACACAATTTCACAGAGCGAACCTAGACTGCAGTATTTACTCCTAAATGAATGAGCGGTAGCCTACTAAAACACAGTTTACTTTGCCTCACCAGCATCATCAGATGACCATTATTCATCTGAAATAGTCATTATTTACAACAACATAAACACATTACCTCATCGTGATCCATAGACTACTAACTAACTGCCATCTCACGGACACGGACTCGTTCAGCTACGTGAGAGGTGCATCAACTCATTGCAATCAGGTGTGTTTAGCGCTTACTGGCATTAGTTGAAGCTGTGTCACTAACCACTCTCTGGAAGCCGAAAAGAGTCCGGTGCCCTCACACTTTCAACACACGGACACGCACCATATTGCTTCCTGATTATTTGAATCTTGGACTCCCAGCACGAGCTAGAAAACAGCTGGCGTCGTAAAAATACTACCGCTTTTGTTCAAAGGTGTCGCCAACGTGCCGACTTACTCGTAGTAGCTTTAACTAACCCATCCCATGCTTTATACTGGTCAATTTTAACCTTTCTTCTTCTCTGCGTCTTTTCTTGTAGATTTGATAACCCGGCCGCAGTCAGTCCCACTCCCACTAGACAGCTGACTTTCAACTACCTGCTCCCTATGAACGCGTGGCTGCTGCTCAACCCCTCCGAGCTCTGCTGTGATTGGACAATGGGCACCGTCCCTCTGGTAGAGTCACTCATAGACATCCGTAACCTGGCAACCCTGGCGTTCTACACTCTACTGGGCCTGCTAGCTTACCACAGCCTGCGCCACCGACACAGCTCCGCCAAGACCGTCATCATGGTGAGAGGACGTTTTGGTTCAGATTATTATATTCACACTGAATCACACTGATAAGCACACTCTGATTCAAAATGTACGATCTGCAAAAAGTTCAGTTTTAAGATAAAATCTAATCATCAAAAAAGAAAAGAAAATCAAGAGAAGAAAATTAAAAGAACCCAACCCTCCCACCCCCACAGACATGCACGCTCATACACACACATAGACACACAAATTCACACACTCACACTCTCACATACACTAGCAACATTTGTTTTTCGTTGAATACAAAAAGTAGCACTATGCTCCATCTCAAAGCACATTGCTTGAAAAACGTGAGATTGTTGTATCTTTTATAATACTTTGATAAACAAAATTAATTGAAACAGATTTTAATGTGTATCTCTACTGTAAAAAAAAATAAAAAAAATAAATTTAAAAAAAAATCTGATTAGCATTTTAGCCAATGCTCGAATGTGTCCATTATTTGCCAAGGACTGATTTTATTACCTTTTTTTTGATGATATAATCAGGGTTTTTCCTGGCTCAGAATGGGCCTTTGGGGGGTCAGTACTTGACCGACTTTTTTTGGAGTCGCGACTATGTGCAACAGTAAAGGCAAAACGTTTGTGTATTTTAAGAGGGTGTGGGGTTAAGGAGAGGGGAGTTTCTGTCCAGCTCAAGAGCATTTCAGTCAGCCTGTCAATCACTACGTAACCATGGAGCTCACTGACGCTTATGAAATCACAATAAACAACCTGTAGATATGAAGTCAAAATACTAATAATGACTAGGCCTACCTATGGGCCGGTTTCACAGACATGGATTAAGCGTAGTTCTGGACTAAATTGTACCTTCAATAGACAATCTCCATTCAAAATTCCATTTAGTCCAGGACTAAGCTTAATCCATGTCTGTGAAACTGGCCCTAATTGTTTCTAATTGATCTAAACCATGGCAATTGCAAGAAGAAAGAAACAATCATAATCATGATTATTTTGAGTAATCACATTGTGTTATCACAATTATTAAAGACAGTTAATCATTATGCATTTATTTTACTTTTAACAAGGTTTTTTTCTAATAACACCATGACTTTGGTCTTTAAACAAAGGCCTAATTGAACTGAAAACAGGGAGAATAGAAATAGGCTAAATAAGTGAAACATATTTTTAATAATTGAATAAAAAAATATGTCAAAATAAAAATAACCAGTTGTAAATGGTGTTGATAGGGCACGTCTTTTGATAGCATTAAATGTAAGGGCATGATTTATTTATGTCAAGGAGCAGGGTGGATAGGCAGTTGCATTGTAGTGTTGACAGTTGTGGTGGCAGGAGTCAAGGAGCTTTAAACTTCCTGTGTTTTTTTTATTCAGTGATTGCTTGGTCATAGACCACTATGACTCAACTTAAAGTGAATAAACAAATTGGTCGGGATGTTTAGAGGTGCAGATCAGGTCGTATACCTTTTTCTCTCTCTCTGTCTCTGTCTCGCGGTCGCTTATGTAACGTTACTCGCGTGTCCGCGCGTGACAAATCTTGCACATTATTTTAGTTTGTTGTGAGTCTGAAGTGTTTTCAGACTACACAATTAGTTTTACCTTTTATTCTCATCATCTAGAAGTTTTTCACCCCGGCAATGCGCAACATTTCCCTCCTACTCTCTGGACCAGCCGATAGCAAAATTATCAGGTGAGGGAGGGGCCGAGCAAGCGCACCGCTTGGCTGAAAGGGTTCGCTGCATTTACAAGCCTGCATGCCCCGGCTTGCGGAACAATGATAGTTTAATAACGATTATTTTGTTTTCATGATTGAGGGAAGCCGTAATTGTAATCGAAAATTAAATTCAAGTTATTGTCCAACCCCTCAAGAAGGATGACTTAAATTGGGCTGAATTTGGAGAGGTTTTAAATAGCTATATTTATTCTCAATCTTTATCATTTTGGCGCTCCTGATTTTCCTTTGGCGCTGGATAAATCCGCTTTGGCGGGCGCCAACATTTTCTCTATGCAGGAAAAACCCTGTATAATTAATTTGAGGAATGCTGCTGCACTACATTGTTGAATCACAAACTGAGACAAACTAAGGATTCTCGAGCGTACTGTACTTACCAACTTTGTCATTAAAAGAAAAATCTACTTAGATATTACTCTTCTTTTAGCATACAAGTAAATCAACTAAAAAAAATAGACAATATTAGTCTCCACAGAAATTACAAGAGACTTAGGGTGTATTCACACATGCTGTGTTTAGTTCGGTTGAAACGAACTCAGGTGCACTTCCACCTTCGGTGCGCATCTTTCAGACAGGTGTGAATACAGCAATCGCACTCGGGGGCGGACCAAACAAACGCTCCGAGACCCAGCTGAAGAGGTGGTCTCGATGCGCTTCAAAACGCACTCTGCTGCAGTTCGTTTGTGGTATGAATTTGGCCGGACTCGATCCGACCCAATTGCAGGAAGCACTGCGCCTTTTCTTTCTTTTCTTTTTTAATAAATCGCCATCAGCTTCACATTATGGGAAAGTGTTGTTGTCGCCATTGTTAGGAAGATTAGTTGTGGTTTGACCGGGAGCCCCGAGCGAAAATATTACATTTGATAATGACGCGTGCGGATCTGCGATCAGATGGAGAGGAGCGTCTCCCGTAGCCTACAGTGCCAACAGGTTCACGCTGCGCTTTGCATGAAGTGTGTGTTTTTATTGTTCTTCCCAACGGGACCGTCAATACTGTCCCCGTGTCAGTTTGGTGCTGAACTGTGCCGAACTGACACCCAGCTGATACACAGCTTAATCAGCTGTGTTTCAGTTTGAGCCTATTCTTCACGCGAGCCGCGCGTCCAGCAGCAGAAGTAGGCTACAGTAAAAATTATGTTTCACATCGTAGGCTAGAAGCCACATAACGTGGCATTGTCATAGGGCTACATATTATAAACATATGAAACAACAATAATTTGATGTTTTTCTTCTTTATTTATAGGCTAGATGTAGGCATTTTTATTATTTTTAACCCCATATTATATCAATGATAAATTCGCAGTTTTTACTTCGTTCTTCCTGCTTCTCTCCACCCCAGAATGTCTGTCCAATGAATGAATGACCTCAGATCACGTGTGGTTTTGCTTCGTAATGCTGGTTCACTTGCAAAAGGGGCAATATGAAAGTGGACCACACCAACAAAAAAAAATCCAAATTCTATTTGGTCTGGACCAAAGCAAGTGAACTAACGGACTTTCCATGTGTGAATACACCCTATATGACTTAAAGAAGTAAGCTCCTAACTTGAGTTTGTAAGGAATTAATGAGTGAGGATAATTCGTTGTGGCACCAAAAACAAATAAGCATAATTGTGCAACTGGTCCGTGGCTGTCTTACACGAAAGGTCAGTAAACTTCCTAACAGTATTGCTCTTAGCTTCAAGTTTAGGAAAGGGCACCACAAATCAACACAAAATAAACTGAATTATGACCTAAGTAGTGTTTACTCTGGTCTTTTAAGAGCATTTTGGAAGATAGTTGTGCAACAATATCATACAACATCGACCTACTTAGCGTCACTGCAATGCTGCCAGCTGTCTCACATGGGGCATGTTATATTTAATAGAATTATAGCATATTTAATAGTTTAAGTGAACACTGCCTTTTACAACCGGCTCTGCATTAGGGCTACAGCTAAAGATTAGTTAGGCATGATGATTGTCATTAGCAATGCATATGTTCTAAGTTGTACTGATATGATCTTTTTAGGAACATTTTGCCTTTTGATTTTAAATCATCCAAGGTGGAGACAGCGATTCTGGAGAACGCTTGTTGTCAAAATCACTATTTTTCAAATCAGTGAATATTTCCTCATGACCTGTCAGTACTGTGTGTGCGTGCTCAAAGAAAAACTGTTGTGAATATACAGCCGAGGCTCTGTAAACTGGTATGTGGATGTAAAGAAAGAGGGCCCACCGTAGCCAGCAACATGCTCGTTTACAGAGCCTAGGCTATGTACTAACACAGTGCACACACAATACGGGTATACAGATCTCAGAACTTTGCTACATAGGTGCAAGTGCACTGAAATAAGATGGCTCATACAGACTGAAATAATAAAAATAAAAATAAATTATGAACTTTATTCAGCACAAAACAGATACAGTACTCATAAATGGGGGGGGGGGGGGTGCAGATCAGTGGGTAGGGTGGTCGACCCACAACCGCAACTTTGGTGGTTTGATCCCCCGTTTCCCTGCCACATGTCCAAGTGTCCCTGGGCAAGAGACTGAACCCTAAATTGCTCCCGATAGTTAGCTTCTACCCTGCGTGGTAGCTGCTGCTATCAGTGTATGAATGTGTGCTCCAGTTGTAAGTCGCTTTTATCCAGCGTCTGCTAAATGACATATCATGTAATAAATGACAGTGCAAAGATACGTAAATATTTTTTTAATAATTAAACTGTCTCTTTCAGGCCCTGTCTTTTATAGTTCTGCCTTTCGTTCCGGCCTCCAACCTGTTCTTCCCGGTGGGTTTCGTGGTGGCAGAGCGGGTGCTGTACGTTCCCAGTATGGGCTTCTGTGTTCTGGTTGCACATGGATTCAAGATTATCTCAAATAAAGGGTGAGTGTTTGTCCAAGGAATAATGTTACTGCATTGAGTGTTATAATAATACTAATGCAATCTTTTGGCTATTGTGTAATTATACAATTTACTCACGCCCCTGTCCCTCAGGAAAACATGAAAAGCAAACACCCAATTTCTGTTGTGAGGACTTTTTTTGACCAGTCAAAATGACGTTTCGTCAAAAATCAGTGAATATCTCCTCAGGATCCACTACCTGTCTATACCGTATGCGTGCTCTTGAAGAGTTGACTACACATTACAGTTTATTTCTGGCACGGAAATGATGATTTGGTCGTACTGTGTGTGAGCTGAAAAAAAATCTGGTGTTAAAACACAGCCTAGGCTCTGTAAACAAAGTGTATGTAGCCAAAGGTACTCGGACCAACCCATGGTTAGCTAGCAACATGCCCCATTAACAGAGCCTTGGCTTTGTATTAACCTTGGAATTAATTAGCAGGATCGTGAGGAGATATTCACTGATTTTGACCCAAAATGTGATCGACAACAAGCGTCCTCCATAATTTTTTTTGTCCTACTACATTTTCAATGTTCCTTCGCAGACACTTGAAGAAGATCTCCTGGTTGATAATCGGAGTGCTTTTAACTATGCATGCCGTGAAAACCTTCAACAGGAATTGGGACTGGGAGTCAGAATACACCCTGTTCACGTCTGCCCTGAGGGTAAGCCAGAAAGACGGGCAGCGCTGCCAACTGAAACTGTGTGATAAAAGGAATAATTAAACAGAATAAAACCAGTTTGATAAGGATAAAGGATTGAATATTCTTTAACAAAACAAAGTGACTGTCACGCACATTGTCTGCCATTTTAGGTCAACAAGAACAATGCCAAGTTGTGGAACAATGTAGGCCACGCTCTGGAGAACCAAAACAATTATGCAAAGGCGCTGCAGTACTTCCTCCAAGCCACTCGAGTCCAGCCAGGTGAGAAACACAAGACAGGCATTCGGAAATCATACAAATATATTGACGTGTGTTTACTGGAATATGATTTCACACATGTAATAATTTAAAGGCCTACTTCACCAGTGGGAATATGAAGGTGTATTGAACTCTGAGATCCTATGTAGTATAATTGTGCAAACATTTTAGAAATCAGTTTATTCAAGCATGAGAAAAGGCAGAAAGAGTGTTTTATGGTCTCACTGTCTAACCCTACATTTTGCCCAGTAGTGACATCACAACTGGGCAAATATAGAGTTAGGATTATCAGGACAGCTGGGCCAAGGGAAGACTGAGGGTAGAAAAACCTCCTTCATTATTGTAATAGCGATTTTATAATGATAGAACACCGGTTCCTTATGGGTGAAGTACTCCTTTAAATGTCTGCCAGGGCTTGTTGAATCATTTTCCTGCGAACTGGATTTATTATTATTTTTTTTTCTCAGTCGGACACCCAATAATTATGTTGTCAATTACCTAAGCCATCGCCAAACAAGTTGACACTAAGTTGGCATATTAGCTCCACAACTCTCTTTGTATTTCTCTGTATGGCAGCGTTTACAAACTGGTGTCCCCTCCCCCCTCCCTCCTCCCGACACTGGCGCAGGAGCTCAGAAAAATCCTAAGAAGAGCCCAAGAAATGTTTCAGTTGTTGATTCTACTGCTAAGAAAAAACCTGGATGTACAGCAGAAATTTTAAAATCCAATGCGCCGTCACCGAAGGCTAACCTCAAGTAAACCGCTGATAGTGTTGTAATTACCCTTAGGGGTAAAATAGACCTGCTGGGAAAATAATATTTTTTTTATGGTTTGGGGAGACAGTTTATGCAAGTGTGTGGTTTTACGATTTTGTTTCGCTGTTATTGTTGTCATGACTTGTTGTAAAATGCCGGGCAAACTTCCACTGCAAATTACACCATCGGTAACACTAGTTAGGTGTTTCACTTGTATCTGCAAGTTCTCACAGTAATATGAGGATGTTTACAAACATAAAAGATGCCAAGTAGTAACCGCCGGCATATTATTAAAATTAGGGCTGTCAAACAATTAACATTTTTCTTTCAAAGGTTTTTTTATTCAATAAAAGCAAAGCAATTACAGTACAATGATTACATTTTTTCCCCTTTTTTCTTCCCCCGAACACACCCCGCCCATATCCCACCCCCACACCCAACCACAAACAATCCTGCATCACAAAATCAGCACAAAAAACAATACACAATGTTAAAAATGACAGAAACGAAATACACGCTACAAGAAACAAAAATAAACAATCAATATGAAAAAAACATAAAGAAATAAAATTAAATCAAATAAAAGAGGGGAGGAGGTAGCTACTCTTCTATTGTTGTTGTTGTTGTTTTTTAAATAATTTAGGAAGGGGCGCCAAATTCTGTCAAATTTATTCTCGGATCCCTGGGTAGTATAACGTATTTTCTCTAAATTCATACATGACATAATATCTCTAATCCAATGTGAGTGGGAAGGAGGAGCAGGATCTTTCCACTTGAGTAAGATAACCCTACAAGCAAGTAATGAGGTGAAGGCCAGTACCTTCAGCTTCACTTTAGGCAAGCCCGGATTCTGAACAATGCCAAAAATTGCAGTGAAAGGGTTCGGCTCAATTTGATGCTGAAGTACTTCAGAAATTGTTTGAAAAACTGATGTCTAGAACTCAGTCAAGGTGGGACACAACCAGTACATGTGAAAGAGTGATGCCGGTGCGCTCTTACAGCTATCACAGGTCGGGTCTACATCGGGGAACATACGAGCTAATTTAGTTTTAGATATGTGGATACGATGTACTACTTTAAATTGCACAAGAGCATGTCGGGCACACATGGAGGTAGAGTGTATCCGATCCAGGACTGAATCCCACATGTGATCTGTGAAGGCGGAACCTAGGTCCTGCTCCCACAGGGTTCTTATTGCCGCTAATGAGGGGCTATGCAACTTCGAAATAAGGTTGAAAAACACAGAAATTGAGGCTTTTAATGTGAAACATTAAAACATTACAGAAAGAAACACATCGACATGATTGGCTGGCGGTTTATAAGGGAATTGGGGAATTAACTTCTGCGTAAAATGCCTGATTTGCAGAAATCGGAAAAAATTTGTCTTTTCGATACCAAAATGTTTTGTCAATTGAGAAAAACTAGCAAATAGATCATTAATAAATAAATCACCGATGCATTTTAAGCCTTTTTTATGCCAGATCTTGAATGCACCATCCACCGTCGAGGGAGTAAACAAATGATTAGCTGCAATTGGGCTGAAAAGTGAAAAATTCTGCATTCCAAAATTCTTCCTAAATTGGGTCCAGATTCGAAGGGAGTGCTTAATCACGGGACTACTGTTGGGAATAGCCGAAGAGAGTGGAAGTGCGGCGCTTAAGAGGGCAGATAGAGACAATGGGCTAATAGCGCTGGACTCCATTGTTACCCAGACTGGGGCTGAGTCGTCAAGGTGAAAATGCACCCAATACACTAAAGAACGGATATTAGCAGCCCAGTAATAGTATTGGAAATTAGGGAGGGCCATTCCACCTGTTTGTTTGGGTCTTTGAAGAAAAGCTTTCCGTAACCGAGGGTGTTTACCATTCCAAATATAATTTATCATTAAAGAGTCAAGGGCCTGAAAAAAGGATTTGGGGAGAAAGATGGGGAGACATTGGAATAGATATAGGAACTTTGGGAGTAATGTCATTTTAATTGAATTTATTCTACCTATAAGAGAGAAAGCCAGAGGAGACCACTTTGATAATATTTGCTTCGCCTGATCCAATAATTTGAGGAAGTTCGATTTTAAATAGGTTTTTAAAATTTCTGGTAAAACATACCCTAAGGTAACTCAGATGATCTGTCACCACTTTGAGTGGGAGAGCCGTGTAATCAAGTTTAAGAGCTTCTTTATTAATCGGAAAGAGTTCGCTCTTACTCAAGTTAAGTTTATAGCCAGAAAACTGACTAAAGACCTCCAACACAGAAAGTGCCTCCGGTAAAGAGGTGGCTGGCTTGGCGACAAACAAAAGTAAGTCATCGGCGTATAATGATACCTTTATGTTCAATTCCTCCTCTCCATATCCCCTGAATCTGTTTGTTACCGCAAATGGCAATTGCAAGTGGTTCGATTGCAATAGCAAAAAGGAGCGGGCTCAAAGGACAACCCTGCCGGGTCCCACGGTGCAGATCAAAACTACTTGAGTAACGGCTGTTTGTTAATACTGAGGCAGAAGGGCATGCATATAATAATTTAACCCAAGAACTGAAAACAGGACCCAAACCGAATTTTTCAAGGGTGAAAAACAAATAATTCCATTCTTCTCTATCAAATACTTTTTCAGCATCCATAGAAGCAAGGCATTCTGATTCAATATTTCTGGGGGAATATAAAATTTTCATTAGCCGGCGGATATTATAAAATGATTGGCGTCCCCTTATAAACCAAGTTTGGTCGGGGGATATGATAGAGGGGAGAACATCCTCCAATCTGTGGGCGAGAATTTTAGCAAGTATCTTCACATCTGTATTTAATAGTGAAATTGGTCGGTATGATGCACAATCTAGAGGATCAAACAATTAACATTTTTAATCAGATTAATCACAGGATTCTGTGGATTAATCACGATTAATTCTACCATTCGAAATAGGCCCAAAAAATTACCATTTTCTCTGTATATTGTTGTATGAATTGAAAGATAAAGGACAGAAGGTGAATATATACATTTAAATGTAGTTTTTTATTAATTAAAAATCCAAATGATGGTGTGTAAATACTGCAAATAAATTATAATCAACTAAAACATATGCTACCACACCACACTTCAATTTGGCTGTCTCTATTCCTATGTCTTTGAGCAAATATAGCATAGGCTATAGAATGGCATTTATTTGGTGAATCCTTGGTTTTGCATTCCTGATTGCAGTTCGCACCCGCGTGTGTGTGTGTGTGTGTGTAGAAAAGGCCCCAACGTTCAGAAGTTAGTGTTTGCTATTTCTTACAGTGTGTTAAGATGTGTTTTATTCAGTGTGGATAACTGTCAGTTAGGGCCGTGACTTCAGTCGGCTGGAGAGTCTGTTTAGTAAGTTTCCTTTCTCTTCGGTCTCTTATCTCCTCGGTCAGGTGTGTGAGCGTGCATGTTACCGCAGTAATCGATCATTCCACATGTGAAACGTGTTTATTTGAGTTTATGTGAATCACCCGTGTGAGTAAGTAGCCTACATGCAGTCCTGATCGCTGTTATAAGTTATAGTTTATGCATGTTATTAACGGCCGCGATTCGCGGGTCGCAACAACTGTTGTAACGTCTCCTCAGGAGCGGAGTTTAAGCCTGTGTTTCTTTTCCTGCGATCTATGCTGCTGTGTCTGTGAAAGAAGGAAAATAAAGAGCGAATAAACCCTACCCCTTGTCTCACGCTTATAGTCTGACGTTTTTGGCCATAAGTGGTGTTCTGGCCGACACCTCTGAAGTGAAACCAGTGATGCAAGCAGATCAGCACGGTACCGGTACATCCACCAGTTTCCTCTGCTACAGTGTGTGTGTGTGTGCGTGTGCGTGTGTGTGTGTGTGTTTGTTTGCACGCGCGACCACGTTTTATGGAACTGTTCATTTGTAACAGAAAGCCGACGTTATTAGTATTAATCACACACACCTCTGAAAACTGCAGACGTTTGTTTCCTCTCGTGAACGGAGCAGAATGTTTCTCCTGTTGCTTCCGAGAGCAACAGCCGCCCGCGACAAACACAGACGTGGCCGTTGGCAGCAGTTATAGGTCCGTGGTTAGTAGCCTAGTTTAATATTAGCGTGCTGCTATGTTTGGTCGGCGCAGCTACTGACCCTGGGAAAGCCACAATGTTAGAGTGACTGTAGTGCAGAGCGGGTCGGATGCACGGGGCGGATCATTCTGCACATGCGTTAATTGCGTTAAAAAAATTAACGCCTTTAATTCCAGAAATGAATCACCCTGCGTTAAACGCATTAATTTTGACAGCCCTAATTAAAATTAAAATAATGTAATACTGTCAGGGAAATTATTTCTGATCCTTCAGATTGTACTATCAGCTTAAAATTGCAGGGATATCGTATCGTAAAGTGATTGTTAGTACTGTATATCTCCATTGTAAATCTTAATTTATTAAGTAACTACACTCTTTCAACAATACTGTCGGTGCATCTACATGAGGTAAGCCTTCTGTGATCGCGCATGGATTTTATACCTTCTACTATAGGTCCAAGTTTTTTCTTAGCAGTAGTATCAAAAACATTTCTTGGGCTCTTCTTGGAATTTTTCTGAGCTCCTGCGGCAGTGTCAGGCGTTGACACCAGTTTATAAAAGCTGCCATACTGAGAAACACAGAGATAATATTGTGAAGCTGACAGGCTTAATCAACTTTGTCTCAACTCGTTTGGCGATGGCTTGAACCAAACATTAATTCAAATGAAAAAGTTACGCACTATAGCTTTTAAACGTCTTTGCAGCTTTTCTGTTGTTCTCCATAGCTTAGTTTCCAGGAAGCCCCCTGTCGGCTGAGACATCAACACTTCACAACAGGCAGAGAGTTTTTTCCCTTTTAGATTAACTATGTAAACACATTATCCCGATGAGGATGTCCTGCCCAATCAACAGTTCTACTTCCCCAGACTGAACTCTTTCAACTTGTGTTGCTTTTAAGACCCTAAAAAATGTTTTCTCTCAAATATACAATTTAAATTTGTAATGTTTCTTATTCTTTATACTTACCATACTTTTTTTTATGTTAAAAGACTGTGGAAGACTACTTGTTAAAATATGCCAAAATAGACGGTGTCAGGTAAGGTAAAATGGAGCCTAAAAGAGGAAAAGACTAATCTATATTTGAGTCTGTGGGTTTAGTTTGTAGAATTGTTCTCTGTAGCTTTTCTTATTGTGTGATTTTTGCAGATGACATCGGCGCTCACATGAACGTCGGAAGAACGTACAAGAACTTGAACAAGTCTAGAGAGGCGGAAGATGCCTACTTGGTTGCTAAATCCCTCATGCCGCAGGTAACCTTTTGTGTGTGTGTGTGTGTGTGTGTGTGTGTGTGATCTTTGGCAACAAGTATGGTGCAGACTCAAAATGTTGGCAATGTTTGATGTTCAACCGTTGGAATTCCTAAAAAATATCTATCTATCTATAAGATCTAAGTGGCGGCTGTCTACTGCTAAACTTCACTCGACTGAATATGTTTGTTTGTTTATTGCTGTCTTGCCTTGGGCACCAAGTGTAACGACACACCTCACTGACTCCACATCGGGGCTAGTTTTGACATGCACCCGTTGAAATGTAAGAAGCATCTGTCTCCTGTTTTACCAACTAACCAATTATCCCTTGCATGGTGTGGCAAAATGGCGGCGAGCTCTTTTGTACTCTTGGATCTATAATTTGTTTTATGTTCTGGTTGAACATTTGCCATGACAGAGATCATGAGCCGCCAAACACACAAACCACCCACGCTCGGAGAGTTTCTTTCCCATGCCACCTGAAGTCAAAATGAATAAACCGGGGTGCTCCTGTGGCGTAGTGGATAGAGCACGTACCATATTGGCTCCGGCTTTCGTTGCAGTGGTCGCAGGTTCAAATCCAACCCGTGGACCTTTCCTGCATTTCATCTCCCCTCTCTCTCTCTGTCTCCCCATTTCAAATCTGTACCGTCTAATAAAGCTTGAAAATGCAAAAAAAAATATAAAAAAAAATAATTATAAACCGCCATCGTGCCATCAACTTTCACTCCGCTGCAATATCAGGGTTGCCACGGTCATGAACTTCCTGGAAAAAGTTGGGAAATTTGAAAGAACTGAATTGGAACGAACGTGTCTGATCATGTGTGAAATAATTCATAGAATAACAATTCTTTAGAATCTAACGTGACATACAGTACAGACAGGTAGAGGATCTTGATGAGATATTCACATGATTATCTCATCAAGTTCTCCAGAAGCTATGACTCAGAAACAATTGTCTATTTTTAAAATACTATGATTAAACCAACTGTCATTAGACATGTTACGATTGACAATATTCCAATCTTTTAAAATTCTCTTCTTTTCTTACATGTTACCAAATCAGTAAAGCCATTGACTTCTGTGTTGACCCCCTCCTCAGATTATTCCAGGGAAGAAGTATGCGACGCGTGTGGCCCCCAACCATTTGAACGTTTACATAAACCTGGCTAATCTGATCCGGGCCAATGAGTCCAGACTGGAGGAGGCTGACCAGCTCTACCGACAAGCAATCAGCATGAGACCAGACTTCAAACAGGCCTACATCAGCAGGCAAGATTTTTAACTTTGAATGAGTCACACAATCTTTAAACAAGTGTTATCAACCTTATTTCTTTTGACGCATATATATGAATACAATAGCTTCAATTGTTGAGCAGTCTCTTCTAAATGTGGAGTTCCACATTCAAGACACTTTATATTTTTAAATTATAGTCGTAAACCTAAAAAAGCACAAATTGAATTTTCCCATGGACACATTTTGTGTTGTGTAGCACAGTGAATCTAAACTTTCACTAAAATCAAGTGAAATTGTAAATCATCCCTCATGTAGAATATACAGTGTAATGAACATAATTGTACTCCTGATATACAGCCGTGGAAATAATTAAGAGACAAGTCTGGATGTGTCTTCAATCTTTGTCTACTTATTGGAAAATGCTCTAAGTGACAATATTTTTATTGTGAATTTGGTAGAAATGTTGTCAGTAGTATATAAAATACAACTATATAAAATGTTCATTCTACTCAAACATATGCCTATAAATAGTCAAGCAAGAGACACTGAACATTTGGAGTGGTCTCTTAATTTTTTTCCACAGCTAGTATGTTTATGTGCTTTTAATTAATTGCATTTCTTTGGCTCAGAGGGGAGCTACTGCTAAAGATGAACAAGCTAACAGAGGCCCGAGACGCGTACCTGCGAGCTCTGGACCTGGACCGCACCAACGCCGACCTGTGGTACAACCTGGCCATTGTCAACATCGAGATGAAAGAGCCGTCAGAAGCCCTGAAGAACTTCAACCACGCGCTGGAGCTCAACCCGCATCACAAGCTGGCTCTGTTCAACTCAGCACTACTCATGCAGGAGTCCGGTGAGTTAAAGGAATACTTCACCCATAAGGAACTGGCATTCTATCATTATAAAATGTAGGGTTAGACAGTGATACCATAAAACACTCTTTCTGCCTTTTCACAGGTTAGGATGAACCGATTTCAAAATGTTTTGCACATTTATACTACATAGGATCTCAGAGTTCAATACACCTTCATATTTCCATCGGTGAAGTAGGTCTTTAAGGCCTGCCAGTTAGTGTTGTTTTTGTCAACAAAATGTATGACTAAATATCGTCGTCAACTAACCTTTTTCACGTGACAGTGACGAGACTAGACGAAAATAGTCACAGATAATATTGACTAAGAGAAGACAAAAATGCTCAAGACATTTAGTCGACAGAAACTTGACTAGACTTAAAGAGTTTAAACGTGACTAAGACTAATAAAAACTAAAATTAAAGTTTGACAAAAAGACTAGACTAAAACTAAAATTAAAACAGGCCGCCAAAAACAACACTAGTCTTCCGTATCTGGAATTGCATGTATTCTTGAGTCTATAAGGTAAAAATAATATAATAAGATAAGATAACCTTGTTTGACTTGTGAAATGGGGGACTTAAAGAACATTTTGATTTTGGCTGTACTATACTAGGTACTTGTACTATATTAACTGGGTTAAATACAATTGCATTACTAAAAAGACTAAAATACAAATGTCATTGACTAAGACTAGACTTAAATGTCATCAGTTTTTGTTGACTAAGACTAGACGAAAATAGTCCCAGATAATTCTGACTAAGAGAAGACTAAAAAGCTCAAGACTTTTAGTCAACTGAAACTTGACTAGACTAAAAAGAGTTTAAACGTGACTAAGACTAATAAAAACTAAAATGACAGTTTGACACAAAGACTGGACTAAAACTAAACTTAAAACAGGCCGCCAAAAACAACACTACTGCCAGTGTCGTGAATTTTTTTTACTTAAGTTCAGAACTCAAGTACATGCACTTCACTACTGTCCACCACTGCCAAGTTTGAAGTGAGTGAGTGATTGAGTGAGTCAGATAATAGTTAAAATGCTGAGGCATTTTTATAGAGTGCTTGGCGGCCTTATCAGTGCAGGAGTCACTAGTGCTGACTCCTGTTGATGCATTTTTAATATTGTATTGTTGTTGCATATTTGAAATAAATCATTCATTCATTCATTCATAGGAATCACTACTCGGCCTTTATTTAAGAGCCTTGTTCATGCTAACTGCTATAAAGAAAAGGACATAACCTGGTATCACCTTTTGAGGGTGTGACCAGGTTCTTATGTTGCAATATACCCTGCGTGTACTGGCACATTGCTTTTGTAAATCTTGCCTAAGTGGTCATGCACTCTTTACAAAGGGCACATTCCTGCTGCAGGTTATTGCAAGTGCACCCTATCTTGACATGTCTGTATTCTTTTTCTATAACAAAATAGATAGAGAAAGGTGGCAATAGTTCTTGTGAACTGGTGGATATCTTTTTTTCAGAACACTCACCTGTGTGTGACTCAACCTTTGATACACAGCTGTCAGGGTTATTCATTGTGACTAAATCAACACAGAGGTTTCAAACGGCTCATTTGTTTCACTTAAAATAACACACATTTGTTTGCCTCACACTAGTGTTGTTTTTGGCGGCCTGTTTTAAGTTTAGTTTTAGTCCAGTCTTTGTGTCAAACTGTCATTTTAGTTTGTATTAGTCTTAGTCACGTTTAAACTCTTTATAGTCTAGTCAAGTTTCAGTTGACTAAAAGACTTGAGCTTTTTAGTCTTCTCTTAGTCAGAATTATCTGGGACTATTTTCGTCTAGTCTTCGTCAACAAAAACTGATGACATTTAAGTCTAGTCTTAGTCAATGACATTTGTATTTTAGTCTTTTTAGTAATGCAATTATATTTAACCCAGTTAATATAGTACAAGTACCTAGTATAGTACAGCCAAAACCAAAATGTTCTTTAAGTCCCCCATTTCACAAGTCAAACAAGGTTATCTTATCTTATTATATTATTTTTACCTTATAGACTACTATAGAATACATGCAATTCCAGACACGGAAGACTAGTGTTGTTTTTGGCGGCCTGTTTTAATTTTAGTTTTAGTCTAGTCTTTTTGTCAAACTTTAATTTTAGTTTGTATTAGTCTTAGTCACGTTTAAACTCTTTAAGTCTAGTCAAGTTTCAGTCGACTAAATGTCTTGAGCATTTTTGTCTTCTCTTAGTCAATATTATCTGTGACTATTTTCGTCTAGTCTCGTCACTGTCACGTGAAAAAGGTTAGTTGACGACGATATTTAGTCATACATTTTGTTGACAAAAACAACACTACCTCACACAGCCTGCTTCCCTCCATTCTTATGATTTTGTTCTTTTAAAATCGATATATCACTATCTCTCCATTTTTATGCTGTCCTTTTTTTCTCTCGAGTGCTGTCCTCTGTATGAGGTTATGTAGACTTAAAGCAATAATGCGTAACTTCTGTCGCCCCTATAAAAATGTACTGTCGGTAAGCCTTCAATGATCCCGCATGGATTCTTTGCCTTCTGCTGTACGTCCAGGTTTTTTCTTAGCGTTGAAGTCAACAACTGAAACATTTCTTGGGCACTTCTTGGGATTTTTCTGAGCTCCTGCGCTAGTGTCTGGGGGTGACACCAGTTTGAAAATGCTGCCATACTGAGAAATACAGAGAGAGTTTTATGGAGCTGATAGACTTAATCAACTTTGTGTCAACTCGTTTGGCATTGGCCTGAATGTAACCGACGTTCATTCATATGAAAGCAGGTTTTTTAGTAGTAATTGTAGTAGTAGTAGTAATTGAATAGTGCATTGTTTACTCTCAGCTATTTCTCAATGGCAATTAAAGTTGCACAATGGATCACAGTTTGCTGCTGCGCTAAGATTGTGCAAACCCTATTGGCAAGTACAGTTTCTCCTGGAAATGCTTTGCAAACAACTTTAACTAAAAACATATTTTGCATGTCCAGATCCAGAAAGCTGTGTTCAATGTCAACACATTGTAATTTCTGATTTTCTGCAGCAGGTTGTCCAGGTGCACACACACACACACACGCGCGCGCACGCACACACACACACACACACGCACGCACGCACGCACGCACGCACAACGGGGCAGAGCTCCAAGCATTCATTGTTCTCATTCCTCACATTACTACATCCGTGACTGTCTTTGTTCAACTTTTCTTGATTCACCACGAATGGCCTCCAGCAATTAGACTCTTCCACTTTTGGGGAAAGTTCAAATGTCTCAACGAAAACACAATCCGGTTCTCAACAGACGATATACAGACAGACTCTAATCCGCACCTTTTTTAAGGTCTTTGACCTGCATTTGGCAGAGCTGGTATTTCACACACACCAGGAAATGTGGCTGTGTGTGCTACGCCTGAATTAAGAATTTCATATTTATTTTGTTATTCTTTTCATCAACGTGGTGGTGACGCAAGGTCAGACCATGTTTTGGCTCAAAATCTGACCTTAATTTAAATAAAATGTATCCCATAACCCATACTTTAAATCTCTGTAAACAATGGGGTAAGGCTGCACACTATATTGTTGTTGCGAATGTTGATATTGCATTATGTATCTCAAAGCCTGCTTGAACTGCAAAGCAGAAATATATTATTTAAGTATTTTAATTGTCGCTAAATATATAGACATTGCAATTTTCAACAATGTTGTAGCATGTTATCCTGATATTGTGTGGCCTATGTAGTTAAAAAAAATCAGTATTGGATTGCATGATTATTTGACACCTGATTTGATCTCTCTGCTTTCTGTGTCAGGTGACTCAAAGTTCTGGCCCGAGGCAAACCGCCGTTTCCTGACCTACGTGGAGGAGGAGCCCGAAGACGCTAACGGCTACTTCAACCTGGGCATGCTAGCAATGGACGCCAACGAGAACGCAGCGGCCGAGCGCTGGATGCGTAAAGCCATCGGTCTGCAAGCCGGCTTCCGCAGCGCACTGTTTAACCTGGCGTTGCTCTACTCTCAATCCAAACGCGAGATTGACGCGCTGCCCGTGTTGGACGAGCTTCTGCGCTACCACCCGGAGCACATCAAGGGCCTCATCCTGAAGGGAGACATCTTAATGAACCACAAGAAGGACACGCGCGGCGCCAAAGACTGCTTCGAGCGCATTCTGAACATGGACCCCACCAACGTGCAAGGCAAGCACAACCTATGCGTGGTCTACTTCGAGGAGCGCGATTTGCCACGGGCCGAAAAATGCCTCGAGGAGACGCTGGCTCTGGCGCCAAACGAGGAGTACGTCCGTCGACATTTGAATATCGTACGAGGGAAAATGGCGGCCATGAGTGCGGCGGGGCGACCGCTGACCGCAGCAGTGGAGGGAGCCACCGTTTCAGCTAAGGAGGATAAGCCAAAGAATGTCCAGGAGATTGTTGAGGAAGGGAGGGTCCCTGAAGCTGTTGGGAAGGTTGTGAATGGGGCAAGGAGTGAGAAGAATGCAAGGAAATCCTCCGCAGAAAGTCTGGGAGGCGTGGGTGTGGGCCTGGACCAATCAGAGCCCTTGGCCAGCAGCCAGTCTGACAAGCGGACTAAGGGTAAGTCCACTGAAGAGATTGAAGATATAGAGGAAAAACGGGCGGCGGCCTTGAAGAGACTGGAGGAGATTGAGCGCATTTTGAGTGGGGATTGACATTGGTTGTTATTTATAGCTGGACTACTTTTATACAGCTCCCTGGGATAAGACTGCATTTTGCCCACCCCTTAGAAATGTGTTATAATCTACAGCTGCATCTAAAAAAAATTTGAATATCAATGAAAAGTTTTTATGTTATTTCATTCAAAAAGGTAAACTTTCATATGTGAAATGAATCTAGACTAAACATACTTTTCAGAAGGATGACGTTTCTGTATAATAAATCCTTTCTTTTGGATTGGTTTTATGTAATATTCCTATATTTTGAGATACTGGATTTTTTTTATTCCGTGAGCTGTGAGCCATAATCATAATTTTTTCTTAAAAGGCCTGACATATTTCACATTGTGTAATGAATCTGGAATATATGAAAGATTCTCTTTTTGAAGATGTTTTCCATGATATTCTAACTTTTTTAGATGCACCTCTAAATTGTCATTTTATATGTCTTTGATTTCTTCATGTGTTTGCGGGCCGCTCTGCACCGTTCTGCTTTTTTAACACTAATCATATAAAGGGAATATGTTTGATATGCACACGAAAACCCATGTAACAATAAGTACAAAAACACAATTTGGGATAATCCATACAAAGCTTGTGGCGGATGTAGATGCCAATGTGTGTGCTCAATCTGAATGTGATTTCACATATTGTAGTTATAAATATTTGTTTTGTTTATGTCGTCATTGTTTATCACTGGATTTTTCTTTGCGGTGTGACTCACTCCAGTTTGTTATTGTTTTTTAAAAATAAGAATGATTGTATCATGGACAATTAAAGGAAATGACACGTTTTCCCAGATTTCCTCAAGGCAGGATAATGTATGTTTAGTTTGCGCCTCAAAATAACCTAAACCACACAGAGAGAGAGAGAGCAAAATAACCCCTGGCGTATGTTCTATAATCTTTATTGATCTCACTTGGCGCTTCCTGCCAATACATCATCGGCCTCTTTGCTCACAGCTGCCCTCCCCGTGAAATTTCATTGTGATTCTATCTAAACACTATTATCCCACTGTGTTTGTCATATTACCCCCTTTGCAGCTCCGCGCCTGTCTCCTATCCTCGTCTCCACTGAGCGGTACAGTTCGGGCAACGGCAGGCATATATTCGCATTTTCACCGTCAAAAGTTGGGAAGGGTACCAGAATAGACGAACCATGTTGCACCTATTTTCGTCACCCTTTCTTTGGGGTACCAAGCGGTTCCAAAAGGGTGGAGCTACACACTGCCGTCCGTTGATTGGGCGAGAATAGTAATTTCCGATATCCCTATCTCTCTCTATCCGAGAGATAGAGATAAAACCGCAGTGTGTAATCACCTCGGCAAGAGTGAAGAATCCTATGTTTATGTCAAATTCTTATTTTTAATTGATTTAATTAGTGAGCAACACTGTTTCCTGCTGATATGGTCATTATAGTTACACAGCCTACCCTACCTACCAAGGAAGGGTACTGTCAGTCTCAGCAGTGGAAACGCAAGCCATATCTAGGGTTTACGTTCTTAAACAAACCAAACCGTGCCAAACTGAACCGAACTGTACTGCTCAGTGCAAACAATGCATTACACATCACAGTAACAGGCACTTTTGAGACAAATCTTGTGTTTTTCTGGTTTTCTTTCTAAACTATACCATAAACAAACATTGCCCTCGACCTGGAAAGTTTCCCTTTTATGTGACGAGACACACACACACACTCTTCCTCAACGTCAGGCTTTATCATGTGTTCTTAATTTTCCTCCAAAAGCTCCACGTAATTATCTTGGTATTCGCTGAAATATAATCCCATGTGGCTAAGTCTTTGTAGTCAAAGCCTTCTGTATTATTCACTTTTGTCAGCATTGTACAGCTGTGGTTACTCCGCATCTTCTATGTTTTGACTAGAAACATTTAAAGCGGTTGTGAGCCGATTGATTACACCAATTAAAGCTATAGCGCGTAACTTTTTTTCATTTAAACGAATTACGGATAGTATAAAAAGTATGAAATATGGGCAAAATAAGTTACGCACTATTGCTTTAAACTGGTTGAGAGCGATTACATACATTAAAACTTGAAAACAATATGCACACATCTCTCCTGCTCCCATTTCCTCAGGCCTATTTTGTTTTTCTTCTATAACTACACACCACTTAACTAAATACTTACAACATCATGTACGGCACATTGCCTGCTTTACAAGAGGAGATTTTTTAAACAGTTTCCTGCTCCGATTGAGGGCTGTGCTTGCAGAAATACAAGGACAATTACTTATCATTTAAACATCAAACTGAACTGTTATTGCACAGATAGCAAAAAAGCGAAGCCTCAATGGTTGCCTGACAACCAAGAACTAATGAGCAGACCTGTCATTATAGGTCAGCAGTGTCAATATATCACAGCCATTACAAAGCAATTTTAGAATGGTTAGAAATATTCCATTGATTTTCCTGTTTTTGCTTGACAGTGCAATATATATATATTATTTTCACTACACTGTGTTGGTACTAAGGAGCCTTGCTATGCATCGACTTTTTTTTATCCCTGAGATTTAATGTGCATATATTATTTACAGTGTATCCAGTGTTATTTATTTTATTTTTAATTTTTTCTATCATGCACTGCTGCAAATGCTGTATACGTTTCTGTTTATACCACTGACAGTATGCTTTAAATTCATGGTGCATTATTTCTGTCTACTAACTTTCAACGTATCTACTACCACTACTAAAAAAATGTCGTAGATGCTTTTCACTTTTATAACCCAGGCCATGTCCGTGTTAAAGATATATGAAATATTCACTCAACTGTCTTTCCCCTTGAAAACAAAATAGGTTCGACTTTGAATGAGGAAGTATCAAGTTTGTTTGCAATATTTTCTGTATCACCTAATTTTACTGAGTGTCGGATATTTGTACGATTTAAGATTTTTTTTGTTTATTTTTTTTATGCAATAGCCCTTGGTGGTGGGTGTTAAGGTTGATAAATAAAGTGAGATGAAAACTCAGTTCTTTTCTTCTGTGTCTGTCGTCAACATGTTTGTGCAGTATTCCTTATGGTACATGGGGTGGGGAGAGATCATGTCCTCCTGTACTGCATTTCATACCACACACACGTCATTACAACCCGTTACTTTGAAAAATCCCTAATTGAAATCCAATTTTCCAAGGTTCTTGCTGACTACGGGCTATACCCGCGTGGTCTTAAAAAGCATTCAAAACAAAACATTGATTTTAATATTCTCAAAAATAAGAGCTAAAAAGTATGAAGTTCCACCGATAAAGTATTGAACTTCCTTTACAAAGTTCTTATGGTTTTTGTTGGATAAGATAAATACTTGGAGAGGGATGGTTATTTGACAAATCAGCACTTTTAGATTTTGATATTAAGAGCATATACACACTTCACAAATCTAGTGTTACAGTATAAACTGTACATTTAAATGTCAATACACAGCCTATAGGCTCTGTAAACTGGTATGTTAACAAAGGGGGCCCGGCGTAATACAACACTGGCTTTTTTTTCAGCGCAAGGTAAGAAAAGGCAGAAGATCATGCAGCAGAGATATTCACTGGTTATGACAAAAAAGTGATTTAAAAGTGTAATACATATTGATTTTGCTTTCAAACTTCACAAAAGGACATAAGCATGCTTAGATATATTTTGGAGTTGTGCACTAAAAACATCACAAGTGGCTAGTGGAACATGGGGAAGAAGTCACCCCACTATAAGTAGTTTTTGTCGTGCTGTGACAATGTTATTCCTTTTTCATGGTATTTGGATGGCTGCTGAAAGACACAAATCAAAACTATCTCCCCAACTATACAATTTAGTGGTGTGTGTGAAAAATGTTCTTTTGTGAACTTTTCACGTACGGATCAGACCCACATAGAGCCATGTGTCTTTCATTTTAAAAATATGTTAGGGTTCTAAAGCATGAATCAGTGAACAATGCTACACCCCATCATTCAGTTCCTCACCTGCTGCCATGTATTGGGTTTGAACTATTGAGTAGTTGGTGATGGCTGAGTCTGTCAGTCTAGGCCAGATTTTTTCAGTGCGTTGTGTTTATAGACTGGGTATGAGCCTTAAGACAAGCCAATTCCCACTCTATTTCATGAATGTCCTCCTGTAGATCAATACTCCACACCTCCAGTTTTTTGAAGGAGGATTTTTATGAAATCTTTTAACAATAATTTATACAGCAAATAAAATTCACATCTACCATTTATGTGGGATAAAATTAAATCTTCAATCTTAGACAATGGATGTATACTGTATAGAGTACAACAGATGCTTAATGGTGGATAAGATTAAATGTTTCAGCTGTAGATATTTATAAAAAGTCATGTCATATTTCCCACACAGCTCATTTATACGATATTAAGTTGCCTTCCACATACAAATCTGGACGTTTCTCAACACCTTAACCCATTGATGACGGCTGCTGCGTGATGCCACATTGTATCTCCTGCCTGATGCTGCGTCACGCAGCATTGTTACTTTATCTAATTTTCATGGCGTGCGCAACATAGAATGCACCGTCATTGGTTCAAATACACATGAGGTGGGTTTTGTTGATTTTTTAAGACCACGTGACCACCCAAAAAATTTGTGGTTTGCCGAAAATCACGCCAATCAAAAAATGTATTGTAATGTGTTGGTTTGTAAGCGCTAAGGGAGCATGTTTAAATAAAACCTGTGAACCTTAACTTTTAAATTTATTTTATTTCATGTTTCTATGTACTACACAGGCTTAGATATTAAGGTGTTGGTAGACTTGACAATTCATACTATTTTTTCAGAAAACCCTCAGGCATTAAGGACATGCATCCTAGATTGCAATAGTCATCAATGGGTTAACCACATCTTAAAGCCACCATCTGCTCTCCCAAGTCTAAAACAGCTCTGGCCCCATTTTGGGGTTAACTGTGACTAAAGGTGTGTCGCCCACATGTTGGTGTGAAGAGTGAAATAGGCCAGTTGAGATATCCATCATCATCTTCAACCGCTTATCTGGGTCAGGTCGCGGGTGCAGCAGTTCCAGCAGGGGACCCCAAACTTCTCTTTCCAGAGCCACAGTAACCAGCTCTGACTGGGGGATCCTGAGGTGTTCTCAGTGTGGAGAAATAATCTCTCCACCTAGTCCTGGGTCTTCCCTGAGGCCTCCTCCCAGCTGGACACTCCCCCAGGGAGGATCCTTACCAGATGACCAAACCACCTCTACTGGCTCCGTTCTACGCAAAGGAGTAGCAGCTCTGCCCTGAGTTCCTCTCGAATGACTGAGCTTCTCACCTTATCTCTAAGGGAGACGCCAGCCACCCTGCTGAGAAAGCCCATTTCGGCCACTTGTACCCGTGCAATCTTGTTCTCGGTCATGACCCAGCCTCAATGACCATAGGTGAGGGTGGGAACGAAGATCTACCGGTAGATAGAGAGCTCAACTCTCTTTTTTGTGGTGAAGCGAGGCAAAAATGCCCTCGCTGCTCCGACTCTCCAGCCAGTCTCACGCTCCATTGTTCCCTCTTGCAAACAAGACCCCAAGGTACTTGAACTCCTTCACTTGGGTTAAGAACTCATTCCCTGTTGAGATGGTGTTTCTAAGAAAGGGATACTCTTTGACTAACTTTCTGACATTTTCTGAGTATAAATAAAGCTCAAAGGTGCCATGTGTAGAATCTATTGAATTTAAGATGTATTAAGTTATTCATTCTATAGTACTTCTTGGTCTTCCATTTCACCAGGACACCCACTGCATATAAAACGCATATGGCTTTAAAGTTTGTCCATTCTGTGCTACTGTTTAAACATAGCGATGCAACATGGCTGGCTGCTGTGGTGACCCGCTGCTGTGTAGATCATCAAACATTTCAGCTCGTAAAAAACTCTGGTAATTACATAAACACATGAGACTTTCAAAACTGTGTGGGAGTGAAAAAACAACAGAGAATCAAAGAGAGAAGTTGTCAGCACCTCTAAGCCGATCTGTCAGCTTCACTGGAGCACAGTGTAACTGTCAGCCTGTCAGTTCCAATGTGCCTTCCATGCGTGAGTGACATGCTGTTGGACGCAACACCTTGTTTGAGGGATTTCTGCTCTTCCAACATACCTGCTGAGCAAGCGGTAATCATCTGTAAAATGCTACGCTTCATCTAAAACATTTCTTTTTCTCGTCTTGGTTTGTGTGATTTGTTCTGCATCAACATGAATGAATGACGCACCCACACGCACATACTCTCTCTCTCTCTCTCTCTCTCACACACACACACACACACACACACACACACACACACACACACACACACACACACACACACACACGCACTCTCAGCAAATATCCGACTGATAATTCTACAGCCAATCCCCAAACCACAGAAATGCAAGCACAATATTTGCTTATTGGCAATCTGATTTGGCTTCCCTTTTTGCTTCTAGGAAGGACATGATAGTAATTAAGGTAGTATGTTGCGAGTAGTTACTGTTACAATTATACTTCTTACTTATTTACTATGTACAAAGCTCACACGACTTAGACATGAGACCTTGTCCAATGTGCATGTTGAATCTGGAATCACTTATGTTGCTCTTTAACATGTTGCTAAATTAATGTTCTTATATATTTATTCACTGATGTATTATGAAATGGATCATTATTGTATTGACTGTCAACTTTAATGCTTCAAAAGAGCTTAATCTTTTAAGAACAGTCTTTAAAGCACCTCGTCAAATGGAATCACATGCTGCTGCAAGTTCTATCTATCTATCTATCTATCTATCTATCTATCTATCTATCTATCTATCTATCTATCTATCTATCTATCTATCTATCTATCTATCTATCTATCTATCTATATCCATCTATCTATCTATCTATCTATCTATCTATCTATCTATCTATCTATCTATCTATCTATCTATCTATCTATCTATCTATCTATCTATCTATCTATCTATCTATCTATCTATCTATCTATCTATCTATCTATCTATCTATTCATAGACGGTTATTGTGTGCCCACATTGTGTGATTGACAGGAGAACACTGCGAATGCTTTGGCAGAATACCACAGTCATTTGGATTGATGAAAGGACACTATGAGGAAATGTATTGACACATTTTGAGGTGCACCTTTTCATCTCTCCTTAACCCCGATGACGTTTGGGGTTAAGGCATAGGAAAGGAGGCTTATAGGTTAGGAGATTGGATTATTCGTAGAGGCCCAGGGGCCAATCCGAATTTTGAGAATTCGGATCACCTATCTGCCGAGTACTTCCGGGTCATCTCGATAGGAAAGGAAATTTCCTATGCAAAAAAGACTATTCGGATTGGCCTCCAGTGTAACCCAGGTTAGGCTACTAGTTCCTAACTATGAAACTAAAAAGATTAAAAAAAATAATGGTTAGCTGCAGTTTCTGAAATAGCTGCTATTAAAATAAAATAGATAACTGTGGTTCAATAAATATAATACAAATACACACAACTTGTGAATTAATACATATTGTTCATATTTTTTTTTACTTAATGGACGTGTATGTGTTTATTTCCTTTTGCAGACTTCCGGGTGACACTTAATGAAAAAAATCCTTTAGTTCATGTGACACGTGCATGTTAGCTAGATGATAGACGTGACCAGCCAATCAGAATGCCGCATCGCTGCGTGATGTGAAAATGAAAACAACTCTCTGCTACCTCGAGAGCAGATGAACAATTGGCGACACCAGATGGCACTTTTCTGTTGATTTGGCTAAAAAAAACTTTGTTAATCCTTTGCCTTACCGGATAAGATTCCTGTCCAAGATATTCTTGTTTTTATGATGGACCGAATATGATCTAGGACCTTTTTCACAGTGTTTCTTCCACAGAGACGTAAGTTACTGCCGCCTTTCTTTTCTCTCCTCCTTTCACCTCACGTGTTGCTAATGTATGTTGTGGTGCTATTTTGAAGCTAATTTGATAAACCGCTGGTGTGTGTTTTGTGAAATTAAACAAGAACTATATTGTGGGTCGGAGCAACTAAATCATATGCCAATATTTCCATATACAAACAATGTTTTGGAGGTATTTTTGATATTTTGCCGTTAATGGTTAATTTATTTTAGAGTAATGAGAGTAAGGAATTAAAAGAGTATTTTGAAACAGTTACAACATTGTAATTTGAATGTTTGTGGACAATATGTTTATTATTTCCTTTCTGCCTTTTAGGCTGGGTCTTTTGTCTTCATTCTGTTTTTGCCGCTTTTCTGGAGTGGACTTCTTCTGTTCTCCTCAGTGCGGCTACGGAGGGAGAGTGCAGCAGTGGTGTCGAGCTAAGCCCAGTGGATGAGACGATCCATTTGTTTTGAACTCTGCCTGACTACTGGAATCTGGTAGGACTGAATATTGCCAGTGTAGAACACATGATGGACTATTTTATTCTTCTCTTTTCTCCTTAAATGGACTGAAAAAGAAAATAAACTGCTGAACTGGATATGTCTTAATGTGTTGTTGAGGGATGAGATCATTTTATTGATCTGTTTATTGATTTATTGATTTAAGAGGTGATTTATTTTCTAGAATTACCATTTATCCACTTCTCATGTGAATAGTAAATCAAGGCTGACGGTACTAATAGTCAATTGAAAAATAAAATCTTAATTTTGGCAATGTATTGGCGGAGGGTCTCGAGAGGCTCTGCTACCGAGCCGTGTTATAAGCGTGTATCCATAATTATTATTATTTGACTGTTGGAAATTGGAATACAACCTCAAAGAACAACATGTAATGTGTCTGGATGCACCAACGTTCGGAAACATAAGTAGGGTAAACATAAGCTACCACCAACTACCACAAACTATTTAACGTCGAAAAGAATGGCTTAAATATGACGAGAACACACCAACATGGGTCCTTGACGGTTTTCGGGTATACTCTTTGCATTTCACGCGAGATGACTTCGAAAGGGACATGCAGTCAGAGTTCATTGGAGGAAAGCCCAAACTTTTACTGAATGTATCTGCTGTCCCCACCGCCTTTGAACGTGATAAAGAGCCCTGGGAAAAAACTACTGTAAGTCGAATAGAGGTAAGCTGTTTTTAGCTTACTGTAGCTAAATTGAATAGTACTGTGAGTTCCTGCTGATGTAAGTCTTATTTTCTTGACCATCATATTAGAAACTTTCCCCTGAACTTTGAGGAACATGTAATTTCGTTTTTGTGGACATTCTACATGACTATGTTGTATATGTGAGACCGTGTTTGTTTTCCATGGTGATAAGTGATTATGTTAAAATGATAAGCATTTGAATCCAACATTGTTATGCTTGTATAGGCTAGGCTAGGTGATTAGCATTGATGTCCCTTGTGTTTTTTTTACTATGTGACTTCATCATGGTTCGACATAAACCATGGCCCGATGGCCGCGGGGCCATGAAAAGTAACACTGTGGCCACCCAGTATCCTATGCAGGTGGCTCACTTTGGGCACCTTACTGCCAGCCTTCTTTTTTTCCATCACAAACTCAATATTAACGTTATAGTTGCACGCGCGCTAGACACGCAGCGTTAGTCACGCAGCGTTAGTCACGGTACAGCGGTGCAGTGAAAGATGAACCATTACCCTTGTTGATTTGGCCTACGAGAACAGCTCCAGTATAGCACTGCTGACTGAGACTAGCGGCCCCTCTTCCCTCAAAAGCAGCAGCACAGGCGGACATAAAGGAGAGGAGCCTTACTGAAAAATGTTCTTATGATTAAATTTGATCCTTAAATGTATTGACATATTAAATTTGTTTCAGATGAAATATTATTCAGTGAGCTATGTGCTTAGGCATGTTGCTCCTGATCTCACAGTCTATAGGTTACTACAGAATACATGTTAACTCAAGTATAAGGCCTAAACCCTTCATAAGAACAGGAAAATAAAATCTCCTCATTCAACTGGCATAGTCACTACCTTAATGCCCATGTAATGTAGATTCTTGCTGAAGATGTGTTTATAACTAGTAAAATGCCTGGCAACTAATGATTTATCATCATGAGTATGTATTGAACGCTTATGTTCACAGTTCCTGGTTTTTAACTCTCTTTTTGGTTTCCAACGTTATATAAATACAAGGACAATTTAACAGATACTGTACACAACATATTTAGTAGTATATGTGATTCTGCCCTTAACCTTGATAGCAGACTTAGAGAGGATGCATTAATTACCTTTTAAGTTTACATTTTGGCCACTAAAAATGCATTCCAAAACTTCCATACTTAGGAGCTTGGCCAGTTCCTAGTACCTAAAAGTATTAGTGTCTATTCCTGTTTGATAAAAAAATTAAAGGATAGAGACCTAAATTATCAACATTTCATTACCACAAACCATTGCAATGCTTCATGTTTTGTTGCCATTTTCCGATAAAAATGCAGTCACAGCTTGGCATAGGCTTGGCTGCTAATTTAAATATGATGTGTTCTAACACAAAATACTACTCGGGTGTTTGTGCATTTACTGACTGCCTCATCTATGTTTACATATTGGTAGTCGGTTTTATATATTTATTGCATTATCTTACAGTATAATTTGTTTTGTCATTTTAGGATGTCATTGTTCCATCATTATTGGAACCAGAGGCACAATATATTCAATGCCGAAAAGGCCAACGGGACCCGGTGTTCGGGGGACACTTATACAATCTTTGAAGATAAAATAAACTTACACTTTTTTACAGTAAATTATCCCTGTGAAACCTGTCCATCATTAACCTGGAACACCATAGGCAAAATTGGACACTTGTTACAGCAGTGTAGAATGCGTGGATCCTCATGATGAGAGTTTCCAACCGGACTCAGATTCCACTTCCACATCCTCTGAAGAAGAAGCTGTGCCAACTGGCTGGCAATAATCAAAATCCATAGTTTACTGTGTGTTGGAACTTTTCAAGAGGTGTCAACAATGTGGATCCTCAATGAACAACACCTAAGTATCCCATTTTGGTGCACAAATGAAGGTGGCATGGTACTGTCTCCAAGGACATCCTGGTACTTGGAAATCATCCCCTGATGTTCAAGGAATGCCAGGAGTCAATCTGCTTGCTGCTTCTTCTGGTTGTGACTTTTCAAAATTCATGAACCTGAAAATGATCCGTCCAACTTTTTTTTACGACATCCAGAAAGTACTCCTTTAGCCTGCTGTAGAAGACTTATACGTATATCACAGAGACAGCAGATTCTGGCGAAAGTGTATCTAGAACTAAATCCCAGAACCAAGTGAAAATTAGGAAGATTTTCCGACAGCCCCAATGTTGGCTCATCTTTCTGGTGACGGGAGGTATGTACAAGGGCTTTAATCTGAAAATGTTCTAAAACGATTTTTACTCCAAATGTTTGAGTGTTATTTCTGTCAACATAATCATAATACACTTTTGTTCTCATCCTAAAGACATGACACCCCTGGCTTTTCCTCAAATTATTGTCAATACAGTTTAATGTTGGACAACACCAAGGAGATTATTCAGACCAATTGGCAACAACAATGTATGTACATGTACTACAAGGCAATTACATGTATTGAAGCCTCTTCTTTCTTTTTTGTTTTATAGGTCACTGAAGTCTCCAGCTCTGTGCCCATGGAAGCAGAGGGAATTAGGTGTGGACTGGAAGAAATCCTGGATTTTTGGGTTGAGGTTGTAGCATTATTTTCGCTGATGGTCTTGATTTCTGTTGTAAATACTGCAAAATATAACCACAAATGATTCAAACTTTGAAGAAGATAGATTTTCATTGTCAGTCAGAATATCAAAGAAGTCTGTCTTTAAGGTATGGTGTCCAGTTTCCCAGCAACCGTCAAACAGCAGGTTTTTATTTTATGATGAAAGCACACTGGGGTCACCCCTGTTTATTTACTTGGTATTTTACTCTTGACCCAAGTGCATTTGTAGCTCATTGATGAGGTGCATGGAAACAAGACAGATATGCTTAATTTGGAACGGCAGACAATAACTCTTTCAAGTATGGTTGAAGCCGGGCCGACGGGCAGACACTTTAAAGTCCTTGAGCAAATTTGACTCTTCACCCCAACCTCTTTAAAGCTAGGGTTGTCACCCCGGTGCTTGGCACTGTCAGACCCTAGGTGGTAAACTTCACACTGAAACGTAGGAAACTTAGATCTCTTGATCTCTTTGTGAGGAAGGAGAGCGCAAAATTCCCTGTCAGCTTTCCAACATGATGAACTGAAGGCTAAAGAAGTGCTACCAGGGAGAAAAAGGTTGTTTTAATTATTAAATTATGTTATTATTTTCAAACAAACTCTCTATGTTTGACCTCTTAATGTCTTGTCTCATTCTCTCACTTTAGTAACACAAGATAGAAGATAAAACACAGTATATAAAATAAAAATCTTAGTATGAGGCATAATATAGGGCCCTTGGTAGCTTGGGGCCCAAGGCAAATTGCCTTCATTTCCCTATAATGGTAATTCTGGACGCTTCTCCCGGGCTTGAGTTGAGACATGTCACTTAGTGGAGCGTCAGTGAATAAGCTCTGTGCCTAATAGTCTGTAACCCTGAGTCACACCATTATCAACGTGACTAAAACACACCACAATATCCCAGAGATTTATTTTTACCCTCGAAGGCAGACAAGGGACAGGAAGGCTGTCTGCACAAACAGATAGGGAGCACAACAAATGCGGTAATTGATAATAAGATATCATATTTTATAGATATTGCACTACTTGCTTTTGTGTTACCGATAAGTCCGTCATTTACAGGTACGGATGTGTCAGACTGTCAAGACTGCTTCCAGTAGACCACACACACACACACACACACACACACACACACACACACACACACACACACACACACACACACACACACACACACTCAGGCAAACACGCAGGCACACACACACACACACACACAGGTATGCACCAACGCACGCACACACAAGCATGCTCACACACACACACACACACACACACACAAACAATAACACAAACACACACCAGAAGTGACCCATTCCATTTTATGCAATATCACTGTATTATTTAACCGTGCATTGTGGGATCATGTTATTTTACCTTACCAATTTCTGTAAATTCAGCAAAGTACATCTGTTATTGTAATTCCATCTTCATGACCCTGAAACGGAGGGCATTTTGAGGCTGGGTTAAAGCGGCAGTTGAGAGTTTTTTTACTGTAATATTTGGCAAAACTGTCATAATAGCCATTCAGCCATGGACGTCGATTTGGCTAAACAAGTGGGGGGGACAAACAGGCATTCTGGAGTGCATTTTCAAAAGTGGGGGGGACAATGAGGAAACATCTTTTTTTCTCTTTAGTGCAGGTAATGAACGGTTCTGAAAGACGGCATACCCGCTCACTAATGAATACAATGTATACAAAACACTGATGTCTGACACATTTGATGAAAAAAGCATTTTCAAAAAGCAGCGGACATATGAGCCACTAGCTGCTCCCCGTAGCCCAACCAAACATGACGTAAACAAAAGGAGCTTGGCAAGGTAGTTCCGACTGAGCACATCGAGCCGAAGCACGGCTGGACTGTCGCACAACAATATTACTCCGCCTCGGTCTCCATGGCAACCTAGCTAGTAGCATAGCCATGATCAGCTTCAATTACTTCTTGATAAACAACCAGTGACGTGCGGTGAGGTCAGTGAGTGGGTAGGCACTGAGTTCTGAAAGCCAGATTTCTCTAAACCTATATATTGTTAAATCAAAAACAATAAACAACAAACAGGCACGCACGCACGGCCGATTTCAAATAAGTTCCTCCCTTTCTTTCTCTCTCTCACTCACTCACTCACTCACACACACAGACGGGACGAATATGAAATGTCACGACGGTGACTTCAGGTTTGCCCATAGCCTACTGTAGTTTGGTCTAAATGATTAAACATCGCATCCATCGACTTAACGGACCCGTCCCTCACACCGAGGGCCGAAAAAACGTAAGGCAACAAGTCAAACCTTCGCCGATTCAAACTACCGGTAGTACTTCTATTCAACTTAAAAATAAAAGACAGCATTCATCATTATGTAGGACTACAGCATAACCGATGGCAACTCCACTTCATAAACTTTATCTTAATAGATAAAGTACCAGTAGCATATGCCCCATGGACCTGTCCAGCATCAGAATGTAACCATTTATCCACATTGCAGAGCTTAGGTTTGTCCGTCAGTAACAATGAAAACACAACTGCTCAATTGAATATAAAATGCAGAATGGATTGCACTCGGTATCAATTCATCCAACTTTATTATTAAATAAACCCCAAAAAAGTTTCTGACTCACCAATCTGACTCCCTGGCTGTAGAAATAAGCAAGACGATAGTAATCCAGTGACAGTCTGACTGACAGCACAGCTAGCTAGCATCCTTCCGTTCATGTAGGCTACCTGTCCGTTTGAAATGCTCGAACATTGTTTGTCCCTGTTGCTGCTGTACACCGTCCAAGGCTGGCGCAGGCCTTTCTCTTGCTATTCATTCTGTTCCTTTTTAAATTATAATCCAATTTGTTAAAATTCCTCCAGTCTGAAATATCTGCGGGCACGGCAGCTGCAATGTTGACTTAAAAATCCGCGGGGGTAATGCGACGTGAATGAGCATAGCCAACGTAATGACGTTGGCCTAAGCTGCGTAAATGTCTAGTAATATCTCGATTTTAATTGGTCCATGAATGATATGTAATGTAAAGGCTTATGTGGCATACCATTTACGTAAAAAAGGCACAAAGAATTATGCTTATTTGCGTACATGTTAAATCATACATAATCAAGTTTTTTCATGCCGTCCACAATGAATAGGCGCAAAGGCACTGATTCTTTGCCGTACACAATGAATGGGAAACAGCAAAGGCACAATATTTTTTTGGCATAACTTACTAACTGCCACGTTTCGAATCAAAACGTCTACACTTTTTTAAAGTAATCGCGGATTACATGTAAAGATCGAAATAATTAACAGTAACAGTAATAATACAAATATAAGTTTATTAAATAAAAAAAATATTTTATTTTATTTTATTTTTTTGCACACGGCGCCAGGGTAGGCCTGTTAGTGTCCGCTACATTAACAGTCATTAGTGGGCATAGAGCAGGGGTGGCCAACCCGCGGCTCGCGAGCCGCATGCGGCTCTTTGCCCAGCTTCGTGCGGCTCTTCAGTTCATGTCAAATTATGATTATAATTTTTTTTTTTTTTTTTTTTTTTATACTTTTTTTTTTTGTGGGCCTATGTGTGTGCATGTTCGCAAACGTTTCATGCGGCTCTTACGTTCGTTTTACATGTTGTCTATTATTTCATTTTTTATTTTATTAATGTGTAGGCCCTATGTGTATGCCTGTTCGCAAATGTTTAATTGAGGACGCAACATAACGTTCGCAAACGTTTGGTGCGGACGCAACATAAAACTGCCCGCTCAGCTTGGAGGGAGGTTTTCCGTGAGTAAACTATTTGTGTCAAGTTCGCTCCGAAACAGAGTGGGAGAGTTCATATTTTTTGTTGAATGTTATGGCAGGCCATTCTGCCTTATATGCCAGGTGTCATTTGCGCATTTCAAGGCTTCAAATCTTCGGCGCCACTTCAGCTCTCTCCATGCTAAAAGTAAGTCCCACAAAGCAACATGCATAGTAAGAGAAAAACGCTATTTTAAATTGTTATATTTTTGTTTGTGGACTTGGTTGAACTGAGAGTTTGTGTGTGAGGCAGTGCACACAATGTTCATTGTTGAAAATGACTGCCCTGTCGTCTTTAGTACTGTAGGTGTCCAGTCCTGTCATTATCACAGGGGCGGCCTTAACGATCTGGGGGCCCGTTTCAAGTCCTAGTGTGGGGCCCCCTGTTTTTTTTTTTTTTTTTTTTTTTTTTTTTTTTAATAAATAATGCTTGTGCATGCATGTGCAAGCTCCCCGCGAAAATAAAAACGCCCCCCCCCCTGAAATCTTACTGGCCACCCCAGTGTCCCTCCCCCCCAGTTCAAATGTTATTTTTTATTTTCATTTTATTTTTTTAATTACATTTTTTTCCTGATATGTGTCCTAGTTCAGAGATGATATGTTTTTTTTTTTTCTTAACCTTTTTTGATAGGTAGTTGCCAAGTTCATCACACAAACACTCCAATCCACTGATATGAGATCAGTTTTCAATTTTCAATTACTAAATTAATGGTAGGACTGTGGCCACTAGAACTGGTCTCTGGTCAGCAAAGGTCTTGAAAACAGCATAAGTGTGCTTTTGACATGCGTGCCACCCATGCATGTGTATAGGCACGTGTCCCAGCAGATTTTTTAAATCTGAATAAAAAAAATAAAGTTTGTAGTTAGCGAGTGTAACATGTTCTTAGCAAGGGCAGACTTTCATAAATAAAGGTTTATTTTTTTAGCAAGATATTTGGTCAAAAGCTAGTGGTCATCCGTCCCTCTGTGCAGTTGTTAGGCATCTGGCTGCTAGCAAGTTATGTTGTCTTGCTAATTTTACTATTCATCTGAGCTGAAATAAATAATGACTTTTTCCTTTATTATCTTCGCCAGAATGCATCAGAATGCTTAGATTACATGTTAAAAAACACAACAAAAATCTTCAGGGGGGGATGCCCCCAGACCCCCCTTCAAGGGTTTAGTTTTCTGACAAACATTACAATGGATACTAACATGATTTGGGCATTTGGGATTATAAATCATCTTTGAATTGGTTGTACAGCATATCACATGCTATTCATTCAGGGGTGCGATGGCTACCCCACTCTAACTCTGTGGCCCACCTTGGCCACCCCCAGTCAAAATTTCCTGGAATCGCCACTGTGTGTACCCGTGTGTACGATGTGGCTCTTTGCAGTAACACAGTAAACAAATTTGGCTCTTTGTCTCTGACTGGTTGGCCACCCCTGGCATAGAGGATGGTAATCCCTACAGTTTACACTTCACAACGGGACACTTAAAACCACTCGCCGTTGTCTCTCTGCTGCTGATTGAAATGCATCAGTCTTCTCTGGTGTGCAAACTAGCGGAGACTTCGGAGCATGTTTTCTCTGGTGTGCAAACTAGTGTGTGTGTGTGTGTGTGAGAGAGAGAGAGAGAGAGACCTTAACGCTGTGTTTTAATACGGCTGGACGCACTCCATGTCCGGCTTAAAAAGTGGGGGGGACAAAATGAGTCTTGACGAAAAGTGGGGGGTACATGTACCCCCCATCCCCCCCGTAATCAACGTCTATGCATTCAGCTATATGTAGGTGAAGTGGTCTGAAAATATTTTTTTATCACTTTGCTCCCCCCTGCCTCTGTGTGCTGCCCCCCAAAATTGCCACCGCTCATGTTAATTTTGACCAATCAGAGCGAGGTCAGATTCTCCGTTCTTATTGGCTGTGGGACCTTGGCAACGACGTTGATGCGTCAGTTGCGTGAGCGTTCACGACCCTAGCAGTCTGACACTAGCCTACTGTTTGGTACAAGGCTACTACGGCGGACAGCGAGTGGCAATGTCTTCACAAACGAACTCTCAATTTACCATTCCCAGGATACTAACAACTAACACCGTTAAGACAGCAAAAAAACGAGGAAAGACGAATATTGAAAAGTTAACTGCTGAAAGGGAGACGGAGAGAGCTTGAAAAAAAGTACACCGGCCATGTCTTCTTGCCCTATCACATCAAGACCTCTCCGACCGCGACCTCGCAACTTTTTTTTTCAAAACAGCGACAAGCGACAAATCTAGCTTTTTTTTCTGGTGTTATTGGTGACTTTTTTCGCCAAAGCAAGTATCATCTCTTCTCAACGAGCAGCGGGAGCACTGACACGCAGCCCGCTCCTCACGCAGCAGCCCCGAGCTGAGAAGTGTATTTCCTGCTCTGACCGCAGCTGAGAGGGGCTGCTGTGCGAGGACCGGGCCGTCTGTCAGTGCTCTGTGACGGGGGACGGGCCAGGAGGCTCCCGCTGCTCGTTGAGAAGCGTTAAAAGTGATATTTGCTTCGGCGAAAAAGTCACCAATTACACCAGAAAAAAAGCTAGATTTGTCGCTTGTCGCTGTTTTGAAAAAAAAGTCGCCAGGGGGGCTGAAAAGTAGCTAAATATAGCGACAAAATCGCTAAGTTGGCAACACTGCCCGAGCAGCCCTTCCCAGCTGCGGTCAGAGCAGGAGCAGATAGTAGGAGATACACACACACCTCTCCGCTCTGTTACAATTAGTTTGCTATCTTGCCTGGCTGTTACAGCTACTTTTGTTTGGCCTACCAGCACACTTACAATGATTTTAAGCTAACATACATGGTATGTCTGTGATTAAAATGTATGCTCAATATGTACATATGTAGTTATCATTACTAATGTTTAATCACCTCGGAATCGGACATGGTGTTTGTCTCCTGTCAATGTAACTGAATTCATGAACGCGCGCAGCTGTCGTTCAGAGGGAGGAGCTACAGCAGGTAGAGCGTTGGGAAAACAGCCGTTGGGATCCCAACGGCTGAAAGTATCAACTGCAGCTTTAAGGGAGAATGTTAATATGGGCTGGGTTTTTCTTTGTGGCCAAGAAGGATCGCTCCCTGCGTCCCTGCATAGATTTTAGGGGCCTTAACAACATCACTATCAAGAACAAGTATCCCATGCCTTTAATTAACTCTGCTTTTGAATCCCTCCATGGTGCCACAGTTTTCAGCAAGCTTGATCTCCGCAATGCTTATCACCTTGTCCGCATTCGGAAGGGAGACGAATGGAAAACTGCATTTAAAACCCCCCTCGGTCATTTTGAATATCTGGTAATGCCTTTTGGACTCACTAATGCCCCCGCTGTCTTCCAAGCCTTGGTTAATGATGTGCTCCGTGACCTCTTAAATCGCACTGTGTTTGTGTACTTGGACGACATACTGATCTTCTCTCGCTCACAGGAGGAACATGTCCAACACGTGAAGCAGGTGTTACAGCGACTCCTGGAGAACAAGCTGTATGTTAAAGCGGAGAAGTGCAAGTTCCATGTGGACTCCGTGGACTTCCTGGGGTACATCATAGAGCGAGGGCAGGTGAGGACCGACCCCGAGAAGGTACAGGCGGTGGCACAGTGGCCTCAACCCGTGACCCGAAAGCAGCTCCAGCGCTTTTTGGGCTTTGCCAACTTCTACCGACGGTTTGTCAGGGATTATAGTCGAGTAGCGGTTCCCCTCACTAGACTTACCTCCCCAGCTGTCCCCTTCTCTTGGAACCCCGAGGCTGAGGCGGCGTTCGTTGAGCTGAAGAGGCAGTTCACTTCAGCCCACATTCTCACTCATCCCAACCCGGCTCTGCAGTTCGTGGTCAAGGTCAACGCTTCAGACTCCGGGGTAGGGGCGGTCCTCTCTCAACGCTCCCCGGAGGACCAGAAGCTTCATCCCTGTGCCTTCTTCTCCAGACGCCTGTCACCAGCAGAGCACAACTACGACGTCGGCAACAGAGAACTGCTAGCGGTTAAGCTAGCGCTCGAGGAGTGGAGGCACTGGTTGGAGGGGGTGGAGATCCCTTTTATTGTTTGGACTGATCACAAGAACCCGTCCTATATTCAGTCCGCCAAGCGCCTTAACTCCCGCCAAGCCCGCTGGGCATTATTCTTTGGTCGATTTAACTTCCAGCTCACCTTTTGACCAGGGTCCAAGAATGGGAAGCCGGACGCCCTGTCCCGACAGTTTTCCGTTGACCACAGCTCCCCCAGTCCCGATACCATCGTCTCCCCTGGCTGTGTGGTGGGGGCAGTCAGGTGGCAGATTGAGGCACGGATCCGAGAGGTGTTGAGGGAGGAACCTGATCCAGGAAACGGTCCGCAGGGCTGTCTGTTCGTGCCTAGTGCTGTCCGCTCCAAGGTCCTCCAGTGGGTGCATAATTCACGTTTCTCCTGCCACTCAGGTGTTAACCGCAGCCTGTCCCTGGCCAAGCGACACTTCTGGTGGCCCACCATCGAGGCTGACACCCGTGCCTTCGTTCTCGCCTGCACTGTTTGCGCACGCAGTAAGTCCTCGCATCAACCCTCCTCAGGTTTGCTCCGTCCCCTTCCTGTGCCTGGCCGTCCCTGGTACTGTCATGATCCTGCTTGGGCCTCTAGGCCTTGTGTTATTTTTTCCCTTTTACCCTTGTCTGTGTGCTGGTCTAATTGCAGGGTTGGAGTCAGGTGTGCTGGAGTCAATCACCAGCATTCACAGCTGCCATCAATCATCAATCAACTGCTCTTCATATACCCGGCCCTACCTTCCAGACACTGCCAGATTGTAGATTCTGTTTCCACACAGTCAGTCCTCTCTCTAAGCTAACCTGTTTGCAGCTCCGCTTTTTGCATTTTTCCTGGCTAACTCCTGTTTTTTCTGCCACAGCTCTCCCGGCCTGACTCCAGCCACGAGCTCCAGCCCTCGCCCGCCTGCACTTCCTCCCGGACCCCTCTGCCAGCCTGCTCTAGCCTGCTCACACCAGGCCCCCAGGACTGTGCCTTCTCCGAGCAACCAGCATGGACATGTGGCCAACCCATTAGTATTGCATGGTGAGGGGTGGAGCTTATTTTCATACGGCCCGTAGGCAGATTTCCCTGTCCACACAGTACAAGCGGCGAACAAGATTGTGTCTCTGCAAAATTTTTCTGGATATCAATCATAGGCTCATACTTATCTTTAGACCATATACTATTAAAACTGAAGTTTTCTCATTTCAAAACGCCACCTCAAGCGTTTTATTAGCCCAACGGCTTTTAACGGCTTTCAGTTTGTTTTCGCCAGGCTAGATGCTACAGAACGAGAATGATTCTACTCCCGCCTCCAGTCCGCTACGCTTGCCGCCCTCTTTCTTGATAGGTCCATAATGCAGCTACGTCGATGCTACGTCATGCTTTGGGCCGTATGGAATTTCCGGATTATACTTCCTTGTTGCTTCTCTGCGCCTATGAGCAGCTTTCATAGGAATGAATGGGCGCCATGTTTCAATACGGTGTCCATTTCTTTATATGTCCATGGCTCACACTCAGCTTCCTGGACTTGCCCCGTTGCTCTCTCCCTGGAGCCCCATGACAGCCAGCTTCCCCCCCGGATCACGGTCCTAACCCCCTGCTGGTTACTTCCAAAATAAATCTTCTTTAAACTGTTACTGTCTCCGCGCCTGTGTCCTCCTGATCCAGCCGTTACACAATCCCCAATACACAAATTACAAACTTTTAATCTTTACAGTTTGAATAATTTGAGTTATTTCACACAAATTACATAATATTTTCTTTGATGAAAGGGTGAAATTCTTTCACATGAAATTGTTTATTGTATTAACATACCAGTTTTTTTAGGAAAACTAAAAGAAATTAAAATCAGAAGTTTGCATCAATAGATACACATTTTGTATATTTTATTGAAAACATTTCCAAATGTAGTATTTATCTGTGTAAATATTCTATAATTGTAATACAGAAATCAATTCCTGTGATGTTGTCATTTACTGTAAGGATGCAACTCTAAGCTGTTTGTTTGCTGGAAAATTCGTATTACAGATGCAACTTTAGATTTTTGCAGATTGGGTTGCACTCTCAATCATGCCTCTCTCAATGCGAGACCATGATTCACAACAGGGTCTATCAGTGTTGCCCTTACTGTATTTCATCAGACATTACAGCTCTATGTCTTCTAGGTCTTCCTCCACACATCCACACTCTCACTGCCACTCTTCTACCTCCAACAACCTGTCTTCCTTGGTCCATTTCCAAAAAAAAATATATTTTTGAGCTTTCCCTTTATACTGTATATATGTTCACTAACAAGTCTAAAACAAGACATCTTAGTGTTTCAGTTGAAATTGAAATCCACAGTGTTTGAAAGGCACTAGGCATTCATTCTGTTTTGAATGTGTGGTTTACAGTTGTGGCAGCAGTGTGTTAGCATTTGAAAAAAGTGCTGGAAATCCACAGTGTTGTGCAGGCTGTGGTTAAGCCATGAGATAGGTGTGTAGAGTTTTGAAAATTGTGTTTAAGCAATGAAAAACGAGCTACAATTTGGTCCGAATGAACCGCTGCTCTGCATACTGTTGTTAGAGTTTTGTACTTGTCGTTCCAGTTGTGCCCACTGTGGTTTAGCAATCGTAAAAAAACTGTAACAAAAATATGAATGGCTTGCTGTTACTGTTTTATAGCCACAGAAAATACTTTGAGCATTACGAGATATTCACTGATTAATTTTAATTTCCTTTTTTATGACTTGGCATTTTAATGTTTTAGTATACAACATAACATACAAAATTAACAGATTTTGACAAAAAGTGATTTTGACAATAAGTGTTCTCCAGAATCCCTGACTACTCCTTTAAGCTTGTTTAAATTGGCCAAACTGTGTCAAACAAGAAACTCTTTGAAAGCACTAGGGGGGCCAAGAATAAAGGCTTTTAGGCTAATTTAGACCACTAGGGTCAGGCAGGGGCAAATAAACGGATATCAGGCTCAATCAAACCACAGGGACCCAGAGATCAAGGCCTGCTTGACGCATTAACACCAGCGGTGATGGCCATGGAGGAGCCAGTTAAACTAACCACAAAAAGTCCTGAAAGTTAACATTAATTTTAACTGCTGTGTGTCTATTGAGTGAGATATAATCGAACACAAAAGGGTGTGTGACAATGCAATATGTAATAAAACGTCTAATGAAATATTTTCATCGAATTTATGTAATAATACTCGGAGTATATAATATGGTATATTCTATATCACATATTATACACATGTAGCTCTACTGAGGCACAGTTCTGAATTAAATTCTGAATGTCTGCTGTGTGTATGAAATGTGCAGATATCAAAGGTTAAACGGTGTTAACGGCTTTTTTTTGTACTAGGGCACAGTTGGACTTTAAGCACGGCGCGCCGCTATCATGCACAGTTTAGATCCTGGGTCAGCCAGAACGTTAGAGCGATGCAGTTAGTGCAGAGCAGGTGGGATTTAAGGGGCAGTTCATTCTGCGCATGCGTTGATTGCGTTAAAAAAATAAAAGCAATAATTCCAGAAATGAATTATCCTGTGTTGAAGCGTTGCTTGTTGGGGTGACTTAGGGGCCACTCACACTAGGGCCGCGGCCCCGTGCCCAAGCTCATTTGCATACTAAAGTCTAGAACGCTTGGCTAGTGTGACCACGCCATCCGTATTCCAGCACGGAACAGCCCCTTGGCCACGGCACACTTGGGAGAGGTGTGCCGTGGCCAAAGTACAGATGCTAATGAGATGACACGCGCACAAGCAAGCGCACAGGCGGCGTTCCTGACATGAATTTATTAAGGATGCATAGTCCGTTAACGTCCGCTGCCTTACTAGTCGGCACCAGAATTGCCCACCACTTGGACTTGTAGCTACATAAAATGTGTGAGAATTAACGTGTGTGTAGGCCTAGGTGTGGGCTAATAAAAGGGAGAGAACTAAATAGGTAAGCGCAGAAAGCAAAGAAAAAAGGTTTTCGTGTTTACTCACGTTCGTCAGATGATTTTTTTCTTTTTCCTCCCGTCAGCTGTCATAATAATGCCTTTACGCATGGCGGTTGAGACGAACCCAACACAACACACAGCAGGACTCCGCGGCCCGGTGATAAGGAAACAGTAGCCTACACTAATGTTTAACAAGAAACTTTATAAAGACACTTAAAAAAACGATTTCTGCCCATACAAAAAGTTCTGACTTGGATTACTTGATAGAGCGATCGATGTGTATAAAAACATCCGTTACGTATGGTCTGATGACGGGCAGTTATATTAATAATAAACAGCGTGCTGCACAAATATGAGACTGTCCACCGCGACCTATTACGTCAAGGTTACATTTAAAAAAAAAAACAATATCTTAAGGATTCTCGTTGCTCTAATGTGGAAGTGGAATATATGATGCAAATTTGGCCGGATGAAAATATTCACAAACAGTCGTATAGCCTACAAGTAGACTACGCTCCAAATCCTAAACGCGCACGGTGACGTAGGCAAGGTGCAATCGTGCCCAGGCCGCAAGCAGTGTGACCACGGGCCAGAGTGGGGAGGGGGGAATCGTGCTGAATCTTCCTGCAGCACGGAACAGGCAAACGGCCCTAGTGTGAGTGGGCCCTTAGACCACAAGGGTTAAATTGGGGCAAACAAGAAGGATGTCACGCCCAATGAAACCACCATGTGTTAAATTTACCCTGAAAAGCCCCGAGCTGTATTCGCCCTTCGCAGTGGCTTCATGTAGCTTGACAACAAAATTATAAAATAATCTGAGAAATAAACACATGGAAAACAAATAATGGTTATTTTTATGTCTTGTTTGTTGTTGCTATTTACACTGAAATAAAAAATGTTTTAAAGGTTAAGTGCTGTTCTGAGTAATAACAACAACACTGTCGGCGCATCAACATGAGATAAGCCTTCTATGATTGCGCATGTATTTTAAACCTTTTGCTGTACATCCAGGTTTTGTGTTCACAGTATAATCAAAAACTGAAACATTTTGTTTGCGCTACTTGGGATTTTTCTGAGCTCCTGTGCCAGTGTCGGGGCAGAAACGCAGAGAGTTTTGTGGAGCGGATAGGCTTAATCAGCTTCCTGTAAACTCATTTGGCGATGGCTTGAATGTGACTGACATCCCTTTATACATAGAAGTTACGCACTAAAGCTTTAATATTTTATCAACTTTTCCAAGAAAAAAAACTAGGATGGACAGCAACTTTCTCAAACTCAACTGCAGTAAATCAGAATTCATTGGCCCCAAATCCCAGGACTTCTTACACAGTCACGCCATCCCCGTTGGTTATATACTGTAGTACAGTTTTACACAAAGGCAGCATATCAAAATCCTTCACAATAAAATAACAACTTGACAATAGGAATATGTGATTAATGTTGAACTTTTTACCTTTGAATAAGCTGAGCAGGAGTCAGTGCTTGTCTAATATCATTTGGAAGGCTATTCCAGGTCTGAGTTGCATTATAAGAGAATTTTGATTCCCCGTGTTTTGTTTTAAATTCTTGGATCCACCAGTAGGCCCGCCCCAGATGACATCAGCAATGTTCTACAAGGGATATTTGGCTATATAACACCTTGGCGTTACTCTCTTACTCAAATCACATCAAGAACATTAGGAAATAAGCAGGGTCTCTGAGCAAAATGTCTTTGAAAAATCTGGCTTTTTATGCCCCCTTAATATAAAGAAATATGTGGGTGATTTTAACTGTATTTATATGTTTTTGCAAAGCCAGAGTTGAAAATGGACAGCTTGGCATCTGTAGTACTTATCTTTCAAACACAACTGAGATGGGTCCGATTTAAAAGTGCTATTAAAAAGGTCTTAAAAAGTCTTGCATGTGATCTGGAAAACCTGAAAACCTTTGATAATCTGCCTTTGAAATGATCAAAAAATGCCCCTAAACACATTTCACAGGGGCAAAAAACAAGTTAATTTCCTACCCTGCCCCACTCCCCTCCCCTCAAAAGTAATTTGTCTTTTGCCAGGACGTCTTTGTAAATTAGAATTTGTAGTTAATGTAAAAAAAAAAAAAAACTCACTCATGCACGCCTTTATACCCTTCGGACTGGACTACAGACAGTTTTGAGGTTATGAAAGCGCATAAACAGGAAAGACAACAATCAAGGAATCAATAGACAAACTGGCTAGTAAGAGTATAAACCCACTAAAAATAGATCTAAAAATAATATAATGTCAAAGGAATCAAAATATGTTAAAATAGGACCTGACATTTCCCACACAATAAGTTTCAAACATTAACCAAAGATAGCAAACGTTCCCCTGGAGTGAGAGTGTTTATTTAAACAGTGTGTATTCGCTTGTGAAACTGTTGCCCTTTGAAACCTGTTCTGAGAAAAAAATATGCATATTGTAAATCAATTAACCACGCAATTCTACTTTCTGGAAAACAATCAAACTCTGACGTTATATTTGCAGAAATTTCAAATAATTTCTGAAAAACTCTAAGTTCTCTGAAAGAGAAGAGATAGGATGGCCTAGAGGAAGAGGGGCCGCCCAGTAACCATGAGGTCGCTGGTATGATCACCTACACCAGACAGGATTGTGTTAGTTATAACAATAGTGGTGGCTGTATTACATATACAGTGCCCACCATCTCTACCATTGTGTCCTTGAGCAAAACGCTTAACCCCAATACTGCTCCAGGGGCGCTTTACTTTAACTGACCCTGTGCTCTGACCCCCTCCCAAGTGTGTTAACTTGAGGGGTGATGTGCGAAAAGACTAATTTCAATGTGCCTTGTGTAAATTGACTAATACATTTAACTTAACTTAACTTAACTTAACGTTATTTTGTTTTCAATGGAGAAAAAAAGATTTGAAATTCTGTGGATTCTCCCAATTAAATCTTAACAACTTGAACTCTTCTGGGAGAATAATAGAGAATGATATATCCTGGTTTCCGTTCAAATACAGGCTTGAATGTAGAACTGGCATTAACAAATGTTTTAAATATTAACGAATAAAAACATATTTTTGTATTTCCGTCTGCAGTTTATACAGGAATACTGGAAAAGGGCAGAAAAGAGAGTTATCATAGAGAACGATCAAAGTAGAAACTCATCGATGTTGCCAAATTCCATATTTGCCAGTAATACATCTGGGTCTATGTCAAAACTGGACTTTGGGTAAGGTTTTCATATTACACGTGAACACAAGCCAATGCAGACATGGGATTGATTACTTCTGTTTACATCTCAACCATAACATTTAGAAGCTGATTCTCATTTATTTTTTAAAGTATCTTTCAAATTTCCAATGCAGACAAAACATATTAAAGACACGGTTCAAAAACATACAACCGCCTGACGGTTACAGTATATGCCTCCATGATGGTAGGCAATGCTTTATGGTACAATGTCACTGGGACCTCACAATATGTAAGGTTGCAGTAACATTTGACCTCAAAAATCTATTCTATAGGTATATACTGTGCTGTTTGTGAACCCCTTGAGAATTTTGGAATTTTATTTTGTTTAACCATTATTAATTCATTTTTATCAATACCAGTATTTTTTTAACAGATGTTTGTTTATCAATTCAATATTTTTCTTTTCCAGAAATCAATTGTTAAAAGAGATAAAACAAATTATTTGCCAACTGTTATATATGCAAAAGTTTGTGAACCCTGAGCTGCATTGCTTAAATCGAGCAGGTAAAAACAATCAGGTGGGCCAAACTGATTGATGAAATAGACCAATGTAATGAGAGATCTTTAAGGAAGAAATTAGGCGGCACTAGATGAAACAGAGATCAAACCAGGTCAGTTTAGGCTCACCAAAGTGAACCCATACAGGTCAGACATGCCAAAAGGGAAAACAATCTCAGAGGATCTCAGGAATAGAGTTGTGATGCTGCACATTTGTCTGGGGACAGCTATGAATTAATTTAAAAAAAAGTTTGAGCTCCATCGGTCCACCGTGAGGCAGATCATCTACAAATGGAGAGCTTTAAGATTGACTGAACATCTGCTTAGAAGTGGACTTCCTTCAAAAATATCCACAAGCACCACAAAAAAAGTGTTTTTCCAGTTAAAAGCCAACTCAAACATTACATCTAGTGATTTGCAGACCTCTCTTGCAGCATCTGGGACAGATGTGCATGGTTCCACAATAAGGAGAACACACACTCAACATGGCTTTCATGGGAGGGTTGCTGAAGAAGCCTCTGCTCTCAAAAAAGAACAAAACTGCTTGTGACAACTTTGCCAGAGAGCACCTGGAGATACCTGAAGAATTATTCTGTGGACAGATTAGTCCAAAATTTAACTGTTTGGTCCTAACCAAAACCACCATGTTTGGGCAAAAGCGCAACTCTGCCTACCACCAAGAGAACCTTCTCCCAAGTGAAGAACGGCGGTGGCAAATGGTCTGCAAATCTCCAGATGTAATGTTCGGGTTGGCTTTTACCAGAAAAATCACTTTTCTTGTGTCGCTTGAGGATATTTTTGAAGGAAGTGCACTTCTTGGCAGATGTTCAGTCATTCTTAAAGCTCTCCATTTGTAGATGATTTTCCTCACGGTGGACCGAGGGAGCTCAAACTTTTTTATATGAATTTGTAGCTGTTCCCAGACAAATGTGCAACATCATAACTCTATTCCTGAGATCCTCTGAGATTGTTTTCCCTTTTGGCATGTCTGACCTGTATGGGTTCACTTTGGTTAGCCTAAATTGGTGAAGTTGAAAGGTTCAACAGAGTGCTCAAAGACTGCCTTCAGACTGTGTCAATCCAAAGGACACTCTGGAAGCCATTCACAAGGTCCTTCCTTATGGATTACAGAGCTACTCCACATTCAACCACTGGAGTGAGCCCCTCACAGCTGCTTCATGGAAGACAAATGAGAACATAACTCCAAATCATGGATATGACTCCTGTCCACGTAAACGAGAATGTGGTGCGTGAACGAGTTAAAAAGATACAGGAATACTCAAAACAGTACACAGACAGGAAGAGGAGTGAGTGCAAAGAAGACATCCTTCAACCCTGGTGATCAGGTCAGGATTCGGAAGCCGTGGAAGGTAAAGAAAGGAGAAGAAAAGTTCACAAAGCCAAGAACTGTGGTGCGGAAGAAAAGCCCATTCACCTACCTGTTGGATGATGGCAGAATCTGGAATGCATCACACCTTTCTGTAAATGACCACTATGGACAATGACACTGAACAGACACTGAACAGACCGAACTTGAACAAGAGACAAATGTGGACAGTAGACCTGAGAGGTGTAGGCAACCGGCTAACTGGGCTAAGGACTATGTCATGTACTAAAGAAGTTGCATAAAAATGCATTTTGTTGGTTGTTAAAGAAAAGAATGCATGCATGAAAATGTTTGGTATGCAATTTACCCACTGTTAAATGCTGCTGTAATGGTTGAATGGTTGTTATGGTATTACCTTAAAATGTTATAGGCATGGTGTTACTTGAATCCCATTACAAAAGTAATTCTAAGTTTTGTTATGAAGGAATTTGTCTTTATTGAAAGGGGGAGATGTTGTGTTCACTACTGCATTGAATTACTCATACAGTTATTTCAGTTACATTGTACAGCCTCTAGGTGGCATAGTGAGTCAGACTGGATGAGATAGGGCTAGACGAGGAGAGAAGAAGAATGTAATGATGTTGATACAAGAACGGAGATAAAGATGTTGACTGGAAAGTAATGCGTTTGTGTTGGTTATTACTGCACACCCAACATAACATAACTGAAGGCTATGCAGATGTAAACAAATCCCCATGCCTTGAAACTACATAGTGCACCTTTAACTTTATTGACTGCTCTCAACTAACGTATAAGAATAATGTAGAAGAGAAAGAATAAATAGTGTTGACATAGTAAGTTGAAAGGGATGAATGTTACTCTGCATGGATTTGGATCAAAACGTTCAACTGTGCATGAATTCAGAGGGATGGCTGTTGGCATGGAGATAGCGAAGCTGCGGAACAAAACAAACAACTAAAAAACCCAATATAATGACTTCCTTCTCGTGAATGAACCCTATATAAGAATTACGGTGCTGGGAAACTACACTTGCACCCGATAAACGTGTTCCTTTCCTTAAACATGGCTTATAGCCTGTCTCGAAAGATGCCCTTATATTACTGAGAGGTCACGGCCCTTCTAAAGCTGTCTCACTAGAGGCTTTAAGGTTAAGGAAAACTTTTTTCGTACACAATGTGGAAAATGTTCTTCTCCTCCAACACAATCAACAACATGGGCAACAAACAAAGAGTTAAAAAAAATCCTTTAAGCAGTTGGAGACACATGTACTTATTGCTAAAATTGGAACTAAAGATGGAGTCAGCGATTCTGAAAAATCACTTTTAATCAAAATCAGTGAATATCTCCTCACAATTTGCTACCTGTCCGTACTGTGTGTGCGTGCTGTAAAAATAAGTCGGATGGAACACACAGCCTATGCTCTGTACACTGGTATGCAGGGTTCAACATAACTTTTTTTTTCCAACTGGTCCGCCGGGCCAGTGGATCCGAGTTTTACTGGCCCCTTGTATATTTTCACTGGCCCTGCACACACTTCCCTTTAGATTTGGTTATTTTTCTTTTAGTTAATTATATTAAATATTGATATTGCTCATACACATAATATAAAACCAGGCAAACATATTGAATTTGAAGCCTACAACTGAAAGTATGTTGAAGGGGTCGGCCAGTATTTTAAAGTCCAATAGTTTGATGATTGTTTTTATTCTTGAATTTGGGCAGTTTAATGAATAGTTCACCTGCAGAAGTCATGTTCAAACATAAAAAAAAATAAATAAGAGATGAAGGTCTGATCATTCTTTGTGGTGTGGTAGGCTGATTTTATTACTTTCTCTATATGCATTAGGGATGTGAATGTGTCGACCGAATGACCGGTTTTCCACTTGCGCTCAAGTTGACTTTAAAAATAGAATAGAAATCCGAAAATCAGGGGGTTATGCCGTTTTTTCAATAGGAGATTTCACCGTGTATGTGAGTTCACGTCTGGTCGTGAGCGCGCTGCAGGAGCGTCACTTCAGCATGAAGTGTCAGCTTCACATAAAAGTCCGGTGTGGGACCATTTTTTCAAACTATTGATAAAAAACAATGCAGTGCAAAATATGCAGCAAAAAAGCAAAAAAAACGCTCGTCTGAGACTATGACGTTAAATCACCTTAGAAACACACAATGCCTTCGTCCGAGCATAGCAGCGTTTCACCGTGAGATCTCGCCAGTGAGTGAGCCGTCGCACAGATGAACTGTGGTTTGTGGCTAAAATAATAACCGGGGATATTCCCCCCGTTATCGATTTCAATGGGAAAGACTTCCACGATCTGATTGTATGTCTCAAGCCTGAAAACACAGCGCCATGTCGGCAGACAAACTGCGCGACTATAGGAACTGTCCAGTGAGCCGAGTCCCTCCGTTGGTTTCTGTCTACAACCGACACAATCACCGGAGACGCATTCACAGCGTTTAAATAAAGCCTTTCATTTGTATTACCATTGGGGCTTGCATGCAAATACTGTAACATTACGGCGGCAGCTAAAGGAAAAGCGCAGTTTTCACTTCATTTTCTGCACCTCAACCTCTGCTGTGGGAAGAAAGAAAGGGGGCAGAGTAAGTCGATTGATTTGTCGACTCGCAGGCGGACGGTAGGCAGCTCTGCCAACGGAGCGAGAGTGCGCCCGCTTGTTGCTCCGACTGTCAAAACGCCCACGCATCGTTTGTCCACTGGCCTTTCATTAAAAAATATATTTTATATTAGGTTTATTATATTGAGTCTTAAATAATCACTGCTTTCATTACGACTCTCAACGCGCATTTCAATGAACCATGATGTAGTCTACAAAAAGATACTGAACTGTGATTGGCCGTTACTGGCCCGGGCGGGACAGTGACTGGCCAATCAACTTGCCCTGCATATGATTTTACTGGCCCCGGGCCTAAGGGCCATGCGTTATGTCGAACCCTGGGTATCATGGGCGTAAAATTGCGTATGGACGGCGTGTCCATACCAATATTCAAATGTGCTGAAATTGTCCACACCAATATGAGAAGGATATGACAACGACGAGAAAGGGTTAATGCGTTGCCTCTTTATAGTCCCGCCTTGTGTATTTTGTGATTGGCTTTGCCTCCTGTGGGTTGTGTTTCGGTTAGCGGTGATTGGTTGCTTAATTTGAGAGCGGTAAAACAGCTTCTGCTGTCATTTCAGAAGTGTGCTAACGGCTACATTTGCATCTGGTTAAATTATATGCAGTTTGTTCATTATGAGCCACCGTACTGTGTTGCCTCATCCAATCAGAATGCCCGGTGGGCTAGTTCACTTTTACCTCCTGTTTGTTACTGTATCGGAGCCATGATCGGAGCGCAGTTTTTGAATGCTTTGATTAAATACAGTCGTTTAAACTCGGTGTGATCCTTGACTCATATAAACACATAAGAACTTTCTACAAGGAGGGCATAACAATAAGTAGCAGCTATGTCAACTTTGCGCAGACATGAAGTCACTGGGATTGTTCAGGAGAAAAGCCCAGTCGGACCTCAGCAGCTGATCACGGGCGTAAAGCCGAAAGAGTGTCCCTCAACACTCGATGCGATCGCTGATCAATGAATGAACAGTAAAAAAATATTTAAAATAATTGTATTGATTATGGGGCCCATTGTAGTCCGGAAACCAAGGCAATTGCCTACGTTTGCCTATGGCTAGGTTCACCTCGTCTGCACACAAACACACACACACACACACAGACATTGTTATTGATGAATGAGAGGGCGATCCTTATCTCGTAATTACGAGATCTTTTCTCATAATTACGAGATCCTGAGTGTGCTAACGGCTACATTAGCTGTGAAACTTTTTTTTTTTTGGTGAATGCTCAGCGTTTGCGCTGTGAAAATTGCGCACTATATATGCCTATTGATTCTGCTCTGCTATATGCTGTAGTAAAGATAGGTCGCCTTGGAAACAATTAAGCCCCCGTAGACCGCGAGCATCTTGTCTTTTTTACTCGCGCAAATCACCATTCTCTGCAGCCGTCACCGGCTCTGTGTTGTTTCTCTCTCACCGGCTCTCCGAGGCTCGGGCACGCTCGCGCTTCAGCTGCCCTCCAACTCCCCGGTTCACTCGTAAACTGAAATTCCGAGTCTTGACTAAACTGTAGGCTAAATAGATACATGATAAAACTGGTTTGGTTAATAAACTAGTGAGCGGTTGGATGCTGGGTCTGGGGCGAGGGCATTTCGCCAAATTGTGTGACGTTTCGCCAAAATGTGTCCCCACCAATATGAACATCAAAGTTACGCCACTGCTGGGTATGTAAACAAAGGGGACCCACCCTAGCTAGCAACATGCATGTTTACAGAGCCTGGACTGTGTATTATCACTGGATTTTATCAGCGCATACACAGTACAGACAGGTAATCGTGAAGAGATTTCACTGATTTTGACAACTAGCGTTCCCCAGAATCGCAACAACTACAACAGAAAAAAGCTTCTGAAACAGAGACCTATTTTAATCGCTCACAGAGTCAACAGCTGTGGTGTATTAGAACATCCGATTGAATGGTCTTAATGTTGTTACTTTCCTCTGTGTGTACTTTTGCACAGATTATTTTCTTTAGTTCTCCATAGTCTATAGTTATTTATTTTCATTTGTCTGTTTTTTTGATGGATAAACCTTATATGATGCGGTAATAGTTATTGCACAATTTGCAGGATTTATCTACCAATTTGAATGTTTCCGACGGCACAAATGAACCCAGTGCCTCAGCGCTCTGAGCCAATTATGGTTTTGTGATTGCCAGAGTACACTGAAGAAATGTTGTATTCCATGAAAATCTGTTAAAATCATACCATGTGATCGGGGGGAGAATGACGAAAGAACTTAGTGGACAGACACAAAAGAGCTCCTCTGCAGCGTGAACTAATTCTACTGGCCATGATGCCATAAGCACCCCATGCGGTTCATCTGTTCCTGGTTAGATTTCAAACTGTAAAAAAAAAATTCTCGGAAAAAACATTATTTTATTCTTTTATTACCATGAAGAAACACAATGTCTATAAAAACTGTTTCTATAGTAAAAGCAAAGTCCGTATAGCCAACAATCTCTTACATTTGGAAGAATATCATAGGTTTTTGACTTGTGCTTTATACTCATGGGAATGCAACTTAAGATAAACTCAGCCAAATAGCTCCCTAGAGTTCCAAGGAATATAAACAAAACAAAATGTGGTTATATCAAAATGGCTTACAAGAGGCTACATAAGGAGTTACACATTGGGGTTTCCCATTCTAACCACTGCATTTTTACTATTTGTAGCCTGTGCATGAAGAATGAAGAGGCAGGGCATGACTCTTGACTTAGTGTGGGCAGAAGCACTGTTGATTTAGTGCAACCTATTTGTCATTTGTGTTTAAACCTGTATAGAAAAAAGATCACAGTGCCAAGATAAGAGAATCGGGGAACATATGGTGAGTTGCTCACTTCAGAACTATTTGATTCAATTTAAGGTTAGGTCTTTTTAATTCATGGGGTCGCATTCTGAAGACTGACCTGTTACTCTAATTCTTACAAAACATAAATCAAATATCTGAATAATAATATACTTGCCGTATAAACGAGAACAGCTGCCCCTTACGGATTATTACCATTACAGATTCTTTGAACTGTTATGCAGTGGAGAAATACAATTGGTAAGAGCCTATAGGTATCCTGAAAAGTACTTTTTACCTCAACAATATCTCCTGAATGGTTGCTACCACTCACGAAACATCTCCAGCTTACGCCCTGTCTTAACACAACACTCCACAGATGTCCACGCATCGACTACTGCTATTCTATTCTGGCAGGGATCCCAAACAAACTTACCCCACCTACTACAACTCATCCAGAACTCTGCTTCCCGGATCATCACTCCCCTGCTTATAGGGGAGAGTGGCCTAAGTTGTGCCACTTTTTACTCAAAGTGACTTTAAAGTGAGGCCTTGACAGTAAAGTCTCCAACTCAAATATATACATATATTTCAGGGTGTTGTGCATCCCTGGCAATACAAACTTTGGATCTGGAATAAACTGTTTAAGAAATATAGCTTTCGGAAAAAAAGTTGTCTTGTGGCACAACTTGCCCCCGGTGTGGTGTAAGTTGTGCCATTGGAGAAAATACCATGGGGTAAATTGTGCCATTGATATATATCTCATAAACTGTAATGCAAGACAAATCCATTAGACAATAATTTATTTAAGGTTTATTTAAAGTGAATATTTTACAAAGATTGAAGGTCAATTTTCTTAAACAAGGCCTAGCAGATCTAGGTGGTTTTGCCTGCAAAGTTAATAATGACAAAGTCACCATCATCATCTTTCTGGCCATCTGAACTCTTGTCAGTGGTGTTGTTAAGTGGAATTGAGATGTCAGTCTCTTCTGAGCTACTGTAGACAATCACTTTCTTTTGGTGACCAGCGTATACAGCCATGCCAATGGCACAACTCTCAGAAATGTACTTTGCACCAGCTGCTCCGCCCTTATAGAACCAACTGCCACCTGGCATATGCGATTAATTTCTGCCTTTAAATCATGGCTCAAAACCCATCTGTACACCCTGGTTTTTCCTCCCCATTAACTATCTTACCTCTGCACTACTGTCTTTGTTCATATGTGGATGTCTGGGCTTTATGTCTTTTATTTTGGTTATTGTTATTTTTAGGGCTGTCAAGCGATTAAAAAAATTAATCAAATTAATTACAGGCTCTGTGATTAATTAATCTAAATTAATCGCACACTTATATGACACTTTTATGCCTGTTTATAAACAACTGTAGGCCTATCGGCTACCGTTCGTCTCTCTCTCTCTCCGTCTCTCGTAACTTCTGTCTCCTCCCCTCAGCCAGGCTTCTACATTAAATATATTTAGGAACTACTAGCGCCGAAAGAAAAAAAACACAAAAAAACAAGCAGGCTAAATGACGCACACACACACACACACACAAAAAGGAGGAAAAAAGACAGGCATATGCTAGGAAGAGTGAGAGGGGGCGGGTGTCCGTTGAGACGATCGCAACTAGCAAACAAAAGTGAGACACAAGGAAGATTGAGAGATAGGCCTACTGTTTTGAACCTACATTGTTAATTAGGCACCCACTAAATCAATAATGCACAGACACTGCGAGAATAACATAAGACGTATTCCTACCTTCATGCTTATTTGCCCGGAGCAGCCCATAACATAGAGCCCTCGGCCCCTTTCCCCTGTTTCTTTCTTTACTCTTTAATCCCGTGCGGGCCGTGTCCGCAAGATACAGGTGCAGCTCCGCTATCATCTCACCTCTTTTGCACCGGGTCAAAGGGTAATATAGAAGTGCGATTAATCTGCGTTCATTTTCTTAATCGCGTAAATTTTTCTGTGATTAATTAATCGAAATTAACGCGTTAATTTGACAGCCCTAGTTATTTTACCTTAATTGTTTACCTACTGAATGCACTATGTAAAGCACTTTGGACAGTGCAAACTGTTATAAATGTGCTTTTATAAATACATTTTACTTACTTACTTACTTACTTACTTACTTACTTACTTACTTACTTACTTACTTACTTACTTACTTACTTACTTACTTATAACTCACCTAGGCCTTCTGGCACAAATCACCTCATCCCCAGAATTTTGGATAATAAGCATGATGCAGCAGTTTAGGGCTGACATTGTGCTAACTATATAGACACAAAGTGTAGCATACTAAAGCACTAAAACATGTGTCAAATGTTTTCAAACGTGTCTATAATTGTTCAGACACAGTAATCAAAAAACCTTGATCATGGAAATTTTACTTTGAAAGGCAAACAACTGTTGTTTTAGCTTAAATGTGCTTATATCTTATTCCATGTTTCTCCCTTCTTTACAGGATGAGTTTAATGGATGGCTCTTCTTAAATATGTGGTCACATTTCCAATTTCTTCTGTGGTTTTCTAGAAACAAGGGGTGGCACAACTTGCCCACCTGCAGAATTTAGGCCACTCTCCCCTACAACTTCACTGGCTACCTGTATCTCATCTCAACGGATTAATTTAAATTTTTTTGCATAATGTATCACCTAACATACCTCAAAGACCTCCAAATGCATGCTCATTCCCGCTCTCTGCGCTTGTCATCAACATGAAACACACACACACACATACAATGGACTCCATCACATGGTACTGGCATACTCATTTTAACTGTAATACAATTTGACTTGACCTCATTGACCTGTGTCTCTGACACATCGATTTTCATTGCAATACATTTAGTCTCTCCTCCCAAAAAATAAGAAATGGTATTCTTTCATTGAACTCTCTGACCCCTTTAATTCCTCAACACTGTCTGACTGTATACCAAAGCATATTAAATATAGCCATTAGCCATCACTGTGTTCCATTTCAAAATATCATGCTCTATTCATAATCAATGTTTTTAATAAAAAATTATTCAATCATATCTGCGTCATCTAAATATAAACAGCATATTCCACTTTTGCAAATCAGAAGACCCAATTGTGTGTAACACAAATGAATGATTCATTATTTCCAAAATGCTGCCTGGGCAATTAAATGCTTGCATTTCATATACAAACAATGTTTTAAGTGTATTTTCTTTCTCAACATGAATAGACGTCACATGCTGTGCTTATAAATAGCGCCATTTATTTTCAATCTGTAAGGCACATTGTGTAGTGTAAAGAAAACAGGAAATGCAAGAGCTCTTCACATCTGGGAAAACAGTTGTGTGAATGAGAGAGCAATGGTGAGACAAAGGAATAACTTTAAAAATGGCTTGAGAAAGCCTCAAGGTTAGATTGAGATGTTTTTCAAGTGAATCATATTTCAACAGTCACATGCCTGTAAGTAGGTTCAGAGAGTGTATGGTCACTATAATCATTTCCTCTGATCAATAACAGTTATCCCTGTAATGCAGTTACTCTCTAAAAGTCCAAAGTCCATAGTCCTTTTTCTGTGTCTAACATTTGACTGAAGCTGAAGGATTCAAAAGTCTTAGTAAGAAAAATCCAGTAGGTTTCTTGCAAAGTTACTGTTTTATTATCCTGGTAGATGCAAGCCCTACATCCTGCTTGATGCTGGGAATAAACACTAGATTAAAACCAATACTTATAATATAAAGATACATTTGCATCCGAGGCTTCGTGGTCACAGGAGAAATTATTAAACCAACCATTTACAAGTGGACCGACACTGGCACAGGATCTCAGAAAAATCGCAAGAAGAGCCCAAGAAATGTTTAATTTGTTGATTCTACTGCTAAGAAATAACTTGGATGTACAGCAGAAGGTATAAAATATATGCTCGATCACCAATGGCATATGAATAATAGGAAAACATAGATTTCACAGTGTTGAATTTCACAAGTTTTCTAGAAGTATGAAGTCGGGTGAATCCACCGGATGGCACAAACTGCTGTTGTTGACCCAAATGTTCATGTATATCACACCATTATGGACTCTGGGAATGAACAACACTTTCTACTGTCTATCATCGAGTAATTTCAATATGATTCTTAACACCCCCCAACAATGAAAGATTTTTCTAGGTCGCCTCTAAATCAATAAAGAGCTAAGTTGGGAGCTGTCTTAAGCAAGAGGAGAGGGCATTAGAAATCTGTTGTACTGCAGTCAGTACTTTGATTGATTCTCAGTCTTGCTCTAATGCAAAGTCAATGTGCAGCTCTACCCAATTACAGAAGTGAGGCAGTCATATGATTCAATGCGTAGATGATGGACGACAGGTCCAGGGGATAAGTGAACGGTTGAAAGGAGGTCGGATGCACATGTGGGTGGATAAGAGCTGGGTGAAGTATTGAGTGGGAGGGAATAGATGGATGATGTGAAGCCAGACAGTAAATAATGAGATTTATTTAAAAAAAATAGAATGCTTTTGTTATTTGTTTTGTGTAATTTCTAAAAGGCTGAATAGTGACACCCATGCTTTAAAGTATGTGGAAACCTGGTCTAAAGTATTACAAATCAATATGATAAATCTTAGTTTGGTGTCTCAATAAGCTTTTACAAAAATCTTCAGCTTCAGGGCTTGTGCTCCTCTCAAATTATCAAATGACTTACTGTTGACTTTAGACTGTGGTAATAGTCTTCTAATAGACCCTCATGGTAAACTTATGATTACCATCGATCATTGCCTTGTATATGCTCCCTTTAAGGTCTTTCTTACGAAAGCCCAATAGCTCCTTTCATTGTTATGTTGATGACACACACTTGTACTTCCCTCTGCATCAAGCCTGTGAGATGTAGGCATTAACAAAATTGCAGCAAAGATTCCACTTCCACATCAGACCAACTTGAATCCTTTTTTTTTTAAATGTCCATTGCGCGCATGGACGTAGTGGGTCTTGGGGAACAGTCTCATCTCAATTCATGTCAGGACTGCCATCCATGCGCATGAGCAGCGAAGGGAGACCCTCAAGCCACCCTCTTGAGAAAACCCATTTCGACCACTTGTACCTGTTATGTTTATCTATCGGTCACTACCCAGCCTTCATGACCATAGGTGAGGGTAGGGGTGTACGGTATAAACGGTATAGAAGGTAAACCGGTATGAAGTTGCGCTATGATATGGATGTTGACTCTACCGCGTCACCGGTATAGCAGTTATAAAGCACGAGTGCTACCACACAATGAATGCAGGCAGCCGCTGCATCGTCAGCCAGTACGTGCCCAATACATCCATGACAATGCTGCTAGATCCCGTGTCATTCACAAAAATAAATTGTAGTAGAGGAAACTGGTGGATGTACATTACCCTGCTGATCGGCTAATATCACTAGTTTTACTTCAGAAGTGTCGGCTAAAACACCACCAAAACACCGCCCAAAATGTCAAAATATGAAACATGAGACGAGGAGTAAGGATTTATCCTCTGTTTATTCCCTTCTTTAACATGCACAGCAGCATACATATCCCGGGAAAAGAACAATAGGAATACGCTCGTGGTGAGACATTAAACAGCTGTTGCGACCGGCGAATCGCGGCATGCATAAATTAGCCTATAACTTAGGCTATTACAGCGATCGGGAAACTCCATGTAACCTGCTTACTCACACAGGCGATGCAAAACAAACTCAGGGAAAGCACGTTTCATCCGTGGAATGATAGTTTACTGTGGCAACTTGCACGCTCACACAACTGAGGGAGAAGGAAAAGGAAACTTCACTAAACAGACACTCCGGCTGACTGACGTCACGGCTGCTAACTGACAGTTATTAATGTCATCCGCACTGAACAACTCACATCTTAAAACACTATAAGAAAATAACAAACAGCGTAACCTATAAACTTTGGGGCCTTTTCTACAGAAATGCATTGCATTGCCATTTAAAAAAAATCTTGCATAAAGAGCGATCAGTTTTTCATACTGCGACCGTGAGCGAGTGTTGAACACTCGTTTACGCACGCCTCAAGACGGTCAGCTCGCTCTCGTCACTCAAAGCAGGGTGAGAAATGCTCCTCGTGGTGTACACAGAACAGCATCCGCGAGGGGAAAAGCTTCATCCAGTCATGACATAAATAGCGATCAGTCTGTCAAACTATAAACGTAAGCGAGTGTTGAACACTTGCGCGCGCCTAGAGAGGGTCAGGCTGCGCTCCTCACTCACAGCCCGGTGAGAAATGCGTCCTCACGATGAAGCTTGTAAACTCGCTGAAACTGTTCTGTGCGCGCGTGGTTTTCATGTCAGTTTTTATAAAAAAGAAACTCCACACAAGGAGTTTAATCTGAAATGAAAGTTAAGAGATGATTGAATCAGAAACCGATTGTAAAAGAAAAGGCAGCCACCAGAGCATCATCAGGGCTGTAACGCTTATTTTTTTAGGTGGTAGCACTGGCGCTAGCAAGCAAAGAAATTCAGTAGCACAATATTTTTTTTTGTAGCACACAAAGTATGATCGACAACTTGCATAACCTTAACCCTTGCATTTCGCTCTAATTACCTTTGAGCATGTCATATTGGTCTCATCTGAGATTCTCAATCAATATTATATCCTATTGTGCAGTAATAATTGTAGAAAAATTGATAAGGGTGCAATTATTGCAATTTAGACAAATGATTTAACCTGCCAATAGCAAGTTTTGCTCATTCAGAATAATTTCCATTATTTAATATTTAATAATAACAATAATTTTTTTATAACATTCCCTTTTAAATAAAACCAAACTTTAAACCATTGGACATAGCCTATGAACTAGTATACACATTTGCTTCCAGCAACAAGCTCCAGCCTCCAGCCTCCAGCAGCAAGTTCCAGTCTCCGGCTTCCAGCAGCAAGTTCCAGTCACCGGCCTCCAGCAGCAAGCTCCAGCCACCGGCCTCCAGCAGCAAGCTTCAGCCACCGGCCTCCAGCAACAAGCTCCGGTGTCCTGCTTCCAGCAACAAGCTCCAGTGTCCTGCTTCCAGCAACAAGCTCCGGTGTCCTGCTTCCAGCAACAAGCTCCAGTCACCGGCCCCCAGCAACAAGCTCCGGTGTCCTGCTTCCAGCAACAAGCTCCAGCCTCCAGCAGCAAGTTCCAGTCTCCGGCTTCCAGGAGCAAGTTCCAGTCACCGGGCCCCAGCAACAAGCTCCGGTGTCCTGCTTCCAGCAACAAGCTCCAGCCTCCAGCAGCAAGTTCCAGTCTCCGGCTTCCAGGAGCAAGTTCCAGTCACCGGCCTCCAGCAGCAAGCTCCAGCCTCCGGCTTCCAGCAGCAAGCTCCAGCCCCAGGCTTCCAGCAGCAAGCTCCAGCCCCAGGCTTCCAGCAGCAAGCTCCAGCCCCAGGCTTCCAGCAACAAGCTCCAGCCCCAGGCTTCCAGCAACAAGCTTCAGGTCCCGGGCCCCAGCAACCAGCACGCTAGCTACCAGCTCCAGAAGGCGTCCAACCAACCGCAGGAGCCCCAGCATGCTAGCTACCTGCCCCAGAAAGTGCCCCAGCAACCTCAAGCACCCCAGCATGCTAGCTACCAGCCCCAGCATGTTAGCTACCAGCCCCAGCATGCTAGCTACCAGCTCCAGAAGGCGCCCAACCAACCACAAGAGCCCCAGCATTCCAGCTACCGGCCTCCTCCTGCCTCGCGGACTATTAGAGTGGGGGTGTGGAGTTTGGAGTGCCATCCGTCTCCTCAGAACTCTCTAGCTTCGGAGCTGACTCCGGTCCCCGAACCTGTGACAGAGAAAGAACCAGAACCAACTCCAGAACCCGAGGTCCTTCCTGAACCAGAGCCTGAGTCGGTACCTGAAGTAGTTCCAGAACCTGAACCCGTCCCTGAAGTCCATGAGGTGAGTCCTCTCCACGTCGCGATGAGAGGGTCCGGTCTCCACATCTTGATGGGGGGTCCGCCCTCCAGGCCTGCCAGGGGAGGCCTGTCTTCTTCGCCTTCCCGAGGGGCCTCCTCCTCTGTTCCTGTCCGAGGGGCCTCCTCCTCCGTTCCTGTCCGAGGGGACTCCTCCTCCGTTCCTGTCCGAGGGGTCTCCTCCTCTGTTCCTGTCCGAGGGGTCTCCTCCTCCGTTCCTGCCTGAGGGGTCTCACCCCCTGTTTGAGTGGTCTCACCCCCTGTCCGAGGGGTCTCCTCCTCCCGAGGGGTCTCCTCCTCTGTTCCTGTCCGAGGGGTCTCCTCCTCTGTTCCTGCCTGAGGGGTCTCACCCCCTGCTTGAGGGGTCCAGCCCCCTGTTGCCGCCCGAGGGGCCCAGCCCCCTGTCCCTGCCTGAGGGGTCTTGCCCCCTGCTCCTGCCTAAGGGGTCTTGCCCCCTGCTCCTGCCAGAGGGGGACCGCCCTTCGCTCCTGCCAGAGGGGGACCGCCCTTCGCTCCTGCCTGAGGGGGACCGCCCTCTGCCTCGCCTTCCTCCGGAAGGGGTCCGCCCCCGTCACGGTGGTCGCTGGCGTCCTTGGGGGTTCCGCCTTGGCCGTTCTGCAGAGGGGGTCTGCCCTCGCCGTGGCCGGCCGCCTGAGTGGTTCTGCCTTCGCCGGTCTCCTGCGGGGGTCCGTCCTCGTCGATGCCGGCTACCTGTGGGCCTTCACCGATGCCGGCCTCCAGAAGGGTGCCTTCGTCTTCGCCGGCCTCCAGAAGGGTTCCCTCATCTTCATCTTTGCCGCCACCGGCCTCCTGCAGGGGTTCGTCTTCGCCGATGCCGGCTACCTGTGGGTCGTCACCGCTGCCTGCCTCCAGCAGGGTGCCTTTGTCTTTGTCGCCGCCGACCTCCAGAAGGGGTTTATCGTCGCCGCCGACCTCCAGAAGGGGTTTATCGCCTTCGCCGGCCTCCAGAAGGGATCCATCGTCCTCGCCGAGGCCGGCCTCCGGAAAGGGTTCCTCACCTGCATCTTCGTCGCTGCAGGCCTCCAGAGGGACGGAGCCCTCACCAACCAGGCCGTCCGCTGGAAGCTCCCTGCCGTGCCCCTGCTTGCCCCCCAGGCCTTCCGCCCGAAGCTCCCTGCCGTGTCCCTGCTTGCCCCCCAGGCCGTCTGCCTGAAGCTCACGGCCGTGCCCTGGGGCCTTTTTCTGGCCGCCCGCCTGACACCCCTCCATTCTGCCCCACTCCTGTTCCCAGGCCAGCCCGTCACCCTGTGCACTGCCCCACTCCAGCTCCCAGGCCAGCCCGTCACCCCGTGCACTGCCCCACTCCAGCTCCCGGGCCATCCCGTCACCCCGTGCACTGTCCCACTCCTGGTCCCTGGCCAGCCGGTCACCCCATGCTCTGCCCCGGTCCATTTTTTTTTCTTTCCCTCCTCCTGGCTCCCCTCCACCCACCCTGTTTGGGTTTGACTTTTTGTTAGTTCCAGTTTAAGGTCGCCTGGTAGTCGACCTTTAAGGGGGGGGGGGGGGGGGGGGGGGGGTTCTGTCACAACTTCAGCCAGTATTTAGTTTGTTTTCATATGTCTGTTTTCCTGGTTTCCTTTCTAACTCTCATGTCATTTCAGACCCGGCCACTCCCTCCTGCTCTGCACTCCCTGTTAATTACATTCACCTGGTCTGCCCCACACTCACCTGCTCCTCATCAGTTAATCAGCCCCAGTATATATCTTTGTTCAGTTCCCTCAGTCAGTTGCCAGATTGTCTGATGTCCTAGTGTGTTCACCCAGCTTTCCAGCATTCAGATTTCATCCTGTGTTCCGATCCTGCTTGCCTGTTCGTGTTTCGACCTGTCTTTGGACTTTCCTTTTTGCCTGCCCCTACTGGATTTGTTTGCCACACTGTCTTACTACCTGGTTTGTCATCCACTTCATTAAAATCAATTTTTTAATCTGAACTGTTTCCTGTGTCCTGCAATTGGGTTCTTGTCTGTCTTTCCCTGAAACCTTGACACTCTTAAAGCGTAGTTGCACATGCTGCCATATGGTGTATAGATTCAGAATTAACCGAATGAGTAGGCTAATATTGTTTGGTTATTGAAAACCAATTTCAGTAATCTCGGGCACGACCGATGGGCACAAATCATACAGTGCTGAGGTTTTAAACTTTAATAATCAGATTTAGTACATATTTATAATCTTTTAACATTGGGGGGACTAGGCACCCCAACAAAGAATCAAGCTTTTTATAAAATGGCTAAGAATTACCTTTATAACCCTTCCATCATATGTTTACTCATATAATAGTTTAACAATCCAAAATAATGAATTGGTTACACAAATGTTGCCATGGGTTTTACAAGTCCGCTCATTTCTTGAATTTTGCTTTGTGTTTTTATAACAAAACTATATAACTGAACTGAACTAGTTTATTACTGACACAAGAAATACAGAAAAAAACAATGACTCAAGTACAGGACATTGATTTTACGCATGGCTACTTATTCCAGTCAATGTGATCTATTTTTTTTGTTATTGATTAACTGTTTATTTTATTGTTTTGTATTATATTTAATTTTTTAAAGTGTATTTTATATATTTTTTTAAAAGTGTAATATATATATAACCTTGTTTTCACTTTTAGCACTCCCTTCCCTCTTCCACTACATATTGTAGTCTATGGATCTAGATTAGATGTCTTTCTATTATCAGTGCAAAGGGAAGCTCTTTGGAAATATTCTGAAATATCTATTGATATCAGAATATAAGTACTTAGATCTTTAAAAATATTTATTCCTATTCAATCAATGTCTATTTTATAATGTATCAATTACTACATATGACAAGTGGCTGTTAATTATCAACAAAGAACAGATTAACACCCAGCTATGCAGCTCCCCCAGCCCTACAGAACGTATATAGCAACTTTCACCCCATTTTTTTATTTTACAGCTACGATCAAGTTTCACTGCTCTCATATACCTTGTTGCCAGCAGCAGCGTGGAGCCGTTTTTCAGCAATAAAGTCCTAATAAACCATGCAAATAAAGACAAAGTTGGACACTTGCCACAGAGCCAGATGTGTCCCTCCGGAGCATAGACGGATTATGAGATAATGGTCCCCTGGGCACAAACTCTTAATGGGTCCCCCACTCCTCCCTATCCAGTCAGGTACACTGACTTTTCCACACAGATACATACAATTAATGGCAAAAACATAAACATATTAAGGAAGTCATTGTTTCCCACAGGATTTTGGGATACTGTTGGAGGGACCCTGGTACTTGTCGGGGGGTTCGGGGGCATGTTCCCCTGTATTTTTTTTCCTTTTTAAAGAAAAATGCATCAATCTGGTGCACTTTGAGAGGAAATTTTAGAGGCTATATCAAATCCAGAGATGCAGAAGGAACATTATTTTTCAGATTTTTCTTAAACAGGCAGCACTCTTTTAGCCTGGTCCAACCAGACCATCGTACTTCATTTAATTTGTACAGAAGGTCTGGAACTGCTGTAATTGGCAAACTTTCACTCACTTGGAGGCGGGTGTCTGTTGAAGTTTAAAACTATTGGACCTGCCCAGTGCCACTCTGGATTAGCCAACCAATCGCATCACGTTAGGTCAGACGTATGTCATGAGCCGGCTTCTGACGGTGCGTTCCAGTTGTACAGGGGACTCGGAAATTTCCGACTTCACTACATATTGTAGTCTATGGATCTACCGGTACCTGGCAACGGTAACTTGCTAGAGCCCAACGTTTAGTTATTTGGATGCACTGGAACACAGACAGGTCGGAACTCGGAACTACTAAGTCATAAAATAGAGATATTCAAGAAAAGTACCTCAAAAGTACTTTTTACTAATGGGAGACAACAGAAAGTTTGCATGTGTCTTTGATATGGATTAATAGTATACAGCTCATAATGTTGCTGCACGCACACACAGGGTGCATTATCAGCGGTGTTGGCCGGCACCAAATTGCACTATTTTGAAGGGACACATTGCAACTTCCTGGGCTAGGCGCTGCCCAAGACGATTGTGATTGGATAATCAGATTGACTGAAATCCTGTCTCCAATACTCTATAATCACTATTAATGTCCAGGAATTGTTCTTAATGTTTTCAGCAATACACACTACAGTGAGTATTGGACAGCATTTCATGTAGACAAATGTAGATCAAGGACCTCACGCACAATTCCAAGTCCAAAGTCCTCAACATATTTTACCGATTCATTCAGCTAAATGTGTTACTATGATGTTAAATCTACCATTTCCTTAGCCTGAAACATGTTCAACTTTCAGTTTGAGGTAGGATGCTCATTAATCTCCAACACAAAAGTATTGTGTCGTGCCAGATTTAGTTTTGTTTTGCTTTCATTATTAATGTCAGAAAGCAAAATTATGTAATTCTTTACAGTTTATGAATATCAGGGAAGGAAACCTTAACATGCAAGTGACTCACGACACACATAACTGCAGTTGCTTTGGAAAATGTGTTAAAAGGTTCAAATAAGATGGAAACCATTAGAATGTACGGGGTCTGCAACGGAATCGCTAAGAACAAACTTCCAAAACATCTGCTACATCAAGGGTTTTGTTGATGTTGTTGGAGAGGTGTCAGGAATAACCACTCATAATAATAATAATAATAATATTTTGAAAAACAATTTATTGATGGAAATGTTGAAAGTGATAGGAATCAATTTAGTTTTATGTTAACCACTGGAAACAGTTCCAATGCTGTCATGTTAAATAGCGCTCCAGACCATTAATGTTACAATAACTGCTTTGGTCTTTAATATGGACTTCAGAGCAGGTAGGCCTATTAATTCACCCTCTCTCATTAAGACTGCATTTGTGCTGGAAGCTGTAAAAAAAACACACACACACCAACAAGAAAAAGTATTTTGATAATGGTGTTTATCTTAACTCATAAACAATAAACTTAGAGTGTAACTGAACTTTATTCCACAGCAATAAACATTTGCAAAGTAGTTAATATTTTTCTGTCTAAACCTGGTCCGCAGTGTATGTAAGCACATTACATTCATGGACATTCATGCACACATATGATGAAGTTAATTTATATTTCAGATACATTTTCCACATAAAAGCATATATTTATAATTACAAGGTTGCAAAATTCCGGGAATTTTCAAAGTTGGAAACTTTCCATGGGAATTTTGGGAATTAACGGAAATAAACGGGAATTTACTCAATATAAAGCAACCCAAATGCAATAAGTAATTCTAACTATGTTATTTCAGTCCTGGCAAACGTTCTAGACTGTAAAAAGCAGTTTTTTCAACTAAGTATTAGATGAACATTTAAAGCTCACATATTATACACTTTTCTGTCAATATTATATGGTCTTAGAGGTCCCTAATACGTTTTTCTTTAGTTGTTTGCTGAAAAAAACGTTCATATCATTTATTGTAGTATGCCTATATACCCTAATGTTCAGCTAATCTCACGATGGCCTATTTTTTAAACCGAGCTGCAGCTCCCCTCGTAAATATACAATCTTTGAGCTGCCCCCGCCCCTCTCTGGAAGCGACGGGTCCATAGCCTGTAGTAGTAGCCTGTCCACAGTGCCTGTACTTTTAGCCGTTAGCACGGAAGCTAACGGCTAAAAATATCACGAAAATCAGTGACTCTATTACCTTCCTATGCTTTGTCTGGCTAAAAACGAGGCATTTTCAGACTGCTGTGGAGAATATAAAGAGCTTGTTATGGGCAAAATGTCAATGCTTTTCCCGAAGCTAGCTCGGAAGCTAACGGCTAAAAATATCACGAAAATCAGTGAAAAAATTAGCTTCAAAGCTAGACTTCGACTCTATTACCTTCCTATGCTTTGTCTTGCTAAAAACGAGGCTTTTTCAGACCGCTGTGGGGAATATAAACAGCGTGTTATGAGCAAAAGCTGGTTGCTTGTCCCAAAGCTAATAGCTATACACCAGGCAGGCAAAAATACCAATAAAAACAATTATTTTAGTTTCACCGTTTAAAAAAAAGCACAAGTAGCTTCCTATCCGTTGTGTTATTTAAAACGAGGCATTAATAGACTGCTGTGGTTAAGATAAATTAGTGGAGTATGAGCAAAAGCATTCTGTGTTGGTGTATGTAACATTCAGGCTGTACTATGGGTATCTTGTCACTTAGCGGGGAAAGCAACATGGCTGTTGCTCGGAAAATTTTCCATCGGATCTCGGGGCCGTGGACCAATAAGAAATGGGGGGGAGGGGTGGGGTTATCATACGGTGGACGTTTCTGGTTACTAATGTGGGGGGAAGCATGGACATACAAAGAAAATATGTGGACGTGGCTGTGCCGACTGACGTAATAGTCGGCGAGAATTCTGACTCGAGTATATTGGGGGGGAGGGGTGGGGGTTTCAGAAAGGGGGAGAGTGAGAAAAGGAGAGATTGTTATTTTTTTTGATATGTTGGCAGTCCCTAGGCACACCGTGGACCCATGGATATGTTAGAACACATTTAAAAAGTGCATTTAGCATAATATATTATATTAATTTCAAATCAGATTTTTTTTAAGCCTATTGAGAAACCCAACTTGATATCATATATTGATTTTTACTAGACTATATATTGATTTTTACTAGACTAGGTTTACAGAGGCTTAAACAGTGGTTTTAAATATAGTTTGGGAAAATATATTTTTGTCAGGATTGTACCAAAATGGCAGGCCAGAACCCAATAGCACGACAACAAACAGTTCAGGTATTGCAACAAAGTTTAATGACGAATCAAACCAGGTGGTAGCGAGGCAACAAGTCCAAGAGGGGCAGGCAAAGGGATAATCCAAAATCCAAAAAGGATGGGTCAAAACACGAATAGGCAGGCAGGTAAACAGGCAGGAATTCAGAATAGGCTGGAGAGCAATGTAACACAAAGACAATCTGGCAGGGAACTGAGGGAATGAACCGGTATATATACTGTGGGGCTAATAGCTGATGGGGAGCAGGTGAGTGTGGTTAGGCCAGGTGGAAGTAATCAGCAGGGAGTGCAGAGCAGGGGGGAGTGGCCGGGTCTGAAATGACAAGAGAGTTAATATGGGAACAGACAAGTGACAAAAAACTAAATTGTGGCTGAAGTAGTGACAATTTTAGCATAATCTTGACTTAAAACAACCAGATTTTATGCAAGTACACTTGGCAAATTGCACATAGCACATTGCTTACTGAGGCCACGCCCCCTACATGCATTGTGCATTCCTCCATCAGATGGAGGGCATTTTACTTAATTTATTGAATGGGTGTGGTGAGACATAAGTAATATTTTACTCAACATTCATCTTCAGTGAAATTATTGATTTTTCATAAAATAATCAAAACTTGATAAAGTTCTACTTACAAATAAATCGGTTCAAATGTGATGTTTTTTAATTGTATGAGTTTGCATGAATGTCTGTCTGCCTATGACAAAATATAGTGTTTATATGTTTAGATTTATGTTTAGATATGAAAAAAAATCATTTAAATGACAGCCATTTAGTTAATTCCTATAATTCTCAATTTTGAATATTCCCAAAATTCCCGAGCGAAAGTTCCCGTGGAAAGTTTCTGGAAATTTACCGGTAACTTTCCACCCCTTTGCAAACTTTATTACAATCATTTAACATTGAACACTGTAGTGAGTCGAATGAAAACATATCAATGTTGGTGCTGAAACACTTCATGTATTTAATTATGGACCTGGCTTTGTGCACAGGAAAAAAGCCTTAACCAAACAGATGGCACCGATCTGGAAGAAAATAGTTGAATAAATTATTATTGTTCTCTTTTGCATTTACATTTTACTTAGTTGGAACTATGCCTAGCCCAAACTATGTAAAGCAATACGGGTATGTTTGATCATATGTTTGATGAACTCTTCAAAATTATGAAGTCTTTTAACCTATGACCTAGAAAATGCTCAGGGTTGTAAGATTAAGGGTGTATTTATACTGGGGAAGTCTGCTAGTTCACTTTCTTTGGTCCAGACCAAATAGAATTTAGATTTTTTTGTTTGTTTGGTGTGGTCCAATTTCAAATTGCCCTTTTGGCCAAGTGTGTGTGTGTGTGTAATCAAGTCTCTATCTACGTGTGGCAAATACCGTAACATTACTGTCTTCAGTGCCTGGTGTATAAGAACTCCATTGTTTCTGGAGCAATTTGTTGCTGTGAACATACATCTGCAAATGCCTCTGGACACATATTTAGTCATGTTCCTGGAATTATTGGGTGTTTCGGGTCTTTCAACATCCAACATCATTATGCAGGTGACCAAGCTGGGGCTGATCAGACCATCTTGTGTCCAGATGGCTAGCAACCATGACTCCATGGCTCTCCTCTTTTGAAACAACTCCTTTGGCCTTTCTGCGTCTTGCTGTTAAGGCAGGTAAGGTTATATAGGGACAGGTTAAATTTGTATATGGCACTAGTCAGCTGCTCCAAATCACCAACCAACCAGTAAACGTCAACCTGCAACACAGAGACCAGAGGGGTATACTACGAAGCGAGATTATCGGCTGAGCGAGGTCTGTTGAGTCTAAAGCCACAGTATCACGAAAAGTGGCTCTCTTTTTACCTGGCTAGATCACTGTGGTAACAGAGGCTGCAGTCAGCTCTGAGTGAGGGTTTGTGTTATTTTGAACCAGATCAAGAAAAGAGAGCCAGGCTCTGTTAAGTTTGCATCCTAGTATACCCCTCTGAAGGCCCTGCGGCCATAACAGTTTGAAACACTAAGACAGAGTTTGGGTCCTATGCAATAACATGCTATACCCATGCTTAATTGATATTTATTATTTTTATATTTGTTTTTAAATATATTTTTGGGCATTTTTCACTGAAAACAGATAACAAAAACAAGATAATTAAAAAGTTGAGCACATACGTTTGATTTTCATCAAAACTGAAAACTGGGATGAATGACTCATCTTTTTTCATCTGCCCGTGAGTAATGGGAGGATGTAACATCTGAACCGTGTTAAAATTAGCACATTTTCTGCGCAAGTTCTTCTACTTCCCTGAAGTCCTGTGTGTGTGTTTTAACAGAGGTGGAATACTTACTTTGAGCAGCTATATTCATTGTTGTCCACCCATAGCCAATTTTCCACTGCTGGAACTGAACCAACCATAACATAAAACTGTGTGTTTATTAAAAGCTTAGAATGAACTGAAGCACAACGGATACCATTGTATCTGCATCCCTAACAACATCCTAGTCTATTCAATGTACTTTTGCATACAGTATATAGCCAAATATCACAAATCACAATTTGCGTTTCAGCAAATAATATCCTATGTCTTTAAACCAGACCTGGGCATAAACCCTCAATTCAGATAAGGAAACACAGTTTATACACACAGTTAAACACAAGACACTGCAGACACTGGTACATTTTGTATTTGCCTATTGTGCTTTCATAACATGTCATCTTTCATAGCACTGGGCAGCAGTGGCGAAGTGGGTAGGGAGATCGCCTCTGGAGTGCAGGGTCGGAGGTTCGATCCCCCGTCTCCCCGCCACATGTCGAAGTGTCCCTGAGCAAGACACTGAACCCCAAATTGCTCCCGATGGTTCAGAGGGCGCCTTGCCTGGCAGCCACTGCCATCGGTGTATGCGTGTGTGTATGAATGGGTGAAGACTTGGAAGGTCGCTCATGTTACTATGCCTGCGTCACAGTCATTCGAGGCTGTGGCTCTTCAATTAATTGGACCTACTCCCACTGTTTTAGTCAATTTACCGCCCACCCAAACATAACAAGGACTTCATTGATGAATTCACCACACTTCTCACTCACATCTGCTCACTCTCATCCAATATAATTTTGCTTGGTGACATAAATATTCATTTAGACAACAACAATCTTGCATCTACTAAGGACTTCATTTCATGCCTGGATAGTTTTGGTCTCACACAATATATTGATTTCCCCACCCACTGTAAAGGTCACACCTTGGACTTAGTCTGCTGCTCAGGCGTCACTCCTCAAAATTTCTCTGCTGCCGACCTCCCCATCTCTGACCACAAACTTGTCTCATTTAATCTATGTCTAACATTGTCCAAAACCAAGCAATCCCGTGTCATATCCTTCCGTAACATAAAAAATATCAACCTAGCTGACCTCACAACTGGCATTGAAAATCTCTCCATTATTACCCCCCCATACACCCCGGATCAGTTGGTTGATTTGTACAATCATGGTCTCAAATCTCTGCTCAACTCACTTGCCCCTGTTAAAACCCGGCCTGTCTCATTCCCCCACTCTGCCCCCTGGTTCTCCCCCCATCTGCGCCAGCTGAAGGCCAAAGGTCGTCAGCTGGAGCGTCTTTTCAATAGCACTGGACTCACTATACATAAACAAATGCACTATGCTCACATCCTCCATTATAAAGACGCCATTTCATCTGCCAAATCCCAATACTTTGCAGACATTATCAGTTCTGGTGCTGGGAATACCAGGGCCCTGTTCTCAGTGGTCAAAAATTATCTCCGCCCCCCTGATTTCCTTCCACCACACTTCTACTCCACTGACCACTGTAACTCCATAATGGCATTTTTTGACTCTAAAATATCCACCATCCACCAGCAACTGACCCCTCACACGTCTAGTCATCCGCCTCCCTTTTTTTCCCAATCCCCCCCTCTCTGTACCTCTCTCCTGCTTTCAACTCCCCTCAGCGACTGACTTAACAAAACTCATCCGGACTTCCACACCATCTACCTGCCAACTTGACCCCCTGCCATCCTCCCTGGTTATAGCCTCCCTTCCCTCTCTACTACCCCTGATAACAGTCATTATTCATTCCTCTCTCACCTCTGGTTCCGTCCCATCCCAGTTCAAATATGCTGCTGTTACACCGCTATTGAAGAAACCTGGTTTAGACCCCAACATTTTCAATAACCTCCGCCCCATCTCCAATCTGCCATTTATCTAAAAAATTCTGGAAAAAGTAGTCGCATCACAGATTCAGGCCCACCTCTCCAACAATAACCTCTATGAACAGTTCCAATCCGGTTTCCGCCCCCGTCACAGCACAGAAACAGCACTCATAAAAATCACTAACGACCTCCTGATGGCAGCTGACTCTGGACATTTATCCATTCTCATCCTCCTAGATCTGACAGCAGCCTTTGACACCATTTCCCATTCCATCCTCCTCAACCGACTATCCTCCATTGGTATATCCGACACACCCCTAGACTGGTTCCATTCTTATCTCTTTGGCCGCACTCAATTCATTCAGTTAAAATCATTCTCATCCCATACCTCCCCCTCTCCTCCGGTGTTCCCCAGGGCTCTGTCCTTGGCCCCATCCTATTCATCATCTATCTCCTCCCACTTGGTCAAATATTCCGTAAACATAACATTAATTTTCACTGCTACGCGGACGACACCCAGCTCTATGTCTCCTCCAAACCTTCATCCACCCTCCCACCCCCTCCCTCTGTGCCTGCCTACAGGAAATGAAATCCTGGTTCTCCTCCCATTTTCTCAAACTTAACAGCAACAAAACCGAGATAGCCCTCATTGGCTCCAAATTTACACTCACCAAGCAACCCAGTTTCACCCTCTCCATTGACAACTCCTCAGTTTCCCCCTCCCCTCAGGTTAAGAGTCTGGGTGTCGTCCTCGACAGCACCCTATCATTCCATACCCATATCAACAACTCCATCCGGTCTGCCTACTTTCACATTTGAAATATCAATCGCCTCCGCCCGTCACTCACTCCCAACAGCGCCGCTATCTTGGTCCACTCTCTAGTCACCTCACGCCTGGATTACTGCAACTCCCTTCTGTTTGGTCTCCCCCACAAACTCCTCCATAAACTCCAGCTGGTCCAAAACGCTGCTGCACGTATTATCACCAAAACCCCTGCCATCTGTCACATCACCCCCATCCTGCACCAACTTCACTGGTTCCCTATCAAACACCGTATTGAATATAAGATCCTCCTCAATACATTCAATGCCATACATAACCTCGCCCCCCCATATCTGTCTGACCTCATCCAAATCAATACTCCCACCCGGTCACTTAGATCCGCCTCCTCCATCAACCTACACGTCCCCCCAGCTCGTCTGTCCACCATGGGGGCTCGAGCTTTCAGCCGCTCCGCCCCACGCCTCTGGAACAGCCTTCCCCCGGACATCAGAAATATGGACTCACCTCTCACCTTCAAATCCCACCTTAAAACACATTTATTTAGGCAGGCATACTCACCCATGGACTGAAAATCTGCTGCAAGCTCTGTGCTTTTTAAACTTGTTTTAATTGTGTTTTTGCCTTGTTTTTATGCTTGTTAGGCGACCTTGAGTGCCTTGAAAGGCGCCATATAAAATAAATGTATTATTATTATGATTATTAATGTGGTAAGATATGTAAAGCGCTTTGGGGCCGAGAAAATCGGCTAGAAGGCGCTATATAAGTCAAGTCCATTTACCATTTATAAAATAAAGCTCCAAAATGTAAATTAATTCATTTACTTTTTTAAATGTATTCATTCTACCCTATTAACCTGCAGTGTCTTCCCACTCACACCTCACGTAATGAAGCGAATACATGCTGTGGCGCACTTAAAGTATCCAATGTTAATATGTTTCCGTCTTCATACCTACGAGCCGATAAAAAGAAGCAAAATCATCTCCAAACACAATAAATAATGAGCTACTAATGTTGTGTTTTTCTTTACAAGTTTACAGTTCAGTGAAATATACAAAGCAACATAGAAATTAACAATGACATTTTACCGTCCAAAAAAAAAAATCTGTGGAACAGTAATTACAAAAAAAAAAGATTAGGGGCCCAGGCCACAAATCTTCAAACTCTTTTGAAATTAACTTTGAAGCAGGTATTATAAACCCTTCTTACGGACTAAAAGCTACGTCTTGGCTTAGGATGTTAGCAGCCTCCCAAATTGGCTGTCGTGTAAGAGTTATTGCAAAACATATTTCGCCTAATTGAAATAAGCAAGTAAGTACATAAAACATAAAAGACATCAAAGCACATCCCATGCATTTGTTATTTTGATAATGTATTTTTTTTTGCCTCTAAACAAATATTGAGTGCAAATGTCTGTGCATGCATGGATGCCTAAATATACAGTACATCAACCCTTTCATGCATGGGGTAACATGTTTAAGCCTTGCCCTCAGGTGCTGGATGGTTCCTCATATATCAATCTTGTAACCAAGGTCAGTAGGAAGTGACTCATTACTCAGATTAATTCAATCAACCACAAAGTAATTTTGATATTTTTAGGTTTGACCCTGCAAATGATGAAATGTGTCCAACGTTGCTCAAGGTAAAATACTGCAAATGCCTGAAGTGGCCTTCAATCACGGAGAATGTACTGCTTATTATAGGACAATTATAGCCTGGCTCCGCCCGCCTACCTACTTCTGCTCAATTTTCATTTCACTTCAGTAGTCAGTCTGGGGCTGCAGTGTACTCATGAGCTACTGCTCGTCCAGATTTTTTAATTTACATCAAAATTTGTTTGCATATCCCCTCTCAAGTTACCACATTTCAGAGGGGATCAGAGGGCCATTACGTCGCCCCTGGAGCAGTTTGGGGTGCCTTGCTCCAGGACACAATGGTAGAGATAGACAGCTCAGCTGTTCTCATAGAGTCCGCCCCCCCAAATTACAATTTTGTGAGTGAATCCAGAGTGCATAAAAAAGGAGGGGGGGTTGCTATTTTGTTTAATGAATCTCTACAATGCAAAAATATGTTTTATGGAAATTTTGATTCGTTTGAGTATGTGGCTCTCCAGTTAAATTCAGCCTCTAGAGCTATTTACATCAATATCTATAGAGCTCCGAAATACTGCACAAGCTTTTTTGATGATTTTGCTGAGCTGCTATCTGTAATCTGTATTGAATTTGACTGTTTATTAATTGTGGGAGACTTAAATATTCATATTGACAAACCCGAGGACAGATGTGCGAAAGAACTGTGCTGTGTCCTTGAAAACATGTGGACCAGCCCACACATAACAACGGACACACTTTGGATCTTATCATTTCCAGGGGCATGAATATCTCAAAAGTGGGGGTGACTGATATGGGTCTCTCAGACCAATACTGTGTATTTTTTGAGAGTACAACTTCTGTCCACACAACTGATCAATCAAAAGTAATCAAAAAACGGTAAATTACAGAAAATACCAGTGAAACATTTATTCAAGCCTTTTCTTCAATACCCCCTCCCCCTGTAACTCAGTTAATGAGCTTTTAGACAACTTTAACGACAAAATTACAAGCGTTATAGATGCTATTGCACCCACTAAAATTAAGGTTGTCTCTAGTAAGAAAAGATCTCCCTGGAGAAATGCCCCGCAGGTCAGACTAGAAAAAAGAGAGTGCCGTAAAGCAGAACACAGGTGGCGAAAAACTAATCTCCAGGTTCATTATGAGATCTTCAAAGAAAAACTTTGCACTTATAACTCAGAGCTGAAAAGTGCAAGGCAGTCTTTTCTGACATCATTACCAAAAACAACAACAATGCACGTACCCTATTTGCTACTGTCGACAGATTAACAAACCCTCCTGTGCCAGTAGCATCTGAACATCTTTCCACAAGAGCCTGCAATGAATTTGCCTCCTTTTTCACAGACAAAATTCACAAAATTAGACAAGCGGTCACCGCATCAATACCAAGTTCAACATATGTGTTTTCCCTGTGCCCACTTAAAATCAATGCAAATAAAATGACAGAATTTTATCTGATCAACCACAAAAACCTGGAGGACATTATACAACACCTGAACTCCTCTTCCTGTTGCCTTGACATTCTGCCCACACGCTTCTTTAAAACTGTTTTTAGCTGTATGGCCTCAGATGTTTTACAAATTGTAAACATGTCCCTTCGCACCGGTGTATTCCCACAGGCCATGAAAACAGCAGTCATTAAGCCACTCCTAAAAAAGAACCATTTAGATACATCACTCATGAACAATTATAGGCCCATATCTAACCTTCCATTTCTAAGCAAAATCATTGAAAAAGTTGTTTATCAACAGCTAAATAACTACTTAGCAATGAATAACTGCTTTGATGTCTTCCAGTCACGTTTTCGACAACACCACAGCACTGAGACCGCTCTGGTTAAGATCCTCAATGACATCCACTTAAACACAGACAAAAGTTCTGTCTTAGTTTTACTGGATCTCAGTGCTGCTTTCGACACAGTTGACCACAACATATTACTAGATCGCCTTGCAAACTGGGTTGGACTTTCTGGAACTGTGCTAAGCTGGTTTGAATCCTACTTAAAGGAGAGAGAATACTATAATATAATATAATACATAATCACATAAGGCTTACCTCATGAAGATGCAACATAAATTACTGCAACATATCTATAGCTTTGATTATTTATCTTTACCATAACACCTTGGAATATGTTACTGTAATCTGTAATTACTGTTTGGAAATTACGATTCAAGAACTGTGAAATTTGCAAATTAAAGCATGCGACCAGTATCACCACCTTTCACACATTGATTATGTGACTGAAATACGAAGCCAAATTAGAAACTTAAGCTATGTATGTGGCTTATTAATTTTATCTCGGCCGAGAAGCTTGTGCTCTGAAGTTGGAGATTTGTTTCCAGTAACTTCCACAGTAACATAAACCAGGCCTTGTGGGTCTCATGTTTTATTATTCCTGCTTTTCATTAGTTCGGCTCAGCGCCGCTGAATGAAATAAGATATATGTATTCCTTCATTTAAAACTGTGTAAGAAAGACATTTTTAATAATATGCACCATTTAAAGAATGCTATTTTTTTTAGATGTCCTTGGATTGTAAAAAAAAAGTCCACAAGGGTCAACAGACTTGCTACCACCTGCTCGTTAATATGTTGGTCCGCAAAATCCACTATGTTCTGGGGCCTGTTTCAGGAAGCGGCTTTTGAGGCAACTCAGAGTATGTTCGCTCTGAGGTAATGGAAACTCTTGGTTTTCCGTTTCAGGAAGCAGGTTCAGCGCAACTCAGAGTCCGGTACTGCGGCAACGTACGCCGTGGGTCTAACCTGCTGGATAGGTGATTTGACCTACTCTGAGTTTATTGTCGCTTTACGCTGCATCTCCAACTGAAGTGTCACAACGCGTCCCTGTACAGTTTGAAGCAAAATCACTCCATAGAAATTTTCGTTTGGATGTTTTTATCATGTACTGATGATGTTATGTTTGATCGATCATTTATCTGATCAGTAGCCTAGTTCTCAGCCCTTGTGTCGTTCATATATGTGGCCACCTAATACACCGTGAACATGCTCTACATACAGATTGATTAACCTATTTGTATCTCTTGTTTTTTTATTAACGGGAGTTTTCTAACATCTGTGCCACTGAACAGATTTCTGTCAGGTGGAAATGTAATGCTGCGGCTGCACGCAATCGTTACTGTTCACTTGTGTGATCCCAATCACATACTAGCCTCATTTAGCCGTATATAAAGCACTATAAAAATTATTGTAATTTAAACTGTGATTACTTGAGGAACATGGATGATCCCTGGATGATGGATTTATTGAATTATTTTGGGTCCACGTGTATTGTTTGAGGGCTTTTGTGTGCAAGTAATGTCGGCTCATTCTGACTCACCCGCTGACTCACTCCAACGCCTGACTTGTTACTGTGTGTTCATAGCCCAGGGTGGTAAAAAGCAAATGTATGTGGCTTCTCGTTCTACATCTGTTCTGTCCTAGAAAAATAATGTTGAGATACTAGTAAAATACACACATAAATGTACATTTTGGACATATCGTTTGAAACAGACAATGTTATGGAAGCAAAATAGCCAGATTTCTCAACATTGACGAGTACTGCCTTTCGTGTCTCACCTTAATGCTAAGTTTATTATCAAACAAAGTATGGTATTCATCATGTATTTGATATCTCTGTTTAAACCCGAATACATTTGGTTTGAAGACAATATGCCATGAGAAAAGTATATTGTTTCAGCAGTGAAATCTTAATATCTTATGTGTATAGTCGGGACCTGCTACGTGCAATTGTGTTTTTGTTCCTTCATGTCCAGTTGACAAAACTTTGTTAAATTATCATAACCTTCTGTAATGCCCAAGAGAGTTAATAGTCTATTTCAAGACACAGCATGGGCCTCATTAATCATAATCATTAAACTGATAATGTATGGCCCATTTAGTCCAGTGGTGTCGGCTTACCCTCCTTTGGGACGCTTCTCTCCTGAGTTGAGCATGGGACTTTTGGTCACCAGGCATTTCTATTCTGGATGGAAATAAATGTAATGAAATGAATGTTTCAGCATAATTTAGCAAACTCCTGGAATAACTAGAATGAGAAAGGAAACACGTGGGACAGTTTAGCTGTGAGGAGGTACACTGCAGACTGTGTATGTCTGCTTTATGAAAGGGATCGGCATAGAGTAACCATACATTTGAAAAGCAGGTGTAAAACTATTGCACACAGACGGCTGGTGAGGAGGAGACATAAAAGTCAACGGATAACGTTTTTTATGTTTGAATTGACGGAATCACAAATAACCCAGACATATCGCCCCTTCCAGCAATGCCAGCTTTTGGATGAGTTAAAGCCACTACGAGTAACTTTGCCTGTTGGCGGCCCCTTTGGACAAAAGCGGTAGTATTTTTACGACCCCAGCTGTCGCAAAGCTGTTTTCTAGCGCGTTCCGTCCGTGCGAGAGTCAAATGAATAGGACGCAATATAGTGCATGTCCGTGTAGCCTATTGAAAGTGTGAGGGCACCGGACTATTTTCGGCTCCGTGAGAGTGGTTAGCGACTCTGCATCAACTAATGCCAGTCAGTGCCAAACACACCTGATTGCAATGAGTTGATGCAGTGTCACCTAACTACTCTCACGTAGCTGAAAGATTACATGTCCTCACAGAAAGCGAATGAACGAGAGACGGCAGTTAGTATGGATCACGATGAGGTAATGTGTTTATGTTCAGATGAATAATGGTAATCTGATGATGGTGAAGCAAAGTAAACTTTGTGTTAGTACCGCTCATTCATTTAGGAGTAAACACTGCAGTCTAGTTCGCTCCCGTGAATGTTCACACGTTGCTTGGCAACGTCCTCCTCCCGCCCGTCTATCACTCTCCCTTTTAGCTTTTCTTCATTGCATTCTCTTTTTTTTTCTTTGATGGTTCAGCCCCGTTATCAGTCATTCTGACGACAAATAACTCTCTCAAACAAGGCTCCCTGACCTGGAGGGATAGGCTTCTCAAATCGCGTTGCTGCGCCACACTGAAATCTGCGACCACTACGGATATGTGACGATAGAGCCTGCACGCGCAAACCAAAAATCTAGACTAAAAACTAGACCAAAAGCAGTAATAAAAACTATATAAAACGTCTTTCTTTGCACTGATGGTCTCGTTTGCTGTTAAAATTAATTTATGATTATCAGAGGAAACATGAGGCTGTTTAAAAGATATTTAAATGTTACTCGTAGCTGCTTTAAGGGCTTATTTGTAGCCACTCACAAGAAACAGTGACACAATGCCTGCCGTGCCAAAAGTATTTCCTCGCGTCTGGGTCATTCCAGCGCAATGAGCGCACTGTCAACATTTCTGCTGGCGTCTCCCACAGTAGTTTGTCTACTGCCCAGAGTCATTAATGTTATGCCACGCAGGATGGTAAGGTGCGCACTCCGGACGCACAGAATGAAGCCAAACAGGGCTTCTATGCGTTTGCTAATACCAACAGGAGCGACTGCACTCATGTGAAACCTGTTTTATTTGCCAAGGCTTTTTTATAAGATGTGTTATTTTGTTCTTCTTCTAATGGCATGCCATATTCTCTTAATTCCATCAGTCCTTATTTTACCCACAGTATTTATTTTCTCAAAAATACTCTCCCATATCGTTTCTTTGAGTGATATTATGATATGAATTGGCTGTAGCTCTCATCAGTGTGTGTTCTCCTCTTCTCTTTCTCTTACTCTTTTTTTTTTAAAGATATTTTTTGGCATTTTTATGCTTTATTGATAGTGTAGAGACAGAGTTGAAATGGGGCAGAGAGGGGAGTGACATGCAGAGAACGACCGCGGGCTGGAATCAAACCCAGGTCCGCTGCTGGCCGAGGCCCATGGGGGGGGACGCCCTACCAACTGAGCTAAGGGCGCCCCCTTCTTCTAATAACGCCTTTAATTCCATGGCAATACATTTCTCTTTGTACTTGCTCTCACTCTACTCTAGGTCCAAACATGGACACCAGTAACACAAGCAAAACCCTCATTTCGATCTGCTTCCTCTAACTTGTTTGCAACCGTTGTTAAATTTGCATTTAATCTTAGTTCATCACACACAGAACGCCCACAAACCAAAAGTGAAATTTGTAGAATGCTCACACTATTTAGCACTCTCTTGATCTTAGTAGATCAACCCCATAGTATGCTGTGCTCATATTACATGCTTTTTTCATGTTAGGGCCGTTTATTTTCAGATGTGTGTGCATACAATTTAATGGAATTTTCCTTTTCTAATTGGTGTTATTACAAGTAATATTAGGACTTGTTTCTGTATTTTTATTAAGTTAACCAACATTATTAAAGCAAATGTTCTTTTTAGTGATACAATTTAACCTGTCCGTTCCAGGCGCCCTCAGAAGTTTTCATACTCATTTCTCCACTGTTTTTTTTAATATAGAAAATACCTTCATTGTGCAACAGTTTGTTCTTAAGCGGAAACAAGGCCCATTGGAATGTTTTTGATTGTTTTGGATCGTATCTGCCCTGATTGGGCTGTTTTGACTTTGTGTTTTGATAGTAACGGCCCGTCTGCGTTGACAGTTAGGAATGAATAAGATGAAAAAAGGACTTTCCCACATTGACCCATGCAGAGCGTCTGGACCTGCATATACTGTATGCAAATAATGTTTGGGGAATTTTTGGAGCGGGAACATGGCAAGAGGTTGAATATGTAAAAAATGCTTTTAATCAACCGTGTCCTTAGATCGGTGTTCTTATTCCAGTGCCAGAAAATGTTACTTTAGACAGTGAATATAATAAATATTGATTAATTAATAAATATTTATTTTTATTTTTAGTCATATACAGTTAAGATTTCAATATAAAACTCTTGCAGACCAGAATAAATATTTATACCAGTCGAGAAAAAAAAACAGTATGGGCAAATCGAGGGCTTGGCGCACAAAGGGCGTAAGTGACATTTTCAGAATTTTACAGGAGAGCAAATATTTAATACAAAACAGCATATGGAAGCAATTTCTACTTTAATAGAGATAAGGCTTAAAGGAATTCATATTTTATAAAAAAAGTCAAAAAAAAAAAAAAAAAATTATATAAAAAAAAAAGTGTTTATTTTAGTGTCCATATTGTCCCCATCATATGTGGATATATCACATTCTCCAAACATATTCAATAACACTTTTTATGTAGTATAAATGATGGTCTTTTCTGCAATCCCTCCAAATTGTCAGCTCTTTAGCCTATTTATGGTGCACTTACACCTTTTTTGCTCCAAAACTCAACTGAAGGTTTTCACTTACGCCTTTATGTTTTCAGCCTTTATTTCAAAAAGTAAAATGTATAGTGATGTTATTCTTTTACCATTTGATAGAACTTATCAAGACCTTTAAAATTATATATAAAAGTCATTTTTGCAAAATATGTCACTTACGTCCCTTTTGCTCCAAGCCCTCAACTGTATGTAGGTGTTTCATCTTTTCATTGAGTCAAGTATTTCTCATTATGGAGAACATTAGTGTATCGGGTAGGCTATAAGAGAGATTCAAATCATAAACGTGAACATGTTCTTAGGAATTACCCATCAGTACTTGAGACATATTAACATGAAATCAATGACAACAGAATAACCCATATAATCAAATTCAATATGAACATATGCTGAAAGATCTATGTAAAATACATGTCCAAAATGTCAGTAAGAATTCTCCACTTGTTTGTAGTGGGGGTATCCTGGGGTTAACTTAACCTTGCCTTAGTTATTACAGCTGTACGTGCATGTATGCATGATACTGTCCTCCCTAGATACACACCAGTGTCAGTCATTTCAGCAGGTGGTTCAAAAAGACACATGGTAACACTCAAGTAATAAAGCTTTCTAGTGACCCACGTAAGGAGGAGGTCGGGTCGATGAATGGGTCAGTAGTACAAAAACACATTAACAACTTAAACACACAAGAGAAAGCCGTTCACTTCATTTCGAACTGCAAGTCAACATTGTGCTTCTTTTTTTCTTTTTTTTAACAATAACCAAACCTTAAAGATGCTACGAGGAACTTTTTAAATATTTCTGAAACAGTTAAATTTTTCCCTATGAAACACATGTAACAGCAAATAAGATCATCAGTGAATAAAATATTTTTATATATTTATATTAATGCTTTTGTATTGGGTATGCTCACCTAGAAACAGCTTGCATAGTAAAAACACTACCGCTTTTGTCCAAAAGGGTGCAAGAATGAACACAAACTGAATGTTCCTTGGAGCACCTTTAACAACGTATTTTGAAACCAAAGCATGATATTCCCCAAAACACAATTAAATTATATTTCTATAAAAACTTTTTTTTTTATTATTGATATTTTAATTATTTTCTGAAAAATTATAGTAATTTACATTATAACAGCCACTCGACGTTGACATCGTTGAAATGGTTATAAAAATGTGAATAGTAAAAGTTGAATTCTTAACAATAAAAATAAAATATACAATACGAAGTCCAAAAAAATAATAATTTGAAATTACACAAACAAATACAAGTGGTTAGAAAGGTGGGATGTGGGATGACAAAATACAATCACAAGTTTATCCTATCTCCTAATTGTGTCATTCTATCCCACAGTTTCTTAAGTAATGGGCACAACCACACAATCTTTCTAAACATTTCATTTAATTGAATTTATTTACGGCTCTTGACCATAGTATCATGGTATGGAGCACAAACCATTCAAATAATAACAGAACAAAACAATGGGTGTGTGGCATGGACAAAACAAAAACACTGCTTAAACAATGGTAGGACATATTTCAAAAAGGCACCTGTTTTACCAATTAAAGCAAAATCTATTTAAACATAGATGGAAAGTTAACATGATATTTCGGCAGGTAATTTTTCCTAAAATACATTACATTTATATTCTCAGACTTAAACAGGACATGATACCCATCGTCAAAACAATTGTCATCACAAAGGTTACAAATTCTCTGACTTCTATCCAACACTTAATATTTTCCAGTGACCTTAGGAATTCTAGTGTTATTGACTCTACCCAAACCTAAACAAGCTTGACCTCAGTGCCGTCGACCACAAGATGGATATATTTTTCAGTGATTTGTAACGTTTCGTCTTGGCAGGCACAAAATATGATGTCTTGCCAATAGGAGCATCACATCAGAAGACATTTCAATGAGGGCATGGACAAACTACAGAGTTTGTTGTTTAGCTTGGACAACTTTTTGGCTCTTGTGAATAACTGGCAGATATTTGGGTGACATTTAAAACTTATGGCTTATCATCTTTAAGCCAATAACCTCATCAAACCCAGCAACCTGCCGGTAATTACATACTGAGAAACCAAACTTTATTTTAACCCAGATAATGTTGTTTAAAATGCTTGTGGATAAACGTGTGCTTGGAGATGCCAGCAACTCCTCAGAAAATAATAAATCCATTCTGGTATTGGCATTATCAACCACTGAATCAACAAACAGTCATTTGGTTAATACACAGCCTAGGCTCTGTAAACTGGCTTTTTGCTAGCTATGTTGGGCCCCTTTATTTACATACCTGACTCCAGAATCGCTGACTCCACCTTAAAATCCAAAACTAGTCAAGATTCATCTGTATGACTTTAACCCTCACCGACTGGGCTCCTCAATGATCTAAGTAAACTTTGTGTCACATCTCACAGGTGCTCTATTCAACCATTCCAATTTTTCAAAACTTTGTCAATCTATTTGTACTGTACGACTTCATAGTTATTGCGGTCAAGATGAGCCAAGTCAAAATGACCCAATTCCACCTTTGCAGTTTTAATAGACGTGAATAATTGTTTTTGTTTGTGTCGTATAGCCTCGAGTGACTTCAGCCTAGGTTCAGTAGCTCAACGCTGACCCAGTGATTCAGATATAATGTATGATTCACCGCACACTGATTGGTACGCCTTTCAGGAAGTGATGCAGCGGAACATAGTTCAGTTTGACTATTGTCAGCATGATCGTACTGCCACTTTCATGACCCCTTGTTTCGAAGTTACTATCTTTGGAATGCGATGATGGATTTCCCCCAGTCGTTGCTCTGAGTAATCCTTCCATAGAGAATTGTTCCAATGCTCCAGAGGATCCTTATGTGCTTGTTGGCGAACATTATTCAAGCATTCGTGTATATCTATCAGGGAGTCTTTGTACTCTGACATGAATACCAGTTTTTCCCAAAGCTCCTGAACTGTAGCCATGGTATGAAGCCTGCAAATCATATTATGTGTGTTTTTGTCTCCTGACGTTTTTCTATAAAATATGTGTTTGTAAGGTTACAACAGTCCCTGTTCTAGACACCATGTATTGTTTTTTTCAAATGTATTTTCCTTTTCGGTGCAAATCAACAATACAGTGACCCTGGCTTGACAAAAGTTTACATTCAAAACAGGACACTGAGCATTCAAATCAAATAAAACAGGAAAGACAAACAAAAACGAACCTAATAACAGACTGGGTCAGGGCAATTGAGTTTTGTAAGGGGGGGGGGGGGGGCTTTGGGTAAAGTTACATTTTATTTTGGGCCACACTTGTAATCCTGACAAAAGTTGGGCCAGAATACTGCTCACGTAATTTACAATATGTGGACTCACTTTACATTATGGACATTTGGAGTATCTTAGTTTTTTCATTCATTCAACCTTTATTTATATTTGAGAGATCATTTAGGGGTGACCCTCGTTTACAAGGGAGGCTGTGGCAAAGCGGGTAGTGTAGTCGTCCACTGGGTTGCAGGGTCGTGGGTTGATCCCCTGTCTCCCAGCCACATGTAAAAGTGTCCCTGGGCAAGACACTGAACCCTAAATTTCGTCTGATAGTTAGCTTGCGTGGTAGCTGCTGCTATCGGTTTATGAATGTGTGTGTGATTGGGTGAATGTGTACAAAACAATGTAAAGCGCCTTTGAACTGGGAAAAAACTGGGAAAACCGCTACACAAGTGGACCATTTACCATATATTATGACATGGAGTAAAAAACAACAACAATGCAAAGCAAAAACAGCAACAACAAGCTGATAGAAACAGCCAAAACCATTGATAAATGTAGTTAGCAATGTAGAATAGCTGCAATGAAAATTAAATTCACAAACATTAAAAATTGAATTTTTGTGTTGTGGATGATAAATGTTCAATGGAAGTGATACAAATAAGGTTCTAAATTCATCACAGCACAACTCTTTTTTTAATCAAATCAACACTAAATGAATCAGATCAATTATCAATTGATTATTAATTTCACATCCATTTTTAGCACTCGATTTATCAATACACATGCAATGTCATCACCTCCGTTTGTATCACTTAATTTATTTTACTTCCACCCTTTATAGTAAATAGATTTGGGTAAAGTAGGGTCTGAAGTTCAAAATGCTTCATATTTGATTTTTTGAACGGAACACAAGACCACCGTTGTATATTTAACCCAAAATTGAACTACTGAATATTTTAAACTGGTATTAAAATCAAATTAATTTTGTTAAAATGGATTTAGGTTGTTTCCTAAGGCCAAAGCTAGTTGTGTGCCTTTATAGATCCTAAAGAGCCTGGACATACTGTATGATATATTCCAGATATTAGTATCTCCCAGTCAATACCACCTTGATGTGCTTATCTACAGACAGTATGCATTACACATCTGAGAAAGAACAGGTGTCTTTCATGTCATAATGCTAAAAGAGGGAGATAGCTTTTGTTTGCATTTTTTTGTCAGCTAGCTTTCAGTATTATCAAGTTTCCCCTTTGAAATCAGTCAAAAGGGTGACTGAATAGGGAAGCGGTGCGTTCTTCAAGTCAAGATAATATGGCAACACCCATCCTACGCCTTTTGTCGATGCATTTGGAAATAAAGTGCCTCGGGGGAGACTTTTGATTTTAGCAGAACTATTTCATTACTCTTGAAAGTTTGGAAAGTGTACAAATAGGCATTCTGTCAATTGGGGTTATTCAAAGACTTTTAAGGGTTCAGAATAGGCCATGACTGTGAGGTAGTTAGTTTTTTTTGTCAAGTTATTGAACATGTTAGAATAATACCAACAACAAATAAAATGGATAAGACATAACAGAAAAAAACAATAGGCAATGTATAAGCAAGAAATAAGCAACTCAGATAATATATTCATTTTCAAAAAGTTTAATGAATAATACATTTGTTGGTTCTCTGTAAGTGGTTTTATATATAATTCGTATAGCTCTTCTTTGTGGGATGAAGATTGGATGTGTATTTGTTTTTATGCATTTCTTTCCCTCAGTACAAGGCAACTTACGTATATCCAAAACAAATCTATGTGTGTTAGTGTGAGCATAATCTGTGTATCTTCCGTTCAATCCATATCCGTTTGGAAATCAAAACACGAAAAACGAAAGAAACAGTTTGATTTCATGTTTAAATATTTTTTTTCATTAAAAAAAAAAAAAAAGGCTGTTTCAAAATATTCAAAATATGCCTGTAAAACATGAATTGATTGCCATTTCTTATTTTTTATTTTCCATGTCGCCTTTTACATACGAAAATGGGAAAGGAGACAAACAGAAAATGTAAAAAAATTTGCATTTAAATTTTTGAAGTTCCAAATAATAATTTATATTAATCAGTGGGCTAAACTGTGTCCCGCTGCCACAATGACACAAGCTATGGCTCTGACCCATAGACTGTTTTCTGTGGCTATCTCCGTCTTTTAAGTAGGCTAAAGCCTCTTGTCGGTAGTGGAAACGCATGGCAGATCTAGTAGGGTAACCCTGCCGAACCGTGCCGAACCGAACTGTGCTGCTCAGAGGAAACGAGGCATGATCGAAACAGCGACAGACAAACAGCTGTTGATCCAGATCAAAACGGGACAAACCACCAAATGTCTAATCTTTATTGAGAGGGGAAACATATTTTGGCTGGCTGCCAAAGGCTGCTATATCATTGTCTGTCATAGGCTACCATCAAGTGCCTCATTTTACAAAAGCTCAATTCAGATAGCCTATAAACGTGGACAAAATATAGCCTAGACAAGTTTCTTCTTTAATCGACACACACACACAAAGAGAGACAAAGACGACGATCGCCTCAGGCACCATTTTCACTCGTGGACCTAACCAATAAAAATGCTTTCATGCAGCTGATGATTATGAGACCCAAGGCAATAGCGCAATGGCTAAGTTCATTCCACACGCACTTCTTATCGGAGGTAACTTTCGCACAACACCGGAACCTCGACCACTAAATTGAAACATGTATTTTTCAAAATCAACATTTAGGCCATTATTCTCATATTTGATATCCTGGTCATACATTGTGATTAACAATTGATAAAAATGTGTTTTTAGTATAATATATAATGTAGATGAGAGGATGATTATTAAAAAAACAGGTCACTTTTAGTTTTTCTTCTTTTTGATTTCCAAATGGATATGGATTGAACGGAAGATACACGGATTGAGCATAAATACAATGTATGTCTTATATTTAAATTCCTTACAAGGGGGGTGCAGAGAAGAATAAAGCTAGTAAAAGTCTATCGTAGAACTTTATGGAAGCTCTTGCGTAGTTTGTTTCTCTGACTCTGTTTGGAAAAACAGCTCAACAGATGATCTAACAAAACCCTTCGGCAGCCCTCGTGTGGGGGCGGCGAGGCGCTGACCAATGTTCCCTTCGGAGCAAAGAAACATTGCTTTGCAGAAACGGGATCCGCTCTAGAAATAAAAGGGCTGAAGAAGTTAAGTGATTCACCGTCGAGTCGAGTATAGTGGCCCGAACACAGGCCCTGAAAGCCATTCAGGAAAGGCTCTGAGTCACACTGTGGAGGGGGCGGATGACCTTAGATCAGATGACGGGGGATGGGATCGTCGCGCAACCGAGGTGACACGGAAAACAAGAGCTCTAAAGGCCCCCCTTGTCCGACTGATTCATCTCCGCCCACACAGGTGGTCCATCTCCTGCTTTCATTGTGACGTATTCCCTTCTGTACAGCATGTTGTGAAGTCCCTCACTCTCTCTGCCTAAACCATCTCATTCACTTTCTCAGTTATAAATGTTGATAAAGACTGTGAGATGGTCCGGAAAGCAAATAAATGGGATAAAAATCTATTATATTTTGTCGCGTAAAAAGCTATTTCCATTTCTAAATTTTATCAAGAAAAATACATCACTTGATAATTATTATCAACATTATTTCAACTTTTGTTGCTGTTGTTGGTGTTATGTGTACGGTTAAATGAGGCTGTTGTAAACAACATTCACCACATACATTTTTTTTTAAATATACAAAAATGCATACATTTAAATTAATTCCAAAACAATGTATTTTAACTTCTATACATGAGTTCAAAAGCATAAGGAATGTATGGTAATGCACCAGCAGCAACTGTAGAGAAACAGTGGAACATTGATCTGTGACGTCAGATATCCGATAAGTGAATTAGGGCAATATCAGCATTTGATACCGATATTGGATCTGATTAGTCCAATCTCTGTGTGTCATGTCTGATGTGATGACTAAATATTCTGCTGCCTGGTTTATTAAAGGTGAGACAATGCATGCGAATAGGGTAACAAATGTAACTTAGAATTTCTTAAGAAATATTTGAATAAATATGCAAGTTTGGCAATATTTAACGGATATGTGTACATTTACATATCTTTAAAATCCAAATATCTAGATGTGGGATGTAGCAAGAGTTAAAATCTTCATTTCGTTATAACGACAATTCAGAGTCCAAAAATAATCAAAACATAATATGTAGAGGTCTTAAAAATGCATTTTTCGGTATGCTTTTAAAAACCAAATGTATCATAAATCAGACAATTAGCAACATCTGAACAAATCCTTCTTTAAAGAAAAAATTCAGAATACTTCTGAAAAAGATTATGGAAAGCTGTTTTGGAAGCTGACATTTTTGGTTCATTATTGAAAGAAACAAATGTTGAAAAAATGACCGTTAAAGATTGTATTGGAGAAATATACAGACTCAAACAGCCACGTTTTTGTCAAATAAACACCTAAATGTACATTCAGACCTTGTTTTTATACTAGTATGAAATAAGACATTGTTTGGCAGCACAATATCCCCAAAAATATTTTTCCTGCAGTGTCTAGTCTTATTGGCAACACTGAGACCCAATCTCCTGATACCATAGTTCAGTGCAGTCCAAATGTTGAAAGCACAGCGGTGTTATAGCCCTGCATGGATGAAGCATCCAACTGGAAAAAATGGGAGGAATTCAGACCACACCGACTTTAACTCGATTGTACTTGTTATTAATAGCAAGCACATGGTGTTGTAAATCATGAAGCTAATCGCGTTGTTCTTATAAAAATCTTAACCCCGTACAGCCCTTTAAAGGCTGGGTATATAAGCAAGTGAATTCCTCTACTCCCCCTCCTAAATAAAACTTCTATCTCTACCTGTCTCCTCCTCCAGTGCTTCCGAGGGGGGGGGGGGAGGTTCTCCATTTCCCTTCTGCCCAGACAAATCAATATTGGGAGGCGGCCTGAAAGACCTTTCACAGGAGTATTACAGCACAGCCTGGCGCTCCGATAAGCCTCCTGTTACGTCCTCCCGGGACGGGGTTGGACGGGGCCCGCGCTCCCCACCTGGGGGGGGGAGGCTATTCTCCTCCTGCCGCAGGGAAGAGCGCCATAAAGGGCAAGACGTGGATCACAAGTCTATTGGTGTGGGCTATTAGTAACCTTAGAGCCCCTGACCTGTGACTAGGGTCCTGTGCTGATTCCCACACACACACACACACACACACACACACACACACACACACACATACACTTTACAGAGCAGAGTAGGAGGGGACACTCATAAAAAAAGACAGCTCATGACGATTAAGAGCATTGTCATGCGTTGAAGGGTGTGGATAATAATTTGTGTGTGTGTGTGTGTGTGTGTGTGTGTGTTTGAGTGTGTGTGATGTTAATGTATGTTCCGTCACAGGCGAGCAAGGAGCCAAGCATTCACAACTTTGCCTTTATGACGCTCGCCGTGTCACTGCCTTTGCCTGTAATGTCTGTGTTATTGCCCGCCTGCCTGCCTGCCCTCCCCCTCCACACACACACACACACACACACACACACACACACACACACACACACACACACACACACACACACACACACACACACACACACACACACACTACAGTAGCTCCTGCACATACAGACCTTGAAGCACTTAAGTAAGAAAAAAAGATCACACCCACACACCATTTCTTTCTGGCATGATTCACTTTCACATCAACCTGAGAAACAATTTGCATAAATACAATAAATATGACTCATGCTTGCACGTTGAACCAACATGTTGATCAAAAAGTTAAAGATTGCTACAGTAAAAAAACAGCAATTATACAAATGTGACAGATTACTCATCTTCTACCTTCATTCAGAATTCAAAAGTAGCTATGTCGTTTTCACATTTTTAAGTATGTTTGGCTAAGTGCTTATGTTAATTAAAACAATTTAAACACAAAGGCAAACACCTAGTGAACTGGCACCTCTCCAGCTACCAGCACACATTCCAATATTGCTTGGTGCTGGACTTGAACCAGCAACCCTCTGGTCTCTATCCCAAGTCCCCACCGACTGAACTAATGCCGCCCCTCAGCTTACATGATTTCATGCTGGTTTCAACACATTACAGCTGCCCCCTGGTATTCCAATTGTTAGAAACAATCTGAACACACTTCCTCATTCCTATACTCACTGACTTTTTGATACTTAGATGAGTTTAGATCGAGGTCAGAGCTGAGCAGTTTGTCACATTACTGATATTATAAAGATAGGCCATTACATAAAAATCCCCACATTCTTTGTGGTCAACCCTAATTATAACTTAGTTGATTAGGATAATAACGTTACTTAGCTTGAAGAAGGCCCCCTGTGAGGACACGGAATCTTTCAGCTCCGTGAGGGTGGTAAGGGATTCCCTCACTGCAATCAGGTGTGTGTGGCACTGATTGAGGCTAGGTGTGGGGAGTCTATACACGCCCTGAGACCCCAGTGCTCTGGGCTGCTCATTCTGTGAGTAAAGGGTGGGTTTGGGACGCAGGTGCGGACCCAGCAGTGTCTTAAAGTTATCCGCGGGGGGGGGGGGGGGGGGATAACCACTAAATCGCAATTGCGAGAATCACTCGCTAAAACGACCAACTCAACCACTGCTGCCAAGCAGCTGAAAACACAAATTTTTTTATCTGATAGGCAAATAACTTAGAATTTGTATTTACCACCATTCAAATGACAAAATATATTAACCCCTTTTCAAACAAGTAATAACATCTTAAATAGTAAAAACTAATATTTCCAGTTATGTCTCATGTAAAGAAGTAAAACTGCTCTACCTTAGGCAGAAATGTGTGTTTTGTAGGATCCAATTAGCCACTCTAAGAGGCAAATTAAGAAATTAATTGTTGAGGGTGTCAATGCTGAATCTAAGGTAAGCTAAACCAAGCAATCTATGGAATGGGCAATGTTGGTGCCAATCCCTGGAACAGATATTAGGTGTCAATACAGTACAACAGTTCTATATAAAATGCTGGCCTTCATCCTTTCTTTATATTAAACATTTCTGTACACAGGAATATTACAAAGAAAACACAAACATTTGAGCCATTGTCTGAGCAGTGTGACTCATTGTGTTTACTATATGGACGCTTGTGATGTTTACAGTGAAAACTTTCAAGCTGTTGCTACTACTTGCATGCATTGTTATTTCTGTATAACACCCACAGTTTAAATCAATTGTCAGATAGTCGTTTGCTCTTGATTCTTTTTCTAGGACCACTATCCAAACCAGAACTGGCGGAGAAACACTTAAACAGATTTGTCTTGGCCTGAGACAAAGCACAACTGAAAACACATTTTTCACAGATAAAAAACAAACCCCTTTTTGAACACATCTCCCAGTTGCATTCATTGGTACATTAGGGACTGATTCATCAAGTGCACTAGCACAAAGAGCCAGCACACTGTGGTCCCAAGTTCAGCTGGCTTACAGTTACGAAAACAAAAAAAGCTCCGGTTGCTAAATGCTCTTCCGTCGTCAGTTTGTGCAGCTGGAAGTTGTCTGAAGGGAAGACTGCGGATATGGAAGCTCCTGGCTGTGAGGTAGCAGCACGGGGGGTTATGGAAGTTGGTGTAGGGACAGAGTCCTCAAGGCCATGTTTACGAAAGCTTCCATGGAGGCTTCCTGGGGACTGGGGTCAGTTCCTGCTTAGAGGATTGACCCTTAGTCAGCGGTGAGCTATGCATATGATATGCCCTATACAGTCTCCAGATCCCTGGGGTGTTATCTGCTGTGCAAGCATCCAGTACGCTTGCCATTATCTCAGATATTTACGAAAATTATTTTAAAGTTAAAATTATTATCAAGCTCCACCACACCTGTTGCCACAGGTACTAATTTATCAAATTTAATTTCAAACAATTGTACATTTCCTTGTGAAAAAAAACGAAGGCCCGTGTTTAAGGGCTTGAAGTCATGGAGAGATGATCAGTGCCAGGGTATTATTTAAGGAGTAATAAAATCACTCATTGTCACCGGAGTCCCCTTTGAACCACTCATTTGTTCTGTGAGATTCCTTACTTTAGCTGTGCTTGACAAGGGAGACCTGTGTGACCCTATAGGAAACAGCTGAACTGTCTTCCACATACATACCTTTGGCTGAGGTCAGTGGACCAGTTTATATCATGTCTCACACAGAACTCACACAGAAAACACAGTCATGCTTAACTATACCTATTCACAGTGAAACAATTGTACATTCATTGTAACATATCTATGAACAATGGACTTTTCATAGCCTTCCTGTTGTTTACTGATATCAAAGACAAAAGCATGACATGAGTCAGTACAATGTCCTTAGCATAGCACCAAGATTGTGGAAATCACAAACCATTGGTCAATTAAAAGAAACCTGAGTGCTTATGCCTGAATATAGCTGATGAAAGTGATGGGCTATGGAACACAAAAAGATTTAAAGCCTCTGGAAACCTGGTCTAAAATAGTAAAAAACAAAAAATTATATCAAAGTTTGGTGTCTCAATAAGCTTTTACAAAAATCTGACTGAAAACAAATGATCATAAAAAAATCTGTCTAGGCTGTTTGACAGGCATGTGTGGGTGTGGCTGTATCAAACAGTCTCATTGGCTACAGTCATCGTTTTTAGAGAACATTCAGGCAGTGATCTGCCTAGATTGGTTAAAATACTTATTGTGTCATAAGAACCAGAGCATAGCCGAATTTCTGTTAAGTTTATCAAACTTAAATGACAGTATCTTTTAATTTGGATTGATGAATATGTATAAATCTTGTCAGATGATTACTATTGTTCAACTTGGTCCCAAAATTACAAAGTTAGATGGATTTTGTAGATTTGGGTTCAAGTATTGAGCCTTGGGGTACGCCACAAGAGGGGAACAAATGGACTATAAGTAAAATAACCAAAAGTACCTGTATAGGACACTCCTTTAAATACCAACCAATTACACATGTTGAAATGAAGCAGTTAAGTAAAAAGCACTTGTGAGCATTAACATTCTTCCCATTCACTGCTCAACATGGATGGCGTCCGTGCCGTGCTGGAAAGGGTGTAACATGTTTTGCAGCCAAACACTTTGAGAGGTTTTTCTGGTTATTTTGCTCTTTCTCATTCAAAAATCGGGGAACACAATTGCCATAAATAAGCTTATAATTGAGTATTCAGTAATTAAGTATGAACAATATTTTAATACAAGGCTGTTTACATCAAGAGAGTGTGACTTTTGGAACTGCTCTGGGAGGAGTTTCTTTGCTACATTCTCAGGGATGATCGTTATAACGCCCATAAACTCTTTATGAGATTTTGTTGTAAATTGACTCCTAGCTTCAGAGAATGCAGGGTGGTTGATGTCCTCAATATTTTTTCCTAACAAGTTTGAGTACATTTCACTTTCAGCTGTGTGATCCAAAGTAGCTTCAAAATGCCAGAGCACGACTAACTAGCTCAAGCACAATTTACTCTAAATCTTGGGTATTTGTGCTTTCACAAATTGAAAATAGCAAGACCTAACTAGAAGCAGCCCACAAAAAGGAAGTAACATGGACAAGCTAGGCTTTAGTCACAAGTGTATACAATGTATTTAACTTTTTAATGTATTATACAGATCTCAGTACTCAATAAAGAACTTGCAACGTAAAGGCCATCTTTGAGATAATCTTTCCAAACCGATCTGTTATGTTACTTAGGTAACATAACATATTGATAAAGTTGAACGTAGACCAGGTCTTGCCATTACAGAGAAAAAAAACATTTCATCACTTTAACCATTGGGGATGTGTAATTCTTTATTGAGAGAAAAAATAGGAAAGTATTTGAAAGGGTTTGTTTATATTGAATGTGCTCAATGTTGCGTAAAAGCATTAACATGCTCAAGCTAAACCGTAGAGATAGTACCAAATCCTTGGTGAGATATTGACACCATTGGCTGTAGATGGAAGGCTGGATGCAGAGCACTCCCTCTGGTGTGATTGCTTTATTAGAACATGATAAGCTACAACTACTTTTATGGTAAAAGTCATCTGGGAGACCTAAAACCAAGGCAATTGACATGGGATTTGCATCTTATCAGCCTGACACATAACACATTATTCTTTGTGATCTAGTGAAAACATTTAGACAAATGTAAGACCATTAATCAAACTAAATATTTGTATTAAAGAAAGGCAAACTCTCCTTATGGGAGTCTGAATCAAATCTCTGTACAATGCTATTTAAAGAGCCGACTGTTAATGTGCATGTTTAATGATAGAAAACAGTTCTCACACTGGTTGAACTGGTTTGCCTTCAAATGGCTACAAACATGCAGTTTGAAACTTGTACATTTCTTCCCAGAGGCATGTCAGTAATTATATTGACCCAGTAACTATATGCCAAAGTAATTTTTTTCAAAGCAAATGTTTGAGTGTCCCCCCGAATTAAATTCCCTGCAGATAGGGCCACTTTTAAAGAACACGCAGATAAGAGCTTGATTAGAATTTCCAGAACAATACACAAAGCAAAAAAATACATTTGTATATGTGTACTTTATTCATATCTCATATATGTTTCTTTACATTTATACAAAAATACAGATTACAGTAGAGTTTTCACCCAGAATACCCACCGGGCAATAATTACATTTGCTTTTTGGCACCCAGACTTCCTGCCTAGAGCCATTTGAAGTGGGATCGATTGGATCACTGGAGCCCGGAAGCACTGTTCAAGATAAAGCTCTGCTCAATCTCAGACCAAAACCGCAACTCTCATAGGAACAGTATTTAAGGGCAGTCATTCTTTCCACTAATGCATGAAATTGCTCTGTTCCTTTCATGCCTCAGACATACGTTCTGTTTCTAGGCTTAAGCAAGGACAGGAAAATGGGAGACCATGTTATTTAGTTTTTTTTTGTTCACAGCTTCGAACGGTTGCAGCTTATGACATCAATATATTATGTATAAAAAAGCAACTTTTGACATAGTATATTTTGTTTGTTAGTTAGTTTGTAGCTTGACTAGCCATGTGTCTTTGTCAGAAAGAAATGGGGAATGCACGTTATATCTTTATGTCGAGAAGCAAAACCTAAAGATGATCCAAGAGAGTCTCAGGTCTAAACTGCCTTATTAAAGGCCTACTTCACCGGTTTGAATATGAAGGTGTATTGAATTCTGAGATCCTATGTGGTATAAATGTGTGAAATTTTTTAAAATCGGTTCATCCTAGCCTGAGAAAAGGCAGAAAGAGTGTTTTTTTTAACCCTATATTTCTCTTTCTCGTGACATCACAGAAAGAGAAATATAGGGTTAAAAAAATACTTACTTTGTAAATATTACTGTGATGTCTTTTACTGTGACATCACAGTAATATTTACAAAGTAAGTTTTTTTTAACCCTATATTTCTCTTTCTGTGATGTCACGAGAATAGAAATATAGGGTTAAAAAAACACTCTTTCTGCCTTTTCTCAGGCTAGGATGAACCGATTTCAATTTTTTTTGCACATTTATACCACATAGGATCTCAGAATTCAATACACCTTCATATTCAAACCGGTGAAGTAGGCCTTTAAGTATCTTCCAATATTATTCAGAAATGCATTTTTGAATATAAATACTTTGCTTAAAGCTTTAATATACCAGCTCATTACCACACCAGTAATATCAGATATTACAACTAAACTTTTGCTGTGGACTATTTAGACACCAATGTGGTATATTTTGTCTAACACAGACTGGGCTCTGAGCTGCCATAAAGATAATGGCAGAGATTATTAATAGTTTTCTTAAAAAAATGCATTTTTGAGTTCATAAAACTATCTTACAGTTGGAGAAAAGAAACAATACTTTACCTCACCAAACAATTCCAGTCATTGATGCTCAAAGATACTGTTGCTCTGGACTATATGAACACCAATGTGGTATACTTTTTCAAAGGATTCAATTCAACACAATGCTCTTGTCTCCAATAAGAAACAGTCCCAACATAAAGTCCCAAATTCACATGAATCCAGTAGATTTACCAGTAGAAAAGTTTCTAAAGGTCACAAAGGCTAAATTGTAACATGTGGTCACAATTGTATTAACCACTGCAGTTAATTCTGCAACGTTTTCATATACACTGAAGCACTGCTTTTCCAGAAGACTGTTCAAATCATAACCGGGCGCATTGGTCAAGCCAACTTAACTGAAATGGTTTTGGGAGGAGTCAATTTAAGACAAAGAGAGATATTTCATAACATATCGGTTGTCTTACTGTGCTGACATTATTCTAATCTGCACTGTTAATATTTTGTCTGCTAACACAGAAATATAGACAGGCTTTTTGACATTTACACTCAGTCAATCATGCCAATCCAACAAGGCACACAACCAAGAATGGACATGGTACAATGAAAGACCACCAACATTATAGAAATACTCAAACTACATACAGAAACAGATGTTTGTGTCATGCCACCTTGTCACTTGGTCATTGCCAACATGCCCTGTTCACACTTCTACCTAATTTACTGATTGTCAATATAATCTTGATAATCATCTCAAAAGCTATAATCCGTTTATTTTGCATTTGGGCAAGGCTTTGTGCGGGGCAACTCCTGTTAGATATTTTTAAGTCCCTTTCTCTCGTAGCACCTAGAGTGCCTAAGGATAAAAGGAAAAGGGAAGGGACACATTTATGTGAAACGCCTGGGGCTTTTTGGATTGCTTTAGCCAAACACATGTGGCTTGAAAAACTTTAAGCTGTTTGGATTCGACTAGCAGTAAATGATTTCCTGCCCTTTGCATGGATCTTTGCACATCAGAGGAAAACTACTCACCATGCTTCCTTAAGATAATGTTTTGAATGTTTCCCTATTGTGTGACAGTCAATTTAAGTACATGTCACTACACTTCCTTTGACAGAGTATAGTGGCAGACCTTTAATGTAAAATGTATGTCTGCATGTTATTCCCATGTGGCAAGGTGTGTGGATTTAGCCCTCTATCCTTAGTGAAAGTAACTAATGCCTAATTTCCACTGAGTAGTATAGTTCTGTTTAGTATGGTGTGGTCTGGTTTGGTATGGAATAGTAACCCTAGATCTGGCTTGCCTTTCCACTGCCAACAGTAACCTTAATTGGTATGTGTGGTATATGCCGGATCACGTCACCAGCTACGTAACTATTGTGACATCATAGAAGCACACCACAGTGTAGCACGCCAATTACTAAATGAATGCAACACATTAAACAAAGAGCAACAATGGATGACGACCAGCAGTTAGTGATCGTACATGGCAAACTTCTGTGCGCAGTTTTTTTCAAAACACAAATAATTCACTCTTGCCGAGATGACACAATGCAAATATTATGTTTCTCCTCATAATCCCCGTCGCACAGAAATTACAATTATGTCGACCAATAAACAGACTGCAGTGTGTAGCTTCAACTTTTGGGGCCCTTTGGGACTGCTTGGTACCCCAAAAAAAGGGTGACAAAAATGGGTAAGGTACGGTTATTTTGGTGCCCTTATCCACTTTTAATAACTTAAATAATTTTAATGGGAACGCAACAATTACCGTGCCATACCATACCTAACCGACCTGTATCGCTCAGTGGAAATGAGGCTAGAGGTGCATGTCTGTAAATGATATAAACAGTGGTATCATCCTTCGTCATTCCTTATGAACCTTGATAAATGCACTAACTAGTTTTGTCAGATTGTCTTTAATGGGTTTTATTATGCAAGCGCAACACTGATACTGGACAAAGGCAAGGTCAGTAAGAACAGATACACCATGCGAGTGAACAGTCTAAGCTAATGGGTTTTAATTTATAAGTAAACTTGGTCATTGAGTGAACAGCTTAACTGTTGATAGCTTTATTTACATTTTTATATACACTATATAATTTTTAAACTCAATCTCATTGTTATCTTTTTACAGTGATTCCTCTTTTTACAAATTAAAGTGTTTTAGTTTATTTTCCCTTTCATAGAGGAATGGCCTTAATTTCTTTTATTTTTATTCTGTGACAGTTGTTGCCTTGCAAGCATTAAGGTTGGATAAGTAAAAAACAAAAGGCAATGTTGAAATAACATGTACTATAGCAGGGTCAGTGTTGTCTTACATGTGTCCGACGCCTACGTTCTAATTTCACCTTTAAAAAAATTCTGGATCAACAAAAGTCATCCCTGATACTTGTTAGCAGAATGTCATTGCATATTACAATGATCTCAATGTAAGTTAGTCGAAGCAGCATATTTTGTATATACAGATGGGTGAAAGAATTTATGGAAAAACCAAAATAAAGTATCTTAGTAAGGTGTAGGACAACCACATGCATCCAGAAAATCTTTGAATACACCATGGGCATTGATTCTACTACTTTGACGAGATGGTACACCGTGCTTCCAATGGATATTCCCTCATTTGGTATTTTGATGATGGGGATGGAGAGTGCTGCCGAACACGTTGGTCCAAAATATCCCATAGGTGTTCAATTAAGATTGTGTGTATAGGGGCGCCCTTAGCTCAGTTGGTAGGGCCCAGCAGCAGACCCGCGGTCGTTCTCTTCATGTCACTCCCCTCTCTGCCCCATTTCACCTCTGTCTCTTCAAAAACTATCAATAAAGCATAACAAATGCCAAAGAAAATATCTTAAAAAAAAAAAAAGATTGTGTGTATAGTTTAATATCCTTCCCTACAATATTAATTGTTAACGAACTGATATTGCCGAAACAGACTGACACCTGACATACCGGCTCTACTCTACTCTACTCTACTCTACTCTACTCTACTCTACTCTACTCTACTCTACTCTACTCTACTCTACTCTACTCTACTCGCCTTTGGTATCAGGTACTTCTCTGGAGGTCATTTTAAGATAGTACCAATTCCAGTACCTAGTATTCTAGTAACGCCTCTGTGTATTTGGTCATCAAGGCGACATAATCGACTAACGTAGACACCTATGTGTTGCTACTTAGTCTTTATTAGGATTTTATTTGCACATTTAGTTTTTCAGATGTCCCTTACCGATTAGAGAAATTTGTTGTTTCTCGTCGGCCACCAAGGTGAGGAACGGCTGTACCTCATCGAGCAACCACAGCATGGTTGTCTGGATGCCATTTTAGTAAGAAACTAAGACAGAAACCTTTCTGCTTTTCACATATTGGACTAATGCATTAGCATCAAGGCCCTCAACTCTAATCAATCCACAATCTCCTACTCTGGTTACTGACTTCTTTCCTATGGATCTACATGTAGGCGTAACTTTAGTCACTATTCCTATTCAAACACGAGGCAGTTGAGTCATCTTTGTGACTAAGCTTCTGCCATCCATTCCCCCGGGACTGATCTTTTCCTCTTGTAATCTTGATACAAAATTAAAATTTCGAAGAATGTTTAAGACATACATGCCACAGAGCTTGATTGGATCTTATTGGTTATTTGTACGATGTAGTGCACCTGTGTGGAAGGATCTGCATTTGTTTTGTTTATCCACTCATTAAGTTTAGGTTTTTCCTTTATTTTGTCACCCACCTGCATGTGTTTTTTTCTCCCCATGTAATCCATTCACACAACCTAAATCACCCAAGTCATAAAAACCAACGACAACATATTCCCAGGAACTGTAACTTCAGCAAGGTGGTTTTTGTGTTTATGATGCGTTACTATACGTGTTGTTCTTTAAAAATGACCCATTACTTGAGGTGCTCTTAAATGATAGCTTGAAACATCTCAGTTGTATCAACAGCAGCAGCTCATTGCCGCCACCAATAAATAAATACATCATACATCCCGTGGGTACATGCCTAAACTAGACACTGTGACTGACTACACCATGGAACTACAATGTTTAACATTATATCCTTTGAGAAACGCCCAGGACTGAGAGAAAAACTGCAGAGATGTTGAGGATGTAGATAACTCAAGGGTCACTGGAGGTAGAAATTCCTGCGTCAGTTCATACAAGAGATAACCAGTGTCAGTCCCTCTGTGCTGTGGTTTTTGAAGTTGAACTGGCGGGCCCAAAGGCAGACTGTAGCAACGTGCTGAGCGGGAAGCAAAGTTTTCCCAAAAAGGTTCATGATGCAGCAGGTTTTGATAGACGCTTTGCGGGAGCCAGAGAATCCAGTGGGGGTGTGGTATGGGGAGGGGGGTATCTCCAGTAAAATCTCAGTCTTTTTCAGAAGCATGGGGGTTAATGCAGTCTTACAAGAAAGGCAAGCTTATCCATATGGTAGCAGGCGTGGTTTAACCAGAATCATGGAAACTGAAAATCCACCGTCTTCAATCTGGAGAGCAGTCACAAACAGGCCTTTTACCTCTGAGCTCTCAGTATGGAATTCACATCCAAGTTTGTTTTTCATCACTTTTGGACAACAACAGGAGAAATATGTAGAGTCCTGTGAGAGACAAGTGGAGACACAGTTTAGGGAGTTCAATATCAGGCATGCATTCAAACAAGACATTCTTTGTTTTAGAAACTGTAAAAATAGATTTTGTTTTTGTGTTGCTTTAATTCAACATGATATGAAAACTCTTACCAATTACACTGTTACACAGCATTGCACTCAATGACGCTCAACTTGTTCCTGTAATGGGACAAAAACAAACATATTAAAACAAATAATATACAGAAGATCAGAAGACCAGCTGAGATGTGTGGACAGTAAATAATCCAATTGTTGCAGTTTGAAGTATTCCTTGGGCTAAAATGTGCTTCTGAGCTATTAGTGTGATAGATTTGTTGAGGGACTAACAAAAGACAAAATAACACAAGGATGGTCAAAATAGCTGCAGCAGAGGCTTACATTTCAGACTTTTGGTTCCTACTGTCAGACAATCTGTAAAAACACTGGGTACCACTAGTCCCACTGCACAATACACTGCAATGTTAGCTAAACATCACATTACCCCAGTTCTGAGGTCTTTACACTGGCTTCTTGTCACTCAAATAATTGATTTCAAAATACTGATGTTGGTTTATAAAGCCCTAAATGGTTTAGTGCCAAAATACATTACTGATCTGCTGATACATTATGAACCGTCCAGAGCCCTTAGGTCGTCTGGGACAGGTCTACTTACAGTCCCCAGAGTTAGGCCTAAACAAGGAGAAGCAGCTTTTAGTTTTTATGCACCAAATATTTGGAACAAACTCCCAGAAAACTTGAGGTCTGCTGCAAATCTCAGTTCTTATAAATCAAGTCTGAAAACTTTTCTGTTTCCATTTTAACCTGCAATTTTTATTTTATTGACTTGTTTTCATTTGCTTTTAAATGTTTTCTAATGTGTTTTATGTATTCTTGCCCCTGTAAAGCACTTTGAATGGCCTTGTGTCTGAATTGTGCTATATAAATAAACTTGCCTTGCGTTGGCTTGCCTAAAAGTGCTCCTGCTTTTTATTGAGTTGTGATACCCATTGAACTTTATTTTCGTACCTATTGTTTTTATTTTAATTTTTTTGCTCTGTTTTTTGAAAATATTAATGCACCTAGCACTTTGCTTAACAAAGTTAAAAAGTGGCCTTCCAGGAAGAAAAAAACAGGGAGAAGAAAAGCTAATCTTTGAACAATTATTAAATGTTTTCTTCATCCAAACTTTGTAGCTCTATTATGACAACTGAATAAAATCAAAGCCTATGTCATTGTCTGCAGACATTTGTTATCAAGGAAAAACTTTACACTGTGAACAGGCAGTGAGTTGCATGATGGGAAAGGACTGTGAATGTACGTAACAGAGAAGAAAAAACTGCTTACTTTTCTGATATTTCAGCATCTAGTGGAGGTTCAGTCCCTTCTGTTCCTGTGAAGAGTACACCTTCTCCAGGATTATGTCGAAGATCCTCCTCGTTCCTCCGTGATCTGACCTATTTTGGGAGAGAAAAAAAAATATAGGCTATATAGGGGAGAACGGGGGAATCTGAGGCATCGGGTAATGTGAGCCACCCCCTGTATCTAGGCAACGGAAAACATTTGTGGTCATGTGACATATATGTTTTCAAGCCTCTCTCATTTCCCCATGGCCCTGAAAGAGAGGACCTCATGGTGCTGTGGTAAGCATGTTTTTTTCACTAAAATAGGTATTTTGCATGTAAAAGTAAATTTTCTTGCCGTCAACTTAATCAACTGTTGTGCCAAAGCAAATGTATTCACGTAAAAAAACTTTTATCATACGTGTTGATGAACTACCAACATATAAAAACCATGTGATGATATTAGCTAAAGATTAGCCTGAAATGCTAAGAGAGGTAGTTTTTTCTTAAATTGTGGTGGTGGGGGAAAGTGAGCCAAATAATGTGGAACATGAGGCACAGGTTAAGTTTAGTCTAAAACATATTTTAATGTAATATTACATAACATATGTTTTATTTTAATGTCATACACATTGTAGAAAAGCCATCATGCCAAGGAAATACACCAGGAAGACGACCTGGGGCAACCACCCGGAAAGAGCACCTTCTCATCTTTCCCTGTAACCTTCAGGGCTGGAATGTAGAGTAGGCCTAGTTGTAGAGTATGACAGGCTGATGTTATAATCCAGTTGGGTCTTCTCCTGTGTCCTGAGTCCCAGGCTGTTCTCGCTGGTTCTGATTTTCCTATGCTTTGACCCCCAGACTGAAGCTGGCTCTAAGGGTCCTGTGTTCTGACCCCCAGACTGTGTTCTAATCTAACTGGTTCTATCTTTCATTTGAATCTTATTAAAACCGTTTGAATTATAATATGTTGTATTTGATTTTTTTCAGAGTTACTTTCAAGTGTTTAGAAAATTTGCTTTGCTTAATTGACCAAACCCCATTATTCTTTTACTAGTCCGACATTAGTTCTGGAATGTGTGGCTAGCTTTTAGGATTCTAACTGTTACAATATGTGTTGTTATGGTAGTTTCAGAGTGGAAAAAGTAAGTGGATCAGTTTACCCCCAGCTGGTTCACCTTACCCCCTTGATTTTTCTGGTCTGTCTCAGTTTACCCCACAGCTGGGGTAAAGTGAGCCACTTTACAACTTTTTTTTAAATAATCATATTTTCACTGCCCTTTGTCTTGAGAAAATTCTGCTAATGCCCATTTCTAGGAAACATCCTGAATTAATGGGAAATGTGTAAATTTGAGTGATAAATAATTTTAGCTCGCTTAGAGGGGAGCAAATGTAAAAAGTGGCTCACATTACCCCATTCTTCCCTATATTTAATGCCAAAGCTTATGTCACCACAACTCAGATCAACACAGTATGCACGGCATCTGCAAAAAGTTGGAAGGATGTCGCCGTCTCTCATAAATTCTCCAGAACAAAGCGACAATAAAAAAAGGCACTTAAAAAAGGCATATCTCTGGAGGGGCTCAGGAAGTCGGACAAGCTCAGTGTAAGGGGTCAAAGGTGAACTTACCTTCCAGACTAACAGGAATACGAGGGCTAGGAGTGGAATGAACAGTAAAGAGAGAAGGCTTCGCTCCACTATCTCGGTCAGCGCAGTCTGTTCATGATCTGGGACAAAAAACAAACAAAACAAAAACATTATTTAAATTTTTAGGAACAAAATCATGATTCAGATGATTCACATAAATCCCTACAAAGTCTGTGTTACATCTGCTATTCCAGGACGATAATATATTACATTTGACCCAGGATTATTAGGTTAGTGATTTATGGGAATTATTTTATTGTTGCTTTGAAGGTCTATATTTAAAAAACATTATTCAGTTTTTCTCAGTGTGATTAAGGTTTTGTCAGCTGACAGTGAACAAACACTTGAGCAAATATTCCAGTACACTGCTGATTTTTAATAGGTATTTCAGATTAGCCATTTAAATCACATATGTAGCTTTTACTTACTGTTTTTGTCTATATGCTGTACTTTTTTTTTTTTTTTTAGCATTTTCAAGCTTTATTTAATAGTACAGAGTTGAAATGGGGAGACAGAGAGAGGGGAGATGACCTGCAGTAAAGGTCCACGGGTTGGATTCAAACCCGCGAGTACTGCAACGAAGGCCGGAGCCAATATGGTACGCACTCTATCCACTACGCAACCGGAGCGCCCCTATCTGCTGTACTTTTTATATATATTTGTATATGCTGACATGAGCTTCAAAAGTTAAACTCCAGAGCCCTGTTTCAGGTAGCTGGTTTTGAGGCAACCCAGAGTTTGTTCGCTCTGAGTTAGTGGAAACTCTCGGTTTTCCGTTTCAGGTAGCAGGTTCAGCGCAACCGAGAGTCTGTTACTGCGGCAACATACGCTGTGGCTCTAACCTGCTCGGGAGGTGGTTAGAGCCACCTAACCTGAGTTTGTTACGCTGCAGCTCCGACTGAAGAAAGAGTCACTGTCACAACGCGTCCCTGTACAGTTTAAAGCAAAATCACTCCATAGAAATCTTCATCGGGATGTTTTTATCATGTACTGATGATTTTACGTTTGATCGATCATTTATCTGATCAGTAGCCTTGTTCTCAGCTCTCGTTCGTTCATATATGCGGCCACCTTACACATCGTAAACAGGCTCTACATTCAGATTAATAAACCTATTTGTATTGTATGTATATCATTCTTATTTTTATTAATAGGACAATTTTTAACGTCTGTGCCACTGAACAGATGTCTGTCAGGTTGAAATGTAATTCTGAGGCTGCACGCGATCATTATTGTTCACTTGTGTCATCCCAAAGTCACAAACGAGCTTCGTTAAATAGCCTTACAGTATATGAATATAGAAAGAATATAATACTTTAAACTGTGATCACTTGAGGACAAGGGATCTGGTAATAAATCAATCAAGCTCTACAATGGAAACTGTCATCCGATGTGTCTGACGTTAATGTCTTTCACTCCCCATTTAAAAGAAGCGACAGTCTGTTTACTGCACAGTAGGCCTATTATAGCTTGCCTACATAATACAGCGAATATAAAACACTGTCAACGATGCTGTGCAGCGCAAGCTTAATAGCCTACTTTTGCTGATGCAGATGTGCGTAACTTAATTCTTAAAATAGATTGCTTCTCATACGGAAGTGTAATGATTCTATTGACAAAAAAATTTTCCCCCGTTTTTTTCTGAATGGCCGAGGTGATTAGATCAGAGTTATGAGATAATATCCGCGTTAATTCTTATCCATACCATATACCCATTCGTTAATATTTCTAACTCTAGTGGGAGAAGTTTTTTTTTCTTTCTTTTTTGAGAAGTGGAGAAGTGGGAGGATCAAGCATTTGTTTCTACTGTTTCCATGGTGAATCATGTTATCAGCGATCCATTGACGATGGCTTTTACGCACGCGCTCAACCCAGAGTGAACATGCTCAGAGTTGATTGACCCAACGCTGATCCACTGTTCTGAAACCGAAAACCCAGAGTTGCTCATCAACCCTGCGCTACAGCGCAGGATTAAACTCAGAGTATGTAAAACCAGCTACCTGAAATAGGCCCCTGAAAACGAGATGTTTCTTAGGTCACTGAAAAGTCCATTCTACAGTGGCTTGCGAAAGTATTCATACCCCTTGAGATTTTCCACATTTTGTCACGTTACAACCACACACGTACATTTATTTTATTGGGATTTTATGTGATGAACCAACACACAGTGGCGCATAATTGTGAAGTGTAATGAAAATGAAAGATGGTTTAAAAAAAATGTATTAATAAAAAACTGAAAAGTGTGGCGTGCAAAAGTATTCAGCCCCCTTGAGTCAATACTTTGTAGAACCACCTAACGCTGCAATTACAGCTGCAAGTCTATTGGGGTATGTCTCTACCAGCTTTGTACATCTACAGACTGACATTTTTGTCCATTCGTCTTTGAAAAATAGCTCAAGGTTCAGATTCAGCATCAGATTGGATGGAGAGCGTCTGTAAACAGCAATATTCAAGTCTTTCTTCTTCTTTCAAGGCATTATGAATTGTATTGAGGTCTGGACTTTGACTAACACATGACTATGCTTTGATCTAAAACATGCAATTGTAGATCTGGCTGTATGTTTAGGGTAGTTATCCTGCTGAACCTGTGCCCCAGTCTGAAGTATTTTGCAGACTATAATAGTTTTTTCCCCTGTATTTGGCTCCATCCATCTTCCCATCAACTCTGACCAGCTTCCCTGTCCCTACTGAAGAAAATCACCCCCACAGCATGATTGTGCAGCATGTTTCACGGTGGGGATGGTGTGTTCAGGGTGATGTCCAGTGTTGGTTTCCGCCATTTACATTCAGACCAAAAACTTCAAGTTTGGTCTCTTCTGAATATGCTGTCCCCCCCGCATGGCTTGTGGCAAGGGTTGGAGGAAGGTGCTCTGGTCAGATGAGACCAAACTTAAAGTTTTTGGCCTTAATGCAAAATGTAATATGTGGCGGAAAACTAACACTGCACACCTGAACACACCATCCCTACCGTGAAACATGGTGGTGGCAGCATCATGCTTTGGGGGTCCTGTTATTCAGCAGGGAAGGGGAAGCTGGTTAGAGTTGATGGGAATATGAATGGAGCCAAATACAGGGAAGAAAACTTGTTAGAGTCTGCAAAAGACTTGAGACTGGGGCGGAGGTTCACCTTCAAGGAGGACTACTACACTAAACATACAGCCATAGCTACAATGGAATGGTTTAGATCAGAGCATAATCATGTGTTAGAATGGCCCAGTCAAAGTACAGACCTAAATCCAATTCAGAATATGTGGAAATACTTGAAAATTGCTGTTCACAGATGCTCTCCATACAATCTGATGTTGAATCTGAAGCCTGAGCTATTTTGCAAAGACGAATGGACAAAAATGTCAGTCTGTAGATGTGCAAAGCTGGTAGAGACATACACAAAAAGTCTTGCAGCTGTAATTGCAACAATAGGTAGTTCTACGAAATATTGACTCAGGGGGGCTGAATACTTTTGCACGCCACACTTTTCAGTTTTTTATTCATAAAAAAAATTGAAAACCATGTTTCATTTTCATTCCACTTCACAACGTGTGGTTGTAACGTGACAAAATGTGGAAAATCTCAAGGGGTATGAATACTTTCGCAAGCTACTGTATCTAGCCTATTCTAGCCTATGTGCCATTGAGGTTTTATATACTGTAGTTTGGCCATGATGGGCTTCCATTGTCATATTTACTGTTGTATTATTACAAGCAGGCTGTAGTACAGTGAGACATTTTCTTAGCTTTTCACATTTTCTTGAGCCCATACTTAGTAATATTGTATATGTTTCTATGCAAATAACTTAAAAACACTAACATTCTTTCTGTTTAAACAGACATTTTGAAAAAATGCAGGACTTTACCAGGATCTTGACAAGGCATATAAAATGCCTCGCCTTTTGGCAGCAGAAAAGATAAGACAGTAGACACAATATGTGATAAGGAATTTGCCCTGCAGGGTGCCATAAATTGATTGAAAGCAGCTAAGGAAATGGGCTGACTTCTGCTATAATGTGGCAAAATAAAAACCTGGATGTGTCAAAAGTTATCAATTTGACGCACCAGATGGGCTGGTTTCAATCTGGACACTTGTTAACTCTGAAGTAATGAGGCAGACTTACGTGGTTTGCAGCCTGTTGCACAATCTACACCTTTACTGCTTGGCGTGGGTGATTCTGGAAAGAGAACAGATGGGTTGGTGAGTTAAGGGGTGGAAAAAGTACTCAACTCAACCCCAATATTTCAGTCAAGTCTTAAGTATAAATACTTCTGGTCAAATATTACTCAAATACAAGTGAAAGTTACCAGGTCAAATTTTCCTGAAGTTTAAGTGGAAGTATTAGCTTTAAAATATGCTTAAGTATTCAAAAGACAATTTGTACATTTTTGCTAGAAAAAGGCAACAGATTAACATAGGACCTCGGGTTACAACAAGACAAGGGGATCAAATTGAGAAGTGAAATGACACATATTTCACTCAATTTATGTTATACAATTACATTTGTTCATCCCATAAACCTACAATCATGAGAACATAGAAAGTTGTGTGTGGCCGTTGCATTTTTAGAAAATACAAATGTAATGGCTGACTTCTAAGCTTTGGTTTGCCTGAAAGTATAAGGTAACAAATAAGCTTCCTAGAAATGTAGTGGAGTCAAAAAGTAAAAAAAAAAAGAAAAAATGTCATTGAGATGTAGTGGAGTTAAAGGGGTAGTTCAGGATTTTAGACATAGGGCCTTATTCCCAAGTTAGCCTTGGTGTTCTTTATCAGTGGAGACAGTTTTCAACACATTTAATTCAGTCCTTCTAGTTGCAGAGTGCGCTCGTGCTAAGCTAGCTCACGGCATCGGGGGGATACCTAGCCTGCTACTAAAACAGTCTTACCCACTCCACAGTACACCTGAGGCTAATCAATTATAACGCCAGACTATCGATGTAAATGTCTGTGTTGATAGAATAATTTTAGAAATAAAACCAACCTCGCATCGCATGAATTATCGCATTTTGAGGGACTACTTTCTTAGCAGCAGCGGACTTTTACTTTGCTGTGTAACCGAATCACTACAGCAGAAAGTAAACAGAGCAGCGTGGGACAGAAACTGCACTGCCACCAGTCTACCGTCATTCTGTCCCGGTTCTCTGCTGCAGCTCCAGCGGGGGCTGTCTCTACAGACGCTCTTTCTCTTTCTGCCCTTTGAGCATCCATCTCTCTCAATTCTTCATCAGTGTATTCCGGCTCGTACAGGTACGGTTCGTTGGATACAACAAATTCCTCATGATCGTCTTCAAAAGCAGACGCATTGCTAAGTCCTCCAAACGTGGCCATATCTTGTTTATTGCGTAGGCTAATACAACTCCTTTGTGCACTGTACTCTGCGTCTGTAAGACAGCAGCAGGTAAACAAACTATTATAGAGCCTGTAACCTAGGTATTAGTCCGCCGCTGCCGCAGCCTACAAGGAATAAAGTCCCTCAAAATGCAATATGCGAGGTTGGTTTTATTTCTAAAATTATTCTATCAACACAGACATTTACATCGATAGTCTTGCGTTATAATTGATTAGCCTCAGGTGTACTGTGGAGTGGGTAAGACTGTTTTAGTAGCAGGCTAGGTATCCCCCCGATGCCGTGAGCTAGCTTAGCACGAGCGCACTCTGCAACTAGAAGGACTGAATTAAATGTGTTGAAAACTGTCTCCGCTGATAAAGAACACCAAGGCTAACTTGGGAATAAGGCCCTATGTCTAAAATCCTGAACTACCCCTTTAAAGTCATACGTTTCCAAAAAAGCAGATACTCAAAACATTTACTTCAGGTTAGAACTCAAGTAAATCTACGTTGTTACTGTCCACCACTGACACAGAGGAATCAAGCAAAAATGAGGGATGAAAACTGGGTTGGAGTTGGAGAGTAAGTGCCATTTCTCTCAACACCCCCCGTCCCCTCTCACACACACATAAAAGGTCTGATCCAACCACTCTGGCAAAGAAAAGCAAAGCGCTTGGGAAGATTGGAAGATTGCTCTGTAATCAACACGTATACAATTGGGTTTTGACCCTTTTCTTCCTATTCACATCGCGCTGCCTGGGGACATCTTCCCTCAGTCCTGTGACTCAGCCAAGTCTCAGTGGGCCATCAAAGCACTGAGAAAGTTTTTGAGTTTTTATCTCGCAATGTTCTTGTGAAGACATAATGGTTCCTGGATTAAAAGCTTCTCAAAAACAGCCACAGGAGATCTGTCCTAAATAGAGCCTGTTCACAATAGTCCAAAGAGGATGGCAGAAGTGAACTGGTGACTGGAATGTTACTGGTTTGAATTTGTAGACTGGCCTTGGAAAATGTGTGTGGAAAGCGTGACCTACATCGTCAACGACAGCTAAGGTTTTCTACAGTAAATGCTGTAAAATTCGGTTAAACCGAGACTTAAAACATATATTATCTCATTTATACTGGCATTATCAGGCTATGAGGATAGTTTGGATACATTTGTTGAAGTTTTGATACGTCCACATTTGATATCTCACAGCTGCAGCCCAAAAATTGTGGTAGTGCATAGAAATTTGATTGTGGTTCCCAAAGCATAACAAAACAAAAATAAAGAAAAACAGTCATGAATTTATGTGAAACTATTATGTGGTGAATAATTGAAAGACCTAGATCCACCTTACATTTGGAGCTACTGCTGGTAATAATTAAAAAAATTTAATTAAATTCTTAGCATTATCAAAGGTTTAATTGTGTGGTTGGCAAAAATGAATGTTTTTTTCACCTGGCAGAGTCATAAACCAACTTCTTTCCAAACTGATATTTACTAAATTATCAAACTAAATATCAGGCCGACATGAACACTGAACCCCACTATCAGATATGAGAAAAGTATTTTCAGAAGATAAGCACATTGCCTTTGTGGATTCCGTGATGTTTTGAGCAGGGACATTATCATATACAATTTATGGGAAAAAAATAGACCAGTTTTATTACAAATGGATCCCCGTTCCACTTACTGAAATAATAATAATACACTGTTTGCCAAATCAAACGTTGGGTTGGACGTCTTGACCGAAACCCAAACTCTGAGAGTGAAATCCAAAACATTAACTTTGTCCAGAAAAAACTGGACTGACCGTTTGATCTTCCCCCAGACTTGCTGTTTTATTGGAGAGTCCATTGGCTTGAAGCATTGCACACCAGATGGTGCTCAGCGTGTTGTGGGGGCCTTTTCAAATGCCTGAGATGTGTCAGTTCAAATTTATGTTTGGGTAGTAGCTTCTCTCCACACGAGGCAAAGAATCAAAGCTGTGTCATATTATCACGTTTCACTGTATGTTTGTTTTTGGTCTTTCTGGGGCCATATGCTAGGAAAACAAACTTCCACCCAGTTTATGGCCGATTTGCAAAGAACTTCCACTCATTTGGGACAGCTGGAACCAACACTTTTGCTTGTTGATAACCTGAACAACGAACAACTAACGACCTAAACAGCATTAGTCCCGGGTGTGACTAGAGACTCCCTAAGTAAGAGAAAAAAACACCACGTCCACCTTTCTTAAAATCAGTGTTCAAAAACCCCAGTCAAATTTCTCTCCCATTATGATTCAGTCATTACCAACCTACCTTAGCACTACCTCCACCTGTGATAAGCACACCCCCAGATACTCGGCAGTTAGATTCAGGGACAATCAGAGCTGACTGGGCTTTTTGGAGGGGCTTAAAGAGACAGGCTTTAATACGAAGTGTTTCAGACTGACAATACAGACTCTTAACAAGCACAATGATCAAGGGGTGCTCCGGTGGGGTAGTGGATAGAGCGCGTACCATATTGGCTCCGGCCTTCGTTGCAGTGGTCGCTGGTTCGAATCCGACCCGTGGACCTTTACTGCATGTCATCCCCCCTCTCTCTCTGTCTCCCCATTTCACTCTGTACTATCAATAAAGCTTGAAAATGCCAAAAAAATATCTTAAAAAAAAAAGAAAAAAAAGCACAACGATCAAACCACATATAGGCTACAGTAAATACCAATTCCAGTAAATATTCACCTCTTAAATATTCTTCTGTTGTTACTGTATGTGTTGTGGTGGGACAAGGAGGAGGATCACAATCATCCGAATCTTCTCTACTCTGTGCCGCTATAAGGAAGTCTTTGACAAAGTCGAAATATCGCTCCGTTTGCCACCTCTCTTCCCTGTAGTGGCACTCGAAATCATACATGATCGGCTCCTGCAGGGGCACAAAAAAATAATTTAAATTCATTTAAATTGTGCTGCTGCAAAAGGATTAACTCTCTGACTCACTGAAACAATGACTATTCTTATGGACAGATGTGAACTGATAATGAGATTTTGTTGGGAAGCAGGTGGGATAAACTGCACTCATCTTGCGAAAAACATGCTAACCTTGTGTGTATTACAATTACATAAGGCAACGTTAGAATTTGTCCGTTATGCTCACTTTTTAACCTTTGTATATCTATATCTAGCTTGTAGAAAGTGTTCATGTTGCAAGTACAAGGATTTAAAGGTGCACTATGCAGTTTTGAACCAAACTGCCGGCCCTGCTACTGTAAACAACACCTGTGACACAGTAACTTTTAAGGTCACTTTCTAACTTCAAACAGTGTTCCAGGGATACAATTTTCCTGTGAGGAAATTGTGTTTATTCAGTAATCAGAATATACCTCAGAACATGTTCACTTCTCTGACAGACCCAAAGTAACATAGTGCACATTTAAATGACCAATCTCTGCAATTTAGGATGGCAGTATGGCAGTTTATGATTTTTTCTTTATTATTATTTATTTATTAATATTCATTATCATTTTAAATATTTTAATATAGGCTGCAAAACTCTACAAACATACTTTAAAGCTGCAGCAATGGACATGTTATTAGAGATTAGTCATGTTCAATTCCTTCAACAGTAATGACTCGCTTCCATCTGTTATTGGACACTTTAAGCAGATTTATGGTAAGACCACAGATGAGATGATGACAAGTTAGACTTACCACAGACCCCAAGTTGAGCCGCAGTTCTTGGAGCATTTGGATGAATATGCTAATATCTTTTCTGTTGGATGAAATGTTTCCAAACTTATCAGCTAAATCTTGTAAACTCTCCTCCAAGTAGAAGACATTTAATTTTACCCAACACATCACACCCTGGAAAAAAGAGCAGAGATATGACACAAAATGAGCAATAGCGAGCGCTGTATGATATTTAAATACATAGCACTCCCTCTCTCTCTCTCTCTCTCTCTCTCTCTCTCTCTCTCTCTCTCTCTCTCTCTTTCTCTCTCTCTCTGGGGAGCATATCCCACCAAAAATGAAATACAATGAAACTCTAGTCAGGTATTAAAGGCTGAACTTGGCAGATGACACAATATTTACGCAATACAAAATATAAAAGGCCAGCCAAAGTTTGTCTTGAAGGTGTAGTTGAAGAAAAGGTTACCAAAGTCAATTAAATCCTTCCTGGATTTCTGAGTAATGCATAATGAGATCCGCTCATATAAAAAAATACAAAAGTGTCTTTGTGAAGAAAACTTGAAGTATGGATACGCTAAATTTCACATAAATCCGGGATTAGATTTTAAGTAATGCTGGTCACATGCCAACCAAACAAGGCTTTGCCATTTCTTGGGATTGTTTAATGCTAAGCTGTTTATCGTTATCATATAATGATCTTACCTCTTCTCTTGGAACGTAATGTACAGGAATTTTGTAATCTTTAGGAATATTTTGTCTCTGTAAAAAGAAAAAAAGGACAAAAGCATTCATTGTACAGTAGGGATAGAGCATGAATACCACAACATAACTAGACTCAGGCTTTGGTGCCACATTTTTGCATATACGTTAATAAGTTACTAATAATTACAGTGTTTGGTCCTTACCAAAACAGAGAGTCTCAAGATGTCATCGGTCACTGGGTTGACGTCAATTCTTCTTGAATGTACCCCAAGCGTGATGAACAGCAGTAAATGGACACAAATGCGTATCCAAATCTAAAGGTCAAAAGAAGAAAACACAACACATTTAGACAATTAGTCAAATATCTTAATAAGTTCCAATTAAAACAACATATGAAATAAGAGTATGTTATCAGTCTATAGATACACTCATTGCACAGTATGTTAAAAAGGGTGGCGGGGTCACTGAATTAGGAGTTCATCTTCACAACAATGGCACAAAGAATCACAGAAAGAACAGACTAGAGGAGATATGCATGTGACGCAAATTCAATTTGTCAATGTAGCCACACCTTCCTAAACCATACATTTACAGACAGACAGTGTACATTACATGCAGTTCTTTCTCTTACACACGTAGGCAATTGACAATGAGACGCTGTGATTTTACAGCAACTTAAGAGGTGAAGCTGGCAATAAAAAAAAGAAAGTTGAGTAGTGTAGGCTCCTGTTCACTGGGTTATTGCCTACGATGAGGACACTCCGCTGTGTTTCAAGGACAAGGGCACCCATTGTCAAAGATATAGCACCTGCATTGCAAAGATTAGGTGAATGAATTACTAGGATTGTCTAGGGGTTTGGACATGCCCTGAGACGTAGGTCTTGTCAGGATTAATGAATGGAAGTTTACATAGTAGCGGTTAAGAGACAATGGCCCCTTTTTTCACTAGACATTTTGACTTATCACAGCAGATAAAAAGCTAACATAATACTAATAACAGCAATAGTAGCTAGTTTCCATTCAAGTGTCCTGGTAAGAAAGTGATATGGTCTGGTATTGTGCATGCTGTGCCCTGAAAATAAATCATCTTAAAACGATATTCCGCTATAATTTATTTTACTTTTTCCACGTGTGTCACATTGTTTCCTGTGTGAATGGCAGGTCAGATTTACACCAGAAATTTTAATTTTGGCAACAAGTAGCGCTAAATGCTTTTCTGGACTCGGTCCTGCTCAGATTTTGGGGTTTGTCGTCTTTATTCATTATTTATTTAATTGTTTTATTAATATATTTTTTGTCTGGTACTTTTTTTTGAGGGTTTAATAGTACTAGTTCCTTTCTTTGGGTTAGGGTTTCTTTGTAGTTTAATAATTAAGACCTACGGTGAGCAATTGTGCTGCATGTCAGCAGTCTCCAGTTGCTGACATGCAACATGCTCTCAGCCAACTTTTGGTGCCTTGGGAAAAGGTAGACTTAGGTTAACTGACTGTCATGTTAACTTGAGATTGTCATATTGTTTAGCTTGAGAGAAGATTAGATACAACCATTTCCGACAGATAGATTTAATTTCAAAAGCAGAGGATATTTTTCATTTGGAATGTCACAATCTGAATGTTCAGTTCTAAATAGTGTGATTCATGTTGTTCCAACCCAACAGTTAACTGATTGAAATTTAAACTTGAAACTGCAAAATAGTGCTTTGCCTGTGCCTGTTAGCATCTGTCTGAGTAGCTGATATATTAATTACATTTCATACAAGGTTGTGCTTATTACATCTGCCTTGCCGTTATGAATTTAAACAAGCTGCTCAGAGGCATATTGTTGTTGGTCTTCTACATGACTGTGGCAGTATGAAGCAGGACGATTTATACTAAAGTTAAAGTCTGTGCAGTTAAAACTGACAAACACATTTTGACATACAACGTTTTTCGTACCTTATTATTCATGATAGAGAGGGTTCTCTTTGGAAAAGAAATATTTTTTGAATAGTAAAAAGATGCTTAAGATTAAGGGTTTTGCAGATATGAATTAAGCCTTTAAATGTATCCTGACCACAAGTTGCCCCACGGAGCAACATTTTTACAAGTTGATCCCTGTTCTGATTGTATCATACACCTGCAGGAGGACAGTAATTGTACAAGCACTTGGGAAAGCACGTACACAAAATCTACAAATACGTTTGTTTTCACAGGGCGCCTTGAAGATGCCTTTTAGGAAATGGTGGCATGGTACCTGGTTTTCTAGAAGGCCTTTGATCTGTCTCTCCCTTTTAAGTATTTAACTGCTTAATGTAGCTGAATTGGCTTAGCGTACTTTAACAGCTGCCATTCAAATCATTAAGTAGACCACCGACCTCTCCTCTGTCCAATTTTTTTGTTGTTGCATTTTTCCATTTTTCATGCTTTTATTGACAGTGCTGAGAGACAGATGGAATGGGGTAGAGAGGGGAATGACATGAGGAGAATGGCCACGGCCCGATTCAAACCCTGGTCTGCTGCGATGAGGTCTAAGCCTTTGTCGGGGGGAGCTCTTACCACCATACCACAGGAGTGCTCCCCTCTGTGCCAATCTGACCATATTATGCAATAGACCCGCAAATGTTCCTCTAAATAAAGATTGAGGCCAGCCGGAGCCCAACCCAAAACAATTCAGCAAACATTGAAAGTGAACCACTTCTGTTCACTCATTGAAAGTGAACCACTTTTGTGAATAAAGCCGAGTGTTTCACAAATGGGGACTTAGTGCGAGGGATAAAAAGATCATAGTGAGCTGATCCATGTCTAATCTTCAGCGCATTAACCAGTACAACAGGATTCTGTTCTTTGGTTTATTTAATCAGGGATTTCCTGACTCATACGTGAGCCTTTGCCGAAACATGTTGCTTCTCATATACAATTACACACATTCATGATTCATGTTATCATGCATAGTTATCATCCTACAATTGTATTGTTCACATTTACAGCATTCTATAAATATTATATATATACAGTATATATGGATCTCCATGGCAGATTTCACCGCCCGTTTCCTCCTGTTCGTAGGCCTACAGTACATATTTGTCAAACACAGTCACAACAGGAAGAGAACTGAACAATGATCTATCACCAGCAGGAAAAGGTCGAAAGGAAAAAGCGCAATGTATGGGCAGATGGGATGTAATTCAATTCTGTCTAGCTTTTACAGCTCTCTAAAGCATGTAAGTGGAAGACAAGGATGATAAGCATAACAAGCAAGGTTTTAGGAGAGCTTAGAGAATTGCTGATTGTGTACACAAATGTAAAATACTTCAGTTATGTCACAACCTCTGTAGCCCGTGGACCACATGTGTACAGGATAATACAAGTCTAGACATTATACAGTACATAAGGTCAGGGATTTTGCAAATACAAGTTGTTCAGCAAAGCAGAGCCGCATGTTTGCCTCCACAATCAACAAGAACAAATCCTATTATATTTTAAAGACTTCCAAGGTAATAATGTACATCATGCAAATGTCAGACCAAATTAACAATAGCATCATTGTTTTCATAAAAAACTAAAAGATTACTTAAAGCTTTTGTGCGTTACTTTTTCATATAAATTAATTTTGGTTACATTCAAAATATCGCCAAACGAGTTGACAAAAAAATCGATTGAGCCTATTAGCTTCACAAAACTCTATGTATTTCTCACAAACTTGTGTCGCCCCTGACACTGGAACAGGAGCTCAAAAAAACATGTTGATTTGCCGACAATGTTTTTGTAATTATTCAGAATTCCCCCTAGGTTGATATCGCACTATAGCTTTAAGAACCAAATTCACAATCTAAAATTATATCCAAGCTCATTGGCGCTTCCTTTGTAATATTACACCCAAGCACGTAGTCTTTATAAAATCCCTACCTTCCACACATGAACTGAATGAATAAGTAAACCAGCACATTGACCTGTTTTTTCTCTTTTGTTTGGTGCAATCTGACTGTCTTAGCAGGGACTGTGCAACAGATGCAGAAAAGCTGCGTTGCCAAAATGATTCCATGTGGGTTGTCCATGTAATCTGACACAGATCTTCCTATAACTCTGGATTATGTGTCTCTCTAGAAACTTTGTTTGAGTCTCAAGGGGTTGCATTTAGGATTACATTTGGAAAAGGCCACCAGATAATACCCCTTTTAACATTTTAATTCAATGAAGAGGAAAAAAGGTGATTTCACAGAATCAACGGACTGCAGTGTGTAGCTCCACCCTTTTGGGACAGCTTGGTAACCCAACAAAAGGGTGACAAACCTAGCACTGTTCGCTTATTTTGGTACGATTGCCAACTTTTGACAGTGAAAATGCTAATACATGCATGCTGAGCTGCACCGAACCAAACTGCACCCGCTCAGTGGAAACGAGGCTTAAGAACTTCAAAAATGCTTTCACTAATCTTGATCCAATGAATGGCAATCTTACTCAAGACTCCTTGAAACTACCCTTTTCATTAGGTGGTGGCCACTGCACTAATGCCTTCATGTCAAACTAAAAACCATATCGAAAAATAAATAATTGAAAATAAAAGAGGCCTGTTTGGTTTGTACAGAAAGGGTCATGAACTGCTGCTCAGACAGTCTTTGTTTTGCAGAATGCCACTCCCAATTAGATCTACAGTATTTAAAGTGCGAGCTTGGCATTGCGTTACACATGTTGTTCCCACATTGTCATGCAATTGTCTTCATTGTCAATCCATTTCAGTTTGAAGAAACATTGTTTCAACAACACCACACTCACAATTGTTTAGAGAAAATCATCCAGCAAAGGGGATAAATGGTTCTGAACACATCTGCACTCATCATGTTTTAAACAGAGAAGCCGTAAACCACTATTCCATTTTTAAAAGTCATCCCTGTGCCTTTAATGTGAGGGCCAAGTACACACAGCAGTATACACAGCAGGATTAGATGCAGGCTTAAATGTTGTGTGGGTGATGACAGCGACATTGGCAGCCTTTCTCCAGGTTCTTAGTGAAACAGATGTCTCAACTCGTTAAACAAGGCGGCAGAACGCTGCTAAAGTTTAAGGAGCTTTCAAATTTGAAGGACAGGCCTAAGGTTAAAATTTCAGCTCTGGATGCTGACAGTTGTGAGGTGGCTCTCTCCAAAATACTTGGGAACAGATGTTGATACAAATTATGTGAGAAAATGGGACTTCATGAACACAGTAACTGTTTTGTTTTTAATGGTAGTACTGATCTGAACTTCTTGTGTTTAGACCTTAACTTCTATTCTCGACCTCTGCACTACTGGTGCAGCTTTGCACTCTCCAAAAGCATCTTAGTTTTCACTCGTATGATACTACAAGAGGCCTGACTTAAAATGGATGAGAGGAGATGTTATGTAGGCCTACAGCCCTTTTGCAGATGCCAAAAAAGTTATATATATTAAAATTAAAATGTTGTCAAATTAAACCAACTCAAACATGTCAGAATGTAACATCTACATTGAACAAGTCAGTACAATTTGAGTATGTGATTGATGATGAGAAGTAAATGTCTACCATCAAAGTATAATCAATTGTTTCTTCGTCCCAAGGCAGACCTTTCCACCAGATTTTATGGAAATCCATTTATATATTTCTTAAAATGTTGACATATATAATTTTTTTTACTGGAGGTTCAAAGAAGACCTCCAACCAAGGATTTCATACAAAAACTTCTGCAGACTCAGCAGATCATATAGCAGACTTTTGATTATGGCAATATTGTCGGTCTAGACTCTAGACGGTTTTGGTTGTACAACTTTATTCTACCTTGTAAGATTTCATGTTTACGGCTACCATACTGACGTGTGCTGCAGGGCTGTCACAAACATACATGCAGACTTCATGCACATAGAGTCAGTGGGTTAGCTAGCTGCTTTACCATATATACAACTGGTTGTCTGTCTATTGCAAATAAACAAAAGATGATCAAGTGGCAAACAATGTTCTGAGTACTGTGCTATTTTATAATTGGAATATCAAGAGGAAGTTGGCAATAAAGAAACACAGCAAACTCTTCAGGTTAGCATTATACAAGAACCTGAAGGCTTCCAGGCCTGTTAAAAAATCAATACATTTCAATTACAATCATAAATAAAAAAAATAGGTAATTACACATTAATAGAACACCCTAACTCTCCCCCTACCAATGAGAATTAAATACATATGAATCGTAAGGCCTGGAACACACATCCTACATCTACATCTGTTACTGCTGCCTCTCTCGCGCGGTTTTTTGGGCACCAATGTAATGTCTCAAATGTAACGTTAAAAAGAAAGTAGGTCCAACTTGTGAAAGTCTTGTTTGTGCAAATGTGTAAAAACAACTTTATGTAGCATCAAATAATTTACGGGGATGACAACTCGATGCAAAAATTATAAATCTTCTTATCATCTGATTTGTTTCATTTGTACCAAAGTGCAACCATGCTGATAATAAAACAAGGGTGGAATTATGTTCTTAACTTACACACTATGGAAAAAGCAATATTTCTGACATTCATTGACAACCCCCCTGGTGTGGTTTTTCTGTGATCACGGTTCAACAAAAACATTTACATCTTGTTAATGTTGGCGTTTTACCGCTATGGCCCAGTTTCGCAGACATGGATAACGCCTATAGTCCTGGACTAGTTTGTATTTTCAATAGAAAATCTCCATTCAAAATTACCTTTAGTCAAGGACTAGGCTCAATCCATGTCTACGTTTGTTTTATGGCAGGTTATTTCAGAGTTGTTATTTATGTCCAATGCATGCAGTTGTTTGATTGCTCAAGCATGACATTCAATAAAATCATGAAAACCATGCGATGGACGTTTCTAAAACTGAATCTATAAGTTAGTAACTGCACCCTTTGTTATCATTAAGTACAGTTGTAGCTGTTTAATCCTTGTTTACTAAAATAAATGAAAGTTACAGCGCTTAGAGAAATTATTTTTGTCTGAATGTTATACTCTAAATCTTCAGAAAGGACATTGCCCAAAGTTGAGTTTTTGTAACTAATCTTTGATTAATGTTATATATCACAGTTCTTGTGTTATATGTCAATTGATAAAGTCTAACTAAAATATATAAAGCTGTTATTATTTTCATAAATCTATTTACAAATAGGGGAAGGTGGGGTGATTTGTGCAACTTTTTACTCAAAGTGATTTTAAAGTGAGGCCTTGACAGTTATGTCTCCAACTCAAATATGTACATATATTTCAGGATGTTGTGCATCCCTGGCAATACAAACTTTGGATCTGGAATAAACTGTTTAAGAAATATAGCTTTCGGAAAAAAAGTTGTCTTGTCGCACAAATCACCCCACTACGTGGGGTGATTTGTGCGTCATTGTGTCACAATGACAAAGTCACCATCATCATCTTTCTGGCCATCTGAACTCTCATCAGTGGTGTCGTTAAGTGGAATTGAGATGTCACTCTCTTCTGAGCTACTGTAGACAATCACTTTCTTTTGGTGACCAGCGTATACAGCCATGCCACTGGCACAACTCTCAGAAATGTACTTTGCACTAGTTGCTCCGTGCTTGTGGAACCAACTGCCACCTGACAAATGTGATTCCCCCTACATTTCTGCCTTTAAATCAAGGCTCAAAACCCATATGTACACCCTGGTGTTTCCTCCCCATTAACCTCTGCACTACTTACTTACCTCTGCACTACTATCTGTGTTTATGTGGATGTATGGGCTTTACGTCTTTTATTTTGGTTATTGTTATTTTACCTTCATTGTTTACCTACTGAATGCACTATGTACAGCACTTTGGACAGTGCAAACTGTCATAAATGTGCTTTTATAAATACATTTTACTTACTTACTTACTTATAACTCACCCAGGCCCTTGCGCACAAATCACCCCATCCCCAGAATTTTGGATAATAGGCATGATGCAGCAATTTAGGGTTGACATTGTGCTAATTATATAGACTCAAAGTGTAGCATACCAAAGCACTAAAACATGTGTCAAATGTTTTCAAACGTGTCTATAATTGTTCAGACACAATAATCAAAAAACCTTGATCATGGAAATTTTACTTTGAAAGGCAAAACACAGTTTTTTGAGCTTAAATGTGCTTATATCTTATTCCTTGTGTCTCCCTTCTTTACAAGATGAGTCAAATGGATGGCTCTTCTTAAATATGTGGTCACATTTCCAATTTCTTCCACGGTTTTCTAGAAACAATGGGTTTTGCAACTTCCAAAATGCACAAATCACCCCACCTTCCCCTACAAATATTTCCTCAGGTTCAAATCATTTTCACATAATGCTTGCAACATCATTATTGTAGCCTGTGATGCAGTAACCAGAAGCATACGCAACAAAATCTTATAAAAGCAAGATGTAAAATGGAGAACAAATTCCTGTCTAACGGGAGATATCTTATTACATCAAGGAATTAGAAAAAGTTAAAACATAGTTACATAACACAAGTGTAAAAACATACACATCTTGTTTCTACAAGTTCCAAACTTGCTCATGGACTCCCAACATATACACTGTGTACCAAACAAATCAATAAACAAGGCTCAATGGGTTCAAATTGTCTTCAACACCGCGATTTGTATTTTTTATTTTTGTATCCTTATATTTTTCTCCACGGTTTGGCCTTTTTCTGGACATGCAAACATCACAACCGGAACCTTTCTCGCATTGGAAATTGTTGTTTAAATCTACTGAACATGCACCAACCTAGCTCAAGAAGACGCTCAAAGGCACATGCTCACAAAGTTGTTTGACATGCATTATTGCCACCTACTGGCCTGGCATGATAACGTCAACTTCTTGACACCGCCATATGTACAGGAATTCTTCTACAAACGGATGGGGGGGAAATTGATTATATTTTAAATATCCTTGTACGTGCGTAGACTCAGTGACCTTACGAGAATGACGTCACAGCTTCTCTGCCTGAAAATTAAATTATTTTCTGTGCTGGAAAGGGTCCCTATTTCTATTAGGACCACTGAAAAAGTCCTACAAAATCTAAAATCTAATCAACCACTTATATTCATACAGTACAGCAGCAGAACCAGCTGGTAATTGAACCAAACAGAGTTGAGTATAGTCAGCTGCAAGCCCTCCAAACTAAAGCCCTCTTGTTCGTCTTTGTCAGGTATGTTATGGCTCTCCAGTCCGAGCAAGCCGGCGCTCTCCCAAATCATATTTATGCCGAGGATGATTACACCCCCCATTTTCCATCACCACTTTGAACCGGGGGCATCATTAGCTGAACAGGCGCTCCAGACCGCCTGCCTCGTGGCCCTCTTAACCACTTAATCTCATAAAAGCGGAACACAGGACCTCGCATGGCATTAGTCCACCATGGCAACATGCAGCCTGTTTTAGACAAAGAGATCACTTTTTTTTATCCTTATCTTGTTGCCGAGATCATTGTTTGTGAATTTTGCCATGTGATATAAGTGTTTCATAATGAGGATTACAACAGGGCAGATGAGATGACAAATGCTGTGGACTTAAATGTACTAGGCCGCTATTGTTGCCCCAGATGTTCTCGAGCTTCTTTCGCTCAATATATCAGTTTGTTTGTGAGGAACTAAATAATACTTCTCATAGAATGATTTTGCATAGTGTATCATAAGATAAACTTCTAGTGTTCCCACACTAATCCCAGCTTCAATCGTACGCCCTGACTAATTAAATGTTTATAATACTCAAAGCTTATCTATGTATTAATATAATATGTGTAATTATATTGTTGAATATATCAGTCAGTGCTTTGTAAGACTGGGACAATATTTTCCATTCCCAAAAGCTGTTTACTGACTGGATATTTTGTTGTGTTTTTTCCCACCCACTTTGTCAAGAAATGGAGATTCACAGGCCAACAGGTAGGACCCTAAGTCACATTCAAATGTCAATATGTAACGTCTTGATAATTAAACTGCACAAAAAAGGTTCCTCAATATGCAGGAAGAAGCTTTTGCCTGAATAAAACCACAAAGATTAGTTGTATTCATCATCAAAATGCCCTGTTGAAACTTTAGTGTTGAGCTTACAATGAGTAGTAATCAGTTGTGGAAGCAAGATCATAGTAAGCACCAAATCCTTTACCTTGATTATGTATTAAAACATGATTCATAAATGCACTCTCCTACCATTGAAACAGTACAACAAAGAGGCTAAAAATACAATGTCAGGACGTAGTATCAGTTTGCAGGCACCAACAGCTCACTTACTTCATGTGTAAATCAAATCAGCATCTTAGATCATAGAGTGTGCTGCTCTCTGCTGCTGAGGTGTCTCAGCTGCTACTGGCACTAACTAAATACACTTCAAAGTGATATAGAGGATCCAGACCATTAAGATGATTCATAGAGAGAAGCTTAAGAGGCACTTCTTAGCTGTAATAACTTAAGAGAAACGTAACACAGGATGTTCTGTCTGCCTGCCTTTCTAGTTCCTAGGAAATTTGACCTGAGGAAGGAAAATAATATTTTTATAAAATTAGTTTTTGCTTTGGTTCTTGTTTGCTGTTAGAGGTCATTTAAGAATCATGAGACTGTTTCATGAAAACATTTAAAAGTTCCTTGAAGTCAGTTAAATTAATGCCAAAAAAAAATATGTTATTTGGGCAACTTATATTAAACACATGCAAAGCCATTCCATGGGAGATGGTGTCGCTAACATATGAGAAAAGCTACGCAGGTCTGAAGCAATGTATTACCTTACCAACAGGATGGACAGACAGAGGAAGAGAACCTGTGTACGCAGAGCTCTAGCTAAAAATACATTTTAAGTGATGTTATCTGGACAACACTTAAATAGCACATTAACGCAACATGAAAACAGATCCATAGATCGTTATCGCAACGTGAAAACAAATAAATTGCTCATTATCACTAGATGAAAATATTTGTTTTTGTGTGTGTGTGTGTGTGTGTGTGTGTGTGTGTGTGTGTGTGTTGTAAGACGAACATATGTTGTCAAGAATAACATTAAACGAAAAAAATTAAAAACTTTTCAAATGTCTAATGAGAACAGACTTCACCGTAGCTTTTTGTGAAAATCAGCACCCCGTTGCGTTAAACGATGGTCTTGAAATGCTAGTGATCTGGAGAATAGTGCAAACACAAACTGAAATGTGGCTGAAGAAACAGAGAGTGGAAAAACAATCCAGAGATGAACAAACACACAGGATTTCTGTGCAGATCAAATGTTGTTATTCCACATATCTGCAAAGGTTTTTCTCTTGAAATTGGTTGTGCGAGATGCAGCAGTGCAGTGGCCAAATGAGTTTACCGTCACTGGGAGAGTTCAAGGGTGTGTCGAAGAAATGGACGGACAACGTCTTTCACTCTTTCATTTGTTTGAAACTCACAAGCCACAATTTACCTAAACAAATCACTACCTCGGGGGAGCTCATGGTGTAGTGGTTAGAGCGTCCCCCCCACTCCTCAGAAGCAGCAGACCACAGGTTAAAATCCAGCCCGGGGTCGTTCTATTTAAACTCTGTCTCTCCAAATTGTCTAATAAAAAACAATTAACTAACCCTTCCCCTCCGCTACACATGAATTTTGAAGTTGAAAGAACTACACTGAATAGATAAATATACCTCAACTTTAAGTAAACCAAACTTAAGACTAATGGTTATATTAACTTAACTATTTCAAGGCATTCGGTTTCCTAAATTTGTTAAAGTAAGGTCAACTTATCAAATTTTACAGTGATATGTGTTGACCTGATGTCCGCATATAGCAGCAAATCTCATCTCGCTACTGTAGTCAAATTTGAAAGGGGTGAGGGTGAAGATAAAATGCATTTCAGGACTGTATGCTTACTGTTGTTTACCTTGGAAAGGGAAGGCACTGTTTTGGCTTTCCCCCTCCTTGTGTCTTTATAAAACAATATCACTTACTACGTCAACAGTTAACTGCAAGGACAAGCTCTGGTTAATATGCACCAACTGCAGGAAGTACATCTGATTTATGCAACAAGGAAGAAACTTTAATTGTGCAACTATGCTTTTTAATTTGAATCTTAACAGCAGATTTTCTCCTATATAGTTCTCCTCGACAATTCAGAACAGGGTCAGCCTAATCTTATTCCTTTTTCATAAAAATGAATGTCGGTCATTTTCAAACCATCGCAAAATGAGTTGACACAAAGTTGATTAGCTCCACAAAACTCTCTCTGTATTTCTCAGTATGGCAGCATTTCCAAACTGGTTTCACCCCTGACATCAGGAAGCGCCCAAGAAATGTTTCAGTTGTTGATTCTAAGAAAAAACCGAAGGCTTACGTCATGTAGATGGGAAGACAATGTTGTTGTAATTGCTCAGAATTCTTCATGGGGGTGACAGAAGTTATTCACAATAGCTTTAATACAAAGAGTAACTAATTGGTGTGTTGATCTTGTGATTCATCCCAGGATATGTATGAGTGTGGTCTGTAATGGCTGTCTCCCTGATGTTAACCAGGTCATTGCTAACCACCATGCATAGCCAATTACTTTAAGGCTTTGATGACACAAGGCGCAAACAACGGTGCTGCTGATCATGCCTTTTTATTTTGCAATGAAGACATCCATGACTGAGATAGGGATAAGTAAGAAGGAAACAATGTGCCACCCTCTTAAAAATGAACAAACTTCAAACGGTCTTCCCTCAGACCGTATGATGCAGGCGTCAAGATGCCTATTGGTTTCTGTTACACACTGAATTGTACAGTAGGAAATGTCTTCATATCCAACTATGTATTGAACCTTAGGACCTTTCTAGTACAAACAAGAAGTGTTAAACTGTCTGTACAACATTTAATACTTACTCAATTTCCGTCTGATTTCTGTGGAGTCAGTGATCCTGGAGAACTCTTGTTGTCAAAATCACTTTTTTTGTCAAAATCAGTGACTATCTCCTCACAATCCACTGTACCTGTCTGTACTGTGTGTGAGCTGCAAAACAATGCAAGCAACACGCCCAATTACAGAGCCTTGGCTGTGTAGAACCGGACACACAGTACATACTGGTAGTAGATCATGAGGAGATATTCAATGATTTTGCCAAAATGCATTCTCCAGAATTGCTGATTACACCTTTAAATCAAAAGTTTTCTAATTATTGCTGCTAACTCTTGGAAATGCAGCAAATTCCAGAAATTTGAGAACTTTGGCTTTTGTGTTTAAGAACGTATTCCTTAGAGTAATGTACTGAAAAAACTGTTAAAGGAATTGCTTGCCTAATTCACAAGACCAGCCGTGCTGAAACAGGCAACAGCTGAGAAAAGTATTCAACAATCCCTAAAACCCAGAGGAACAGTTTCTATTAGCTGCACATCCTGTCAAGCTTAAATCAGTGTGTTTATGACAAATACCATGCACACTTCTATAATGTAACTTGCACAGCAGAGATGACAAACATAGTTTCTAAATGCAATTACAATTTTCTTTTGTGGCTCCCCATCACCGGTGAAACTATTTCTAAGTATGAAAAATTAGATAAATTAAGCCCATCTGAATGCAATTTTATTTACAATCGTAAGGGACACACGCTTTTGGAATGAGCGTAAGCCTAAATTCAATCAGGACAAGTGACGTTTTGAATGTTTCTTCTATCAATAATTTTCTCGCTCTCTCTCTCTCTGTCTTTTCTTTCTGTTCCCTCTTCCAACTCAACCATCAGACGCAGGGTGTCACTCTTTCAGTTAAACCAAACAGATTAGGCAGATGTGAGCCAATTATCTTGTTGCCGTCAAAGATGAAAACTGGTCCTTGCCTCTGCTGCTTTCAAATGTCAATCGACGAAACGACAATTGTTTGGCAACCTTATTTTCACTTTCTTGTAGGTACTGCAGAGCTGATGTGTGATAAGGTGGGGCCAGTGATTCTGGAGAAAGCTTGACAAAAATTATTCTCCAGAATTGTTGACTCTGTCTTTAAGAGAAGGAAGGTCTCTTCCCCTGCTGACTCACCCTTAACCGCTACACTAGGGGCACTTTGACTTCGCTGGAAGCAAACACATTGATTGCTATCATGTCGTTTTTTGGCAACTGTTTTTATAGCCACGCTATCCAAGCACACCTTCAGTCACGGGAAAAAGACTTCAGCCTCATTATCAGCGTCCTGAATCGGCAACACGCCCCTCAAGTAGCAGCCTTTTGCAGTCAACCAGAGCTTCACATCCTCACCGCCTCAAACTGATCAACATTATACAACCTATGCCGTTTCAGCTCTCACTCAAGATAAATGCTTTTTGGCTTTCCATCCTCCGAGGGGTGTTTCAGACAGAGAGTAAAAAAAAGGCTAGACATAGGTGATGAAGAAATGGGAAGTGTGAAAATTATAGGGTTTTCTGCACAACACACCATGGAAACCACTTCTAGAAGACACCCAAACATACACATTAGAACCCAAACATGTGCATAATATGTCCCCCTTGGCTCAAATTCAAACATGAAGCCTAATTGTTTTCTGATCTCCTCCCTTATAAGTAGCCTCATTTGATAGATAGATAGATAGATAGATAGATAGATAGATAGATAGATAGATAGATAGATAGATAGATAGATAGATAGATAGATAGATAGATAGATAGATAGATAGATAGATAGATAGATAGATAGATAGATAGATAGATTTTTCTATGACTTAAGATAGACACAATAATTTTGCTTGGGGCGATGTTTCTATTTCTGTAGAGATCATGACATCACCACCGCCCCGTCAAACGCCCTAGACACTTCCACTTCCTTTTTTTTCAACTTTCCTATTGTGCACCATGTAAACACTTTTGCCTGAGGCATTTCAATGAGCCTGAATAGAAACCCTAATAGCAAAACCGCAACATGATGAAATTGTATTATACTGAGGTGATCAGCTGAAACACCCCCTTATATAAATTTCATTATAGCAGATACAACAACATATACATACTCTAAATCAGGGGTGTCCAAACTACGGCCCGCGGGCCAACTGCGGCCCGCGGCCCGCTTTTTATTGGCCCGCGGCCGATTTAAAAAATATAGTGCAATATGGCCCTTTGAAAAAAAAATTTTTTTTTTTTTTGCATTTCTTAGTTAACCCACTAGTGCAGGGGTGTCAAAACTGATTGATTGGCCCTTGGCACATTTTAAAAATATAATGTAATATGGCCCTTTTAATTTTTAAATAATATAAATGCACTCATTATATTACAGAGAAATATGTCCCATAAAAGAAAAAGAGCACCAAGGCCATCCCAGAGGACCCTGCATAATATTTTTATTTAAATTAATATTATTATGGAAAATCCATGTGTCCTTCTCCAATAGCTTCTAATTCATCTGACACAGTGTTTACATTTTTTTCATACAAAATTCTTCAGCTTTAGCCTCTTAATTTCCCTCTCAAAGTGCACCAGATTCATGCATTTCACTTTAAAAACTTTAAAAAATCTCCCGGGGGGGCATACCCCCGGACCCCCCTTGGAGGGGTGGGATCTCAGCTGGCTACTATTTTCACCAAGCTGGATATTAGACGTAAAAGCAGAAAACACTGGGTGTATCAATGGCATTTAACAAGAGGGGGGATGTATCTTTTTAATGTGCAAGTAAAGTGTTGCCGTGAAGGATTACAATCTACGAAGACACTATGAAACTAAACATCAGAGCAGCTACATGTCCTGACAAATGTGTTATTTTGGCAAAGTGGCCCGGCCCTTCGTAGATTTTTCTCTATGTGGCCCTCAGTGAAAAAAGTTTGGACACCCCTGCTCTAAATCCTTTTTATATTTAAGTATCTAATTGGATATTAGATTCAGATTGGTCAGAACTCCTTGCCTTGCCAACATGACTTACAGTGGGATAATTTAAAACTATAGTGTGACTTATGTTTCCCCCATTTCTACATGAGGTTCTGTGATCGCGCATGGATTTTATACCTTCTGCTGTACATACATGTTTTTTCTTAGCAGTAGAATCAACAACTGAAACATGTTCATTGATAATTTAATTCCCTTTTTCACAACAACATTTCTGGTAGCTTGGTTTCCACAGAAAGGGTGTGAGGGACAAATTCGCAACCAATCCATCTTTGAAGATGTTGTGGCTTCTCTGCGAAAAGCTTCTACCACTGTTATGTCAACTTATCAGACGCCAACAAAAACAGACTTGTATGACATCGCTTGACTGCTGTGAATTTATGTTCTGCAAAGCTACGAGTGTGAAGGCCATTTCCCAAAGTGCAACACAGCACTGAGTACTTTAAACCAGATCTAAAATCACTCAAAATGTGGCTGGATGATTTCATAATATTCTTCTAATTATATTTTATTTGCATATGAGACAGATGTGAAAAAGAGTGTTAAGTTAGAAGACGAAGCTGGTTTACAGTGAGCCCTTATGTATCTTAGCCAATTTAGACTTCACATAATAAATGTTTTTATATAAATACATATTCTGTTTGGTGCAACATGAGAATAACACAAAGGAAAATATTTAAATGAACCCTTGATGCACCTTCTGAAGTGGTTGCCAGGTTCCTAACATTAGCGGCTACAGCCTCCGCACTCTCACTGAATGCATTACATTCCTTTTTAGAGAAGCAATTACTCTTTCTTCAAATAAGTGGAAAATTACACAAAATGGTGGGCCCTATTTACCCATAAATGTTCAGTGTTGGTCATGCATTTCAATTATTTTTGCAGTCTGATGGAAATTGAATAAATATGTCCCTTGTCAAGAATATACTGCATCCAACAATAGACAATGTAAAGAGCTTTCCAAAAAAATCTATTGAGATTTAAGATCCTCCCGAGTCACACAAGGCCATAAGTGCAGTTTACATTGTAAATCTTAGACTCAAAAACAATGTACGACATTTAATGCAGAAGGCTTAGTCGCAAGTATGGCGTAATTCGAGACACAGCATTGATAGTTCAGGAGAGGAAATGAGATGTTGCGATGTAACATGCTGGTAATTACCTTTCACTAATAAAATATGATTTATATACAGTATGCGGCTGATTTAAACTTAATGGAAACTGTGTCCATGTGATGGGGATTTCTCCACTAATGTTTGCACTCACATGACACCCACTAACTGCACCTGTTTTATAGGGGGGCAAGCTCAAACTCGGGTCTAATACATCCTTGAAACCGATCCAACCGGTTATTTCAAACTTCAGGTTTGAAAAGGCCCTCAGGGATTCTTAACTGGGGAGGCCTTGAAGTGTAGCAGTAAATCGCCCAGAGTTCAGTATATTTTTTGTTTACATTCTCAAAGTTCTCAATGCTCCAGTTTATGGGACGTCATCATCCCACAAATTTCAAACAATGACTTGAGATCCCGGGTGGTATTTTATTCCAAACCCTCACGAAAATCAACCGTAGCTAAACACCACATTTGTTGACTGGGCACAGCGCCTGATGTGACCGCTTGTCCCAGACCTTTTCTCTGGATCAGGGACCGCAACCCCGATCTCTTGTTGGTGATTAAGACATCATATGCTCAGAGGACTGGGCCATGTGACAGAGGAAAAACTTGTAATTCAAACCATGTTGTTTTTGTTTGAGTTTATGGATTGAGCGTGCAAAACAGTTCTGCAAATTATATTTTTGTTGGGTTTATGAATTGTGCATGCATTACAGTTCTGCTTTAGAGCTAGTTATGGCACTATTGATCCAAACACTTAGGTAGACTATTGATTTTTCACAATGAGATGTATTTATTTATGAAATTTGGCTTGAACACGGTTCTTAGAAACAATGTTGCATCAACTTCGACTGCCTGCCCACTTAAGTGTTTTTTGCATCGGATTATCACTGTAACATGATATCGGCCATAGGTTGACGTGCTCTCTAAATAACGCCATATACCATTGAAACCCTATCGGTTGACCAGTAAATAATACTTAATTAATTTCAAATTCATAAAACTAGAGCTGTCATGCGATTAAAAAAATTAATCTAATTAATTACAGGCTCTGTGATTAATTAATCTAAATTAATCGCATACTTATATGACACTTTTATACCTGTTTATAAACAGCTGTATAGCCTACTACAGTTTGTCTCTCTCTCTCGCGCGCGCGCTTGCTCTCCGGCTCTCGTAACTTCTGTCTCCTCCCCTCAGCCAGCTTTATACATGAACTAGCGCCGAATTTTCTCAAAAAAACAAGCAGACTAAATGACGACTTTCCATCTCCCACAACAGACAGCGCTGCACTGCCACCATTTCGTAGCCCACTCATAAGCAAAACTATTGACACACACACACACACACACACACACACACACACACACACACACACACACACACGGCGGGAGTCCGTTTCTGCGAGACAGCTAGCAAACAAAATTGGTGGAAGATTGAGAGATAGGCCTACTGTTTTGAACCTAGCCTACATTGTTGCACCCACTAAATCAATAATGCACGGACACTGCGGAGAATTAAGTAAGATGTCTTCCTACCTGCATGCTTATTTGCCCAAGCATAAACCGTCCATAGAGCTCTGCTTCTCTCTTTACTTTTCTCCCTCCGCACCACTTTTGCACCGGGTCAAAGGGCATTATAGAAGTGCGATTAATATGCGTTAATTTTTTTAATCGCGTTAATTTTTCTGTGATTAATTAATCGAAATTAACGCTTTAATTTGACAGCCCTACATACAACACGTTGCAACATATGACTTTTGCAGTTTGCTTTGTCCACAAATGAGTTATAGATTCTTAAAAAGAGTAAAAGAGATTAGTTTCCTGGATGGTGCAAATAGGGTGTGAGTCCTCCATTAAAATTAAACATTAATCATTAACATTGTGTCCTCTTATTTCATTGTTCCATATCAGGGACTACAGGTGTAAAATAGCAGTTTGCTAGAACCTGGTACAATGCATCTCTCCTTGCTCTAGACAAGGTTAATGTTTCTTTTGTACACTGTCCCTGTTCAAATAAAGTTACATTACATTAAAAGTAATCTCCCATAATCATTAACGAGACAATGCTTTGTTCTATTTATTTCACTCATGTACTGCTCTGTTTGTGGTTGGGGGCTGGGGGAAAATGGCAGTTTTTTCTTCTTCTTTTTTATATAATTTAAACTTAACGCACTTTTTTGTATATAAAAAAATGCTTACGTACAATATTCTAGTAAACTTATTCTACCACGTCATTTGAAACTGTTTAATTTATCCTTTAATTCCATAAAGTAATAACAAGGCTTTCTAGATTGCATGAAAGCAAATCACATGACCAAATCAAATGAGATTTACTAATAACTGTCTTAACCCTATAACCCCACACTAACTTTATCTAAAGAAACAGAGAATTGAGGAGTTGTTACATCTTTCTTGTGAAGGAGCAATGCTCAAACCCGAACAGAACTTTAACCCAAAATTGACATTACATGATTGTGAGATGAATTGCAGAGAAATGTGTTTTGAATTGATATCAATGACATTTATTTATCAAGTAATTAAATGCCATAAAGAAGCCGAAACCAAAAAGACAACACACAATTTGGATGCGAAAAACAAATGCCATTGGAATATGGAGAACCTAAAGATTCAAGTGGGTCAAACATAAAATACAAATGATTGATCTCATTAATACACAAAGTGAATACCTTATGAATGAAATACATTTGGTGCAGTCATATGAATCATAGGGGTTGATTTGATATGCACAAATGACTAAAAATGAGCATTCATCACTCACTGATGCGAGACTGCTGTTCTATCTGTTGAGAATCAGGGCACTTAGGGTGTATTCACACTGGGAAAGTCCGCTAGTGCACTTGCTTTGGTCCAGACCAAATAGAGTTTTGATTTTTTTTGTTTGGTGTGGTCCACTTTCATATTGCCCCTTTTGCAAGTGAACCAGCATTACGAAGCAAAACCACACGTGATCTGAGGTCATTCATTCATTGGACAGACATTCTGGGGTGGAGAGAAACAGGAAGCACGAAGTTTAAACTGCGAAATATATATCATTGATATAATATGGGGCTAAAAATAATAAAAGGGCCTACATCTAACCTATAAATAAAGAGGAAAAACATCAAATTATTGTTGTTTCATATGGTCATAATGTGTAGCCTTATGTCAATGCCACGTTATGTGGCTTGTAGCCTACGATGTGAAACATCATTTTTACTGTATTTTTGGTGCTGGATGCGCGTCACGCGAGAAGAATAGGCTCAAGCTGACACTCAGCTGATTAAGCTGTGTATCAGCTGGGTCGGCGCAGTTCAGCTCCAAACTGACACGGTCTTGACGGTCCCGTACATGGGAAGCAAAATAAAAACACACACTTCTTGCGCAGCGTGAACCTGTTGGCACTGTGCGAGAGACGCTCCCCTCTCCTTCATCTGATCGCTGAACACATTCAGCATTTATATTGTTCTGGGCTCCCGGTCAAACCACAACTAATCTTCCTAATAATGGTGACAACAACACTTTCCCATAATGTGAAGCTGACGGCTATTTATTAAAAAAGAAAAGAAAGAAAAGGCACAGTGCCTCCTGCATTTGGGTCGGATCGAGTCCGAACAAATTCACACCACAAACGAACTGCAGCAGAGTGCGTTTGGAAACGCATCGAGACTACCTCTTCAGCTGGGTCTCGGAGCGTTTGTTTGGTCCGCACCCGAGTGCGATTGCTGTATTCACACCTGCCTGAAAGATGCGCACCGAAGGCAGAAGTGCATCTGAGTTCGTTTCAACCGAACTAAACACGGCATGTGTGAATACACCCTTAAATAACCGCTGGCATTCCAGGGAAATCTACTGACTGACTACACACACGTCTTGGCTCCCATATAAGGAGGTGTCAAATCACTTCTGGGAGCTTAAGTACAGGAACGTGACAGAGAATATCCTTACTAAATCGCAAATTAGACACAATTGAACGTTGCAATGTGGCTTTGAAAAGGAGCAGAACCACTTGAAAGGATGTAATTATACTATTCGACCGCAGCTTGCAACTCCATCATTGACCTTGTACCGAGTTAGCTTACACCAAACAGTATGGAGGCTCCTTTCCTGCTGCTAACATAAACTCAATGATAAACCATTTCATAAAAGTATTCTCCTGGACTTCAATAGCAGATTTAAGTCGTCATTATACATGCTTAATTTGCATTAATAATAACTATTTGTACAGCACCTTTAAAATCAAAGTTTACAAAGTGCTTTGACAATGGAATCAAAGCACATACAAATCAAATGCCCAAATACACACATCATTGTAATGGTGAAAAGGGGAAGATAAAGCCTCTTTAAAGGACACATTTAAAAAAAAAATTAACGTATTATTAACAGGTGACGAAAGGGCGAAAAGACAATGAGAAAGACGATAAAAAGACGACATCACGTGAAAGCAAGTATGTAAAAATGTGTTTCGAGAAGTGATTTAAAATGACAAAACCAATGCATTCAGCTGAGATTACTGGAGAGTGTCATTGTGACACATCACAACACCTCCCTCGTGTGTGTGCTCCATGCCTGGAACACGTTACATGACATAATACATCAGTGTCATTCTGGCATTTTCTCTTTCATGCTTTGCCTTCTGGTCGGCGCCAATTTGCGTCATTCAGAATCGGAAGCAATTCATATATTTTTTCCTGGACAGCAAATCAAAGATATTATCTGTTTTACACAGTGGTAACTCTAAACGGTTTCCCAACAAATCAAGAGAGGAGACACGACAATAAAGCAGAAGCAAGCTGAGATGATGTTATATGAGCAGCCGTGGTTTTTACGGGCTTGTGTTAGAGAGCTATATAGATGTGTGGGCAACTTTCTAACACTTCTACAGTTGGTCCTCACCTACTACCAAGTTGTGTCACCTCTTCACCCTGATCGGAATGTGCAATTTGAGCAAATAGTTCGGCAGTTAACAACTCAGCAAGCTGTGAGTGTTTGTCATCACATTACAAATAATGCCAAATAACTTTTTACCGTCTGTGTTCAGGAAAGACAGCACGGCGCCACAGACATAGGATAATCGGTATAGAGCACACACACACGCACGCACGCACGCACGCACACACACACACACACACACACACACACACACACACAGCCCCAAAGACCTGTGGACTGGTCTTTACAATACTCTCTGAATGCATCAGAAAACTAGCGCTCCCTACTGGTGCCAAATGATCTGTGAAGGTGTTGACATGCTCTGGCACTTTCTCTGGCCCAAACACCTTGTGTGCGATAGTTAGGATATGAATGAACAGCTTAGTTTTTCCGATCCTGGTGAAAAAGTACCTTCATTTGAGTGGTTTGAGCGATTTTATTCATATGTACCTCATCAATTCATATGTACAATTGTTAAACTCTTTCGCAAGTTCCAGAAATTCCATAGAAACTGTGCCAAATGCGATACACATTCTTTTTTCATATTCATACTTCTGCAGGTTATTACTTGACAGTGGAGTCTGTATAACTACATTTTGAAAAAAGCATTAAGGAAACTCTGCTTGGAATATGAATAGAGGCAGCGGGCGATGCAGAAATGTCCACCCTTCCCCCCCAGTCAACAGTCCCCAGTTCAAAGCCTTTCCTTCCCACACACACACACACACACACACAAACACACACACACACCCCAAACCATGTCATATCAATATTAATACATATTGTAACTGGAATTAGTTAAAGTTGCCACAGGCAGAGATTAGCGGTAAAACCCTCTCTGCACATTTCAAAGTCAAACTGCCCGGGGGATGTTGATGTCACGCAGGTTAAACTGGCCTCACTAGAACTCCCACATGCACACGTTACAATACATGTCAACGGATTTCCACATTGAGATCTTTAACTGGAGCTTTGCATAGGATTTTCAAATGGAAAAAAAGGTTTCTTGTATAATGAAAATAATTGATTCAATGTATATAGTGAGCGCCTTTTCAGACACTTCAGATTGATACATGTATAATTTAAAGTGATGACAGCTGCTGTAAAAATGCAGGAATGTGCAGTTATTTTTTTGATTTTTTCTTCTTTTTTTTCTCCCCCCTCATCAATTTTTACAATGTGGGGTCAGTCAAAGGCCACAGATTGTGTGTTATTGTAAAGGTGTGTTTTGCAGTCTGGCCCTGCACCTTGTCTAGGCTGATGGAGAAAACCGAAGGGCTTCCTGCCGGCTGAGTGATGTGTTGGGACATACGGTGAATGAATGAGGCATGGTTGAATACTTCAAGGGAAAGTTATCAGTTTCATGCTACTAAGATTTAGATATAAGCAGGAGATAAACTTGTTAGCTATAAATCAGGTCCTGAACGACACAAGAAAGTTAAATAACCTCTTATCAAATACAGTGCTCTGCAGGTGAACAGGTGCAAATCGAGTCACCTATTTGATTACAAATGCAATCTCTTTAAGAAAAAACGGAAATATATGACAGTTACGCATGGTGCTAAACCTTTCACAGAAACGGATACTCTGAAGTGCCAGACTGGCGCGCCCCTGATGTGAACGTATTGATCCAGGAGCCATTATTAGTTTGTGTTTTTTTTCTGTCCAAAGAGATACGGAAGGCGTGAAGCTGTTTAGAACACGCTGCGTTAAGACGTAAAGAAGGTCAAACACCTTTGCCGCCGCCGCCACCACAAGCTCGGTAAATTAAAGCCAGACCACAGCAAAGGAAGCGCTACTTAGCCTACATTCAAGTTAATTACTTTACGACGAGTGTCTGGGTGTCTTTATAAAGGTGCATTCATAACCTCAATAGAAAAACATTTAAATGTTAAAATGAGTGCGCCACATCTGCTAGACTGAGTGGTTATGTTTTGAGTAACCTAATGGTGTGTCCCGTTGCCCCGCGTAACGTAGTAACGGAAACGGTTTGTTTCCACAAGTTTAAAAAAAAATTATAACTTACGTTTGACTTCTTCATATGGAACGACAGCAGTAAATCCAGTGCGTGCGAAAGCCTATTTTATTTTACTTCTACGGGGTGGAAAGGGGTTGTCATCCTCCTGTGTGCACATATCCAATGCCCAAGAAAAAGTGCCCCCAAAAAACAACAGGAACTGCAAAAAAGATAAAAATGTGAACTCAAACTTCCAACCTTTGCGACGTGTAGTGCTGGACTTATGACGCGTGGCATCTAAAGACCATAGCGTATTTTTCACTACAACAAGGACTGTGGACACTGACTGACTGACTGAGATTGCTCGCAAGCGCTGGCAGGAGCTGGACAGCGCGCAGAGGGAGGGAGCTAAGCTTTTATAATCATGCGTAAAAAAGCAGCAAGAGAGCCGCCCTCTGACGAGACGCAGTATGGAGAGGTTCACTCCATGCACTAGCTTACTACTGCCAATCGCAACAGATCACACAGACAGGGGAACAGGTTTGCGCGCAGCATGGTTGCTCAATAGTGATTGTACTGCCAATTTAGTGGCGGTTTTACTGGGTAGGCTATTCAGCCCTAATACTCCAGGGTAAAGTCTGAGGCTATGCTTCTATTTATTGGATAATGATATAATAACAATAGGATACAGACAGAGGATTATTTCAATACTGTTTTAAAAAATTGATCTCATGTGTTCACACACACACACACACACACACACACACACACAGACGCAGGCAGGCATTATTGCAATGTTCTCTACAATAAGATCATTTATAGCCTACCACACAATATGAAACATATGTTTTTAGCACATGTGAATGGCAAGAAGTTTATTGTCAAATTAAATGTGTGGACTAGTTGGATTTATAGTAACATGAAAAAACATTTGAACTGGAAATTTGTATGTGTGTGAGTGTGCAGGGTTGGTGTGTGTGTGTGTGTGTGTGTGTGGGGGGGGGGGGGGGGGGGGGGGGGTCACACACACACAGAAGGAGCCTATTATTGCAGTGTTCTCATATAATACAATACAATTCAAAACAATATATCTTTATTGTCCACCGGGGTGGAAATTTGACTTTGGCTCACCAACCGAACCAGACATAAAACAATGCATTAAAACGGTTTTAAACGACAAGATTTAACACACATTAAATGTCTAAAATCACAATAAGCAGACAGTAATATACTGTATAATATTTTATAATAAAATATGATATGATATAATAATTCAAATCAATAAAAATTAAACATCAATATTCTTTGCACAGATGTGAGCATATCAATTACTACTCTACTTAAGTCAGTAGTATGTGTGTATTCTCAGATTAAATTGAAGAATTACATTTGAAGAAGTTGTATTTACATTAACTATTTAACACGAAAAGCCTTTTAACTGCGAAATTGTGCATTCTATGTGTGTGTGTGTGTGTGAGACACTCAGTAACTGGTAATCGGTCCTATGTGTCACAGCATCAAGCATAGGTTTTAAAAAAACTTTCTTTTTCATAAACTATCAGAGATGACTAACAGCTAAAAACTGGGAAGGAGTAAGGCAAAGCAAGGCAAGGCCAGTTTATTTATATAGCACAATTCAGACACAAGGCCACTCAAAATACTTTACAGGGTCATTAACACATCAAGATTAGAAGTATAAATCCCATAATGACCCACGGTGACATCCAGGCTACACACACTTTGAATGTCCCAAAATTTTCCTCATACAGGTTTATACTAGATTTTTACTCATTAAGTCCCTTAGTGACATATACTCAACATCCTGGTGTGGTTGTCATGTGACAGCCATGTGACTGTGTCAGGAAGTGACTTCCCAAAGATTGCAGTGTGACTGTCACTACACGATCTGAGGAGCCTGCACGATATGAGGACCGCATGCGCAGAACGGCCGCCATCTTGGAAAGCCCGCAGTCGCCTAGGCAACGCACGTCAGCGTCCTCACCCCCGCCCCCTCCTAAAGTTCCCCGTGAGCACAAACACACACACACAAAGTCCGTGGGTCATCGACGCCCGTAACTGAATTTAATTCCAACACGTAATCAGTAGCATGATTAATTGTTCTATCTTCATAACAAACTAAATGTCATTATAATCGGTTCAGAATTGAGCGAGTTACAGTCTGTTTTCAGTGCAGTCTGTGGCTCTCCAAAACACTTTGAGCTAAGCGGGCTGTCAACGATTAGCGGCCTCATATCGTGCAGGCTCCTCAGATCGTGTAGTGACAGTGACCATGGACATATAAAGAAATGGACACCGGATTGAAACACGGCGCCCATTCATTCCTATGAAAGCTGCTCATTGGCGCAGAGAAGCAACAAGGAAATATAATCCGGAAATTCCATGCGGCCCGGAAGCATGACGTAGCATGGCCGTAGCAGTATTATGGACCTATCAAGAAAGAGGGCGGCAAGCGTAGCGGACTGGAGGCGGGTGTAGAATCATTCTCGTTCTGTAGCATCTAGCCTGGCGAAAACAAACTGAAAGCCGTTAAAAGCCGTTGGGCTAATACAACGCTTGAGGTGGCGTTTTGAAATGAGAAAACTTCCATTTTAATAGTATATGGTCTAAAGATAAGTATGAGCCTATGATTGATATCCAGAAATGTTTTGCAGAGACACAATCTTGTTCGCCGCTTGTATTGTGTGGACAGGGAAATCTGCCTACGGACCGCATGAAAATAAGCTCCTCCCCCAACCATGCAATACCAATGGGTTGGCCACATGTCCATGCTGGCTGCTCCGAGAAGGCACAGTCCTGGGGGCCTGAGTGTGACAGCTGCACACAATTGGAGAAATTAGCAAATTTCAAAAGCTTGTTTTTTGTTACTAAAGGAGTTAAAACCCATTTAACACTTCTCATGCTTTAATAGGGTGTCCTATATAAAAGTTTGGATAATATTTTGGATTAAAAAAAAAATTTAATTTCAAAAAAAAAAATTAGAAAACATCAGAAATGTGTTCTATGTGGTCTACTTAGTCTGTGTTCCATCCCTCATATTTTTCCTATACGTTGAACTGGGTCCAGGTTCTTATGGGATAAAATAAACATTAGAAAAGTAAGTACAAAATAAAAATGACAGGTTAAAATGGAAACAGAAACGTCTTCAGATTTGATTTAGTAGAGTAGAGGGATTAAATCCTCAAAACCTATGAAATCATGTGTGACCTGCTTGTTATAATTTACCCAGTAACAGCCATTCTTTCATATTAATCTGACTCTCTGGATGCTGGCAATTCATCAATTAAAGGTGGAGTCAGCGATTCTAGGTTGTAGTCTGTCTCTATGTGTTAGACCTGTGATTGACAGCCCCCCATGTGTGCAGTACCAAAAGGCATCTTCACTTAGTTTAACAATACATCAAAGGGGGCCATTTTAACTAAAAGTATAAAGAAATATCGCTCAGGCTGCAGTCGCTTTTGTGAGGGAACAGTCCTCAACATATGATTCTAATAAAACTCAACATCTTGACAAATCACATTCATTGACGGTGACGAGTGGACACAAATATTAAAAATCCAGGCAGTTAGTGTAGTTGGAACAACGACTGACAGACTGTCTGTTAACATCACCTGCTAGCAATAAACACTGGGAAGTTGTGTTACTTCAAAACTAATGATACAACGTGGCAAAGGTCCCATGCATTCGTCTCACTTTCTTCACCTTGTCGGGATCTATCTATCTACCTGTCTGTCTGTCTGTCTGTCTGTCTGTCTGTCTGTCTATATATCTATCTATCTATCTATCTATCTATCTATCTATCTATCTATCTATCTATCTATCTGTCTATCTGTCTGTCTGTCTGTCTGTCTGTCTGTCTGTCTGTCTGTCTGTCTGTCTGTCTATCTATCTATCTATCTATCTATCTATCTATCTATCTATCTATCTACATTTTCTGTTCAATGGTAACTTTCGCAGCTGACGTTTTTGAACTAACCCAGCAAAAGTCGTCTAAGCAGAATACATTTTTCCCAGTAAGACTTTATCTTGCCTGATACATTTTAATTCCACCTTTAACCAAAGCCATCTTTTATTATACATTTATGTATTACAGAGTCGATATGATTTTTTAAAATAATTATATACAAAGAAAGCTAAAGTTAAGAATGTAGGTTTTTTAACAAAATGGGTGTCACTTGCGTTTTTTTCTGTCAAGGATTTAGGCCTTAAATGTGTCTCCCTAAACTTTAGGGAGACACATTCTATTTACAGAGACTGAGGACAATTATTTTATTACAGGATTTATGACACAAGCATTTGACAGAGGAGCCCGGGGTGCATTTAGGGAGAACATTTTTTTTTTTGTGGATTCGAATTGTAACTAACATGCAAATGTTTCAAGCAAAGCCCTGTCACCACATGCTTGTAAGTGGCTCATCAGAGAAGCATGTACGTGGGGGATGTGTGCAACAATTTGGGCCTGATTACAGAGAAATTATAGGATTACAATTCAAAGTGATAATGAATCACCACCACATTAGGGGCACTACAAGTGAATTTGGTAACATTTTAAACGTATTGATATCATCATGAGACTTTGCCGGTTGATAACTTACATTAAAACAATTATTTTGTGTATAACAACTGTTTCAGAAATGTTCGAATAACTATGCAAATTTGGCAATATCTAACTAATTATGCATACATTGCATTCTCTTTAACCATGATGTTAAGTTACCACAGAAATCATTAAATCATGATTTCAGATCACAAAAATAATAGGATTATTTTGCAGTCCAACTTCTACTTGACTATTCACTATACAAAATAAATAAATAAATGAACACTACGGCTTTGGATGAACCTTAAAGGCCTACTTCACCAGTGGGAATATTAAGGTGTATTGAACTCTGAGATCCTATGTTGTATAAATGTGCAAACATTTTAGAAATCGGATCTCAGAGTTCAATACACCTTCATATTCCCACTGGTGAAGTAGGCCTTTAAACGGGAAATATTGATGCTACTGGTGTCACATTTATTCCGATCCCCCATCCAGCTAAAAATAAATCAACCCTGAATTTGTGAATTAACTAAGGTGTATTATTAAATGCCTTTAGCTCCTCTGATGCAGCATGCGATGTAGCTGTGTGCATATGTGTGTGTGTATCATGTTGCCCTCTGCCGTTCAGGAGCATCTGTAAAACTAATTGTTCAAATTATTTTCGAAACAAGTCTGCAATACAATACAATACAATACAGCATGTGAATTTCCACATGTCAATTCTGTGTATGAATGTGTATTGAACTCCGAGATCCTATGTAGTATAAATGTGCAAACATTTTAGAAATCGGTTCATCCTAGCCTGAGAAAAGGCAGAAACAGTGTTTTATGGTCTCACTGTCTAACCCAGTGCTTCTCAAATGGTGGGGCGTCAGGGGGGCGCTTGTGTATGGTCATATCCTCGCGAAAGGCCGTGATTTGCAGTAAATAGATGTCCACATGTGTCTCCAAGTGTCTCTGTAGGCTATTTAAAAAAAATCAAGCAAGTAGACTAATAATAACGTTAATGAATTATTGGTTATCGCATCACAGAAAGCCTATTGGCCTATAATAATAAAAAAACACCACATTAACCAGTGTTGTGCCTGAACGCGTTCAATGAACGATCGTTCATATTGGGGGCGAACGTGAACTGAACGTATGTATTTCTGCCTCATGAAAGTTTTTGCGAACACGCTCATTCTGGCGTTTGTGAACGGCGCTCTTACAGTCGTTCAATCGTTCATTGAGTGCCAGATTTCCATAGAAAACCCCCGCTAAAAGACATCGTAAACAGCCCTTAATATGTAGCTGAAAAACACAATCTGGCAACACATGCCACCACAGCGTCGCACCGCCGCTGCGTCATCAAAATGCGAAACACCGCGGGAAAAAAACAAAAAAACAAATGAATGCAGCAGTGCTTACTCAGACCCATGACTCAGACCATGGACCTAGCCTCAGGTTCTACCTCTTCTTCGTATGATTGTTACCTACCTCAGATTGTGTTTGTGTTAATAAGTATGTCAACACATCTTCTGGACTTTGTTGTTAACTGTAGGCCCTATACTGCAGTTTAGAATGGTCTCCTTGAGGGTTTTACTATTTTAAGTTGTAGGCTAATTTGTTTGTACAGTAGAACCTGCCTGGTATATTTTTCAGTATTGCTTTCTTTGAATGAAATTTCATGTGAATTGTTTCCAGGTTTGGAAAATTATAAAAATGGAAAAACTTTTGCACCTTAAGTTTTTGTTTGAATAATTCCTCATTAAAAAGACCATCAAACAGCAACTTTTTCCTCATGTTTTTGAGAATATACTGTAGGGGTAAAAGCTGCAGCTGGCTTCTAGTGTGGACTGAATGTTATTGAAATAATTTCTGTCTGTGGTTCTATATGGAATGTGGCAATTATTTAGAAAAATAATAGCCTGCAGCAACATATTGAAAAAAAAGAACTATGAACTAGTTCATTTTTTAACTGTGAACTTAGTTCAGAATTTTGAATCATGAACTATGAACTGAACTAGTTAATTTTAAAGGGTGTGAACTGAACTTTGAACTAGTTCACGTAGAAAAAGAACTTTCCCAACACTGACCTTAACTATGTTTACAGTTTAAAAATGTTTTGAATGAAATGCAAACCTCAGTGAATCATTTGCTCTTGTTTCTCTCTCCTGAGATTCACACAGACAGCAGTCTTGTTTAAATGTTACAAATTGAGCTAATAAAACTTTGAATTTTTTTGCTGCAGAAATGATCTCAGCTAATTTTTGTTATCTAATCTGATAATAACGTAATTGTATGCAGAATGCTCGTGCCAGAAACTCATACAGTGGTTTTGTACAGATAAATAAATAAATATAAGCAGGTTCTCAATAGTATTTCAATTTAGGGGGGGCGCGAAAAAAATTCTGTCTCCTAGCATGACAGAAAATAATTGAGAACCACTGGTCTAACCCTACATTTTTCCATGTGTGACATCACACAAGGTAAAAAGTAGGGTTAGGATTAACAGGACAGCTGGGCCAAAGGAAGACAGAGGGAAGACTGAGGGAATAAAAACCTAATTTATTATATTATTGTAATGATTTTATAATGATAGAAGGCCTGTTCCCTACGGGTGAAGTATTCCTTTAATGCTGCTGGAACAAGGAAGGTAGTGCCTCTATTGGGCTTGATGTATTTGTTTATATTCTGAAGAAATGAGAGTGTGAATTAGCATAAACTTTTAGGAGAATTACAGATCAAAGGTCCACTTATAATGACCCGAAGCTTTCAAAAGCCTCTTACGTTGTTTGTTCAGCACATGGTCAAAAGGGTTCAGTTTGCTTCAAATAAACCAGGATTTCCGCTTGGCAATATAACAGTGATTCACCAATTGCTATTAAAAAAAAACGTCTTTGAAGTGTTAGTGGGATAAATTTGAATATTTACTATTATTTATTTAGACAACAGTACCCATTTTTCAACAGTCATTCCTTGCAAGGCTTTAAAGGTGCAGTCAGCGATTCTTGAGTATTATTGTTGTACTTTTTTATTTATTTTTCAAAATCAGTGAATATCTCCTCACAATCCACTACCTGTCCTTACTGTGTGTGCGCTGTTTACATACCATTTTACAGAGCCTAGGCTGTGTAATAACACTGGACACACAGTACGGACTGATAGCGGCTCATGAGGAGATATTTGCTGACTTTGACAGAAAGTGATTTTGACAACAAGCGTTCTCCAGAATTCACCTATTAAATATTGTTTTTGTGTGTCTATTTCTAAGCAAGTTGGAACAAAATTACAACGACTATTGCTAAAAACACTTGTTATAAATTCAATACATTTTTTGGGGGGTTTTCTTGGCTCCAGACTCTGGCTGTATCGAACACTTTGGTGCTAAATGTCACATAGTGAGCATTTCAAATTTACAAGCGGACATTCTGATAGACTGGCGACTCCTCTAAGTAGATGAGGTAAAACCCTTAATCCTGCAGATGTGTCTTATTGGGGACTCTGTGATCTTTCACAAGTACGTTTAGTGTTCCGGGTGCCCTTAATGCAAGCAGGGGGGATGAGAAGGTCAGGAATACAGGATGCCGGAAGATAAAAGGGGTCTTTATGGGAAAGGACACCACCGACTCGGGTGTCTTTGAGACTGTCTTTCGAACAGATGTGAGCAAGCGCTGAGCATCAGCATTAATTCAGTTTGGAGTTTTAATTAAATGTGTTGAAAAACCTTAAATTCCACCTTGAAAGTGTGTTTATACACAGTATTTATTTTTACTAAAAGAATTTGGTGCAGGGCCGCACCCTTTCAAAATATAATGAGCTGCACTACAATCAGGTAAAAAATCGAATCTACAAAATTATGTTGGAAAGTGTTTTTCACTCATTTCAAGTAAATGCAAATTGTATAAATCCATGAGAGCCAAATGTGACTAAAGATGCACAGGTTATAATGCCCAATATAAACCAAGTGTGTCACTTTAGATATATTTAGTGTAGTGTAGGTTTAGTCAGTGTTTCAAAAACTGTATTTAGGGCATTGGGTACTGAAGCCTATTAATCCCACTGACATTTTGAAGGTTGTCTTCTCAAGCATTTAATATGTAGGAATGTACATGCCTTGGGGGCCCTTACAGTACTCAAAACTGCATGCAACAGCATTGCTTTAGTGTAGAAGCAATTTTGGAGAACTCTTGTTGTCAAAATCAGTGAATATCTCCTCACGATCTGCTACCTGTATGTAGGGGAGAGTGGCCTAAGTTGTGCAACTTTTCACTCAAAGTGACTTTAAAGTAAGGCCTTGACAGTAAGGTCTCCAACTCAAATATGTACATATATTTCAGGGTATTGTGCATCCCTGGCAATAAAAACGTTGGATCTGGAATAAACTGTTGAAGAAATATAGCTTTCGGAAAAAAAGTTGTCTTGATGCACAACTTGCCCCCGGTGTGGTGTAAGTTGTGCGGTTGGAGAGAATACCATGGGGTGAATTGTGCCATTGCTATATATCTCATAAACTGTAATGCAAGACAAATCCATTAGACAATCACTTATTTAAGGTGTATTTAAAGTAAATAAAGTAAATAGTTGACAAAGATTGAAGGACAATTTTCTTAAACAAGGCCTAGCAGATCTAATGGTTTTACCTGCAAAGCTCACAATGACAAAGTCACCATCATCATCTTTCTGGCCATCTGAACTCTCATCAGTGGTGTCGTTAAGTGGAATTGAGTTGTCACTCTCTTCTGAGCTACTGTAGACAATCACTTTCTTTTGGTGACCAGCGTATACAGCCATGCCACTGGCACAACTCTCAGAAATGTACTTTGCACTAGTTGCTCCGTGCTTGTGGAACCAACTGCCACCTGACAAATGTGATTCCCCTACATTTCTGCCTTTAACTCAAGGGTCAAAACCCATCTGTACACCATGGTGTTTCCTCCCCATTAACTATCTTACCTCTGCACTACTATCTGTGTTTATGTGGATGTATGGGCTTTACGTCTTTTATTTTGGTTATTGTTATTTTACCTTCATTGTTTACCTACTGAATGCACTATGTACAGCACTTTGGACAGTGCAAACTGTCATAAATGTGCTTTTATAAATACATTTTACTTACTTACTTTCTTATAACTCACCCAGGCCCTTTGGCACAAATCACCCCAATCCCAGAAATGTGGATAATAAGCATGATGCAGCAATTTAGGGCTGACATCGTGCTAACTGTATAGACTCAAAATGTAGCATACCAAAGCACTAAAACATGTGTCAAATGTTTTCAAACTTGTCTATAATTGTTCAGACACAATAATCAAAAAACCTTGATCATGGAAATTTTACTTTGAAAGGCAAAACACAGTTTTTTTAGCTTAAATGTGCTTATATCTTATTCCTTGTGTCTCCCTTCTTTACATGATGAGTCAAATGGATGGCTCTTCTTAAATATGTGGTCACATTTCCAATTTCTTCCATGGTTTTCTAGAAACAAGGGGTGGCACAACTTCCAAAATGCACAACTTAGGCCACTCTCCCCTACTGTGTGTCCGCCGAAAATAAATCAAGTGTTACTACTAAGCTTAGGCTCTGTAAACCGCCATGTTTTTCAGTGCACTACGCACATACAGGAGATATTCACTGATTAAGACAAGAAGTGACTTTGACATCAAGCATTCTCCAGAATCACTGACTCTACCTTTAAGGCTAAGTCCTTGTTGCTGCGGACCAGGGTTTGACTCCGGACAGGTCTTTTACTGCATCTCTTCAACCATGTGCTTCAACTTTCCAATAAAAAGGTGAAAACACAAAAGAATATCTTTAAGAAAAAACTCCATGGTAAATAGTTGTAGCATTATTATTAAAAGCACTTGGAAAAAAAATTCTACATGTGCTCTGCATGCACTATCATCAAAGGCCTCTCCATTTCAAAGTCCCAGGTCAAATTTCTGTCCCAGTACATCTTTGCTAGTTCGAGAAGAAAGTGGAACATCAATCGGCTAAAGAGACAGACTTTCCTTGGAAAATGGTGACTAACTTTGCCAACACATTACTGCTGGAAAGATGCTCATGTTGCTGATCTAAAGCTGCTAGATGATAACATGTCTGAGTATTTATGTCTGTTTTTTTTTGTTCTTTATTCCTGGCTCCTTGTGACCAAAGATCAATTAATGCAATGTTAATGTAGACACAATGGCCAGATTCTCCAGACATTACACAGGGGACTGGCATTGTGAAGTACAGGAAATCCTGTTTTTTTGCAAGTCTGGATAACAGTCCTTGATAGATATCTATCTGTCGAGGCGTTGTGTTTATCAGTCAGACTTGCAGAATAAGCCGATAACGTTATCATGCCTCTCAGACAGCATGTCTATGGTGTCCCTGCAGGCAACACAGACTTAGCATGAGCCTTGCAACTAAATAAATAAGGGCTATTACCAAAGGCTCAGCCACCAGTTGTTAAAGTCTTGCAGGACTTTTGCCTCCCAGTAAACTAAGCAATCCCCCTGTAATGTATTCCTTTATTCTTAACCAAGTTGGACGTTTGATCGTAAATTTTATGTTTTGCTTTACATTCTAAAATGTGAAAAAAGTTAAAAATGTATCAACATAGTGCAATCAAATGTCTATAAATATGCAGGATAACAACCGACTTTCTTGTCAATTGCAATTGGAACTGTCAGTGTTTCAAATACTAGACGAGAAGCAGGATCATAAATGACAAATCCTTCAGGGTGGTGCCAGGTCCTGAAATTCAAGCTAATTACAGTGTGCAAATCCCTGATTGGCCCCTAGAGGGTTAGGTGCATGAGCGACTCCCCCAAACAGAACAGAGGATTTAATGGCAATTATCTATTTATCTATGTATTGTGAGACCAAGGTGGTTGTTCAATAGTGCTGGCTGATGGCTGTGATTAAAAATCTCGCACCTTTCCAACCTCCCTACCTCGAGGGAGAGGCAATGATGCGCTGGAATGGAATTTTTGGAAAAGTAGCACCTGTGTTGTCAACAATGCTCTGGTACTGACACAGATTGATATCCACTCCCATAGACACTACATGTAACATTGAGATACAGTATTCACACCTGTTTCAGTTTTACTGATAGCACACTGTGATCATTTGCACACTTTCGATCATTTTGCAATGTTTCCTGCACAATTGTACATACATTTGCAAATATTTCTTTGTTATAATATTTTTAACTGTAAGTTTTTTATTTCCGTGTGATATTCTTCACGGTTTTTGCAATATATACTGTATATACTGAATAATGTAATGAAACATTGAGACATTGGACAGGCAACATTAAATCATTAATACATTTTTGAAAAAACATTGCATACGTTTCACTTTCATATTCATATGTTTTAACTCACACATGCATACGTTTTACTCTCATAATTAAGATAAGATAAGATTTGCAGAACTTGCTGTTAATGTATTTATTTTGGCTTCATGCAGCGTGTTACATATGCTGTACTTGTTAAGGACTTTGCATACTCTCTGTGTTTGACATTACAGTTTTTTTCGATTGCTAAACCACATTGGGCACAACTGGAACGACAAGTGCAAAACTCTAACTACACTATGCACAGCAGCGGTTCATGTGGACCAAACACTAGCTCGTTTTTCAATGCTTAAACACAAATTTCAAAACTTTACACACTTATCTCATGGCTTAACCACAGCCTGCACAACACTGTGGATTTCTCGCACTTTGTTCAAATGCTAAGACACTGCTGTCACAACTGTAGACCACACATTCAAAACAGAATGGATATCAGCCTAGTGCATTTCAAACACTAGTGATTGCAATTTCAACTGAAACACTAAGAAGGTGTCTTGTTTTAGACTTGTTAGTGAACATACTGAATATACAGTATAGGGAAAGCTCAAAAATAGGAAGACAGGTTGTTGGAGGGAGAAGAGTGGCAGTGAGACTGGATGTGTGGAGGAAGACCTAGAAGACATTGAGCTGTAATTTCTGATGAAATACAGTAAGGGCAACACTGATAGACCCAGTTGTGAATCATGGTCTCTCATTGAGAGAGGCAGGGTTGAGGGTGCAACGCAATCTGTAAAGATCTAAAGTTGCATCTGTAATACAAATTTTCAAGCAAACACAAACGTAAGAGTTGCACCCTTACAGTAAATGTGTAAGAATTTCACTCATTCATCAAAGAAAATATAACGCAATTTGTGTGAAGTAACTCAAATTATTCAAACTGTAAAGATTAAAAGTTTGTAATTTGTGTATTGGGGTTTGATGCCAGTGTTTATACTCTGAGCATGTTCTGAATGACAGTATGTGTTATCTCAATGAGGCTGGTTCATAGTGTTTGCTACAATGAGCCTATTTTGCAGGTGAAGTGAACTGTTCAGTAAACTGTAATGGCCACGTTAGTGAATTTACTACGCAATACACTTCTGACAAACTTTGTTCAAAACACAAACAGTCACCATCATGGCACCACAATGTCTAACCAGTAAGATGACAAAACAGCTTTTATTGGCCACGGTACTATAGATTATGTCTTTGAAGCTGATTGATCTTGCTACTTTGCGTTTGTAAAGGTATTGCGAGCAGTGGGGCCCAGACGACCAGAGCAACTTCCTCCAGCATCTCTTGGGGAATCCCTAGGCGTTCCCAGTCAAGCCGAGATATATAGTCTTTACAGTGTTTCCAAAGACTGCCCCAGGGTCTCGTCAGGACTCATCGTTATTACGTAGCTGGCAGGACTCCTCAGTCGGGCGTGCCTGGTATGCCCCCAAAGGTAGGCAACAACGGGGCATACTTACAAAGATACACAGAGATACATGAACTCCTCCAGTTGGGGTAGTTGCTCTTCCCTCAACTATCAAGGACAGGCCAGTGAGAACACCATTGCTTCAGATTCGAAGGTGCTGATGCTCATCTCAGTCGTATCACCAATTCAAAGGCACTGTTGTCGTATGCCGATGCAATGTTACAGCAGCGTGTCAGCCAAGACACCCCCCCATATATATCTGATCCACTCCTGGCGCCTTGCCACTGAGGAGCTTTCCAACCACCTCAGTGAGTTCTCCCAAGTTTATTCTGACCCCCCAGTCCTGCCTCTTCCGAGGACATGTTATTATAACCTTTGGGGGGGGGGGGATTTCTACAGGAGACAAATGCTCTATCATGAGCTTTAATGTTCCACACAAAATGATTTCAATGTATCAGTTCTCACATCATTTGTTTTGTGCAATCTTATACTCTTGGGTAAAGGCCAGGACACACCAGTCCGACACGTTCCGACTACCCAAAAACTGGAGTCGCCGTTTCAGGAAGCTCCAGTCTTTCCGTCGCGGCCCAAAAACACACCGAGACGACTGCTTATTTTCCGTACGTCCCGCGCTTGTAATGTCTCCACAACAGCAGACGGCGCTAATCTGTATTGTGGCCCGAAAAAATACGAAAGCCGGAAATGATTGGACAGCTCTCTAGAGCATAAACATAGATAGAAATACGAATTTATATTTATGGGCCATAAGAGCACAATTTTTAGCAGAGAGTGTCGAGCATGGTGTCGAGCAGTCAACAAGGGTTGATGCATGTGAGTACTCGCAAAACGAAACGAACAAACACATTAAAACGATGGCTAGCTGTTGTTAGCTGTTTGTGCTACCCGCCTCACTTCCGGGCTTCACTGATTCGCTAGCCCTCCACCAATCAAATTGCTCCAAATGAAAGACGGTCGGCCGCCGATTGAACATGTTCAATCGGCGGCCGACAGGCTCAAAACAAGCCCGACGACCTCTACGTCGGCCGACGTCACGGCACACACCAAACAGATTTGTCTTTTTTTTTGACGACGGCGATTATCGGGCTGGTGTGTCCTGGCCTTTAGATGTCCTGCTTGAGCCACCTATAGGCTCTGTCATTGGTATACTTTTACTATACTGTATAAGGACATTCTTGATCTGCTCTCTTACTACTATGTGCTTTTATCCGACATTTCATTCTGCTTTCTGTCCATAATTCCCACACAGAAGGGGGAGAAGGGGATTTTGTGTATTCTCCCTCCCTTCTACAATCTTGTAAAATGCTTTTACGTCCACAATGAGAGACACAGAGGTTGATTCCTTAAGATTTCTGGATACAACATTTACTTTAAATACATATTGTGGAATGTGAATAGCATTGGTTTTAGTTTAGATTTGTATTAATTTGTCCTATTGTGTTTGCTGTCTATAAATAATTGTGTTTATTATACCTGGTCTAGATTGAGAAAGAGATTATCCATTGCTTATAATAGTTATAATAAATAATCAACTGCCTTACTTTGCCTTAGCATCTCTTGTCTCCTTCCACTTTGTGTGAATGATTGTTGAGCTTGACCTCTAATGCATTCCTCCTATGTGAACATGTTGTATATCCTCTTTGCAGATCTTTGAGGTATGGGGTAGGGTTTTGTGTTCTAGGTTTTTCCAGTTCTTGACAATCCACAATAACTTAAGTAACACTATAGCTTTAACTTGATTGCAATTATTTTTATCAATTTAATAACCTCACAGGTTGAACTGTCAACACTTGCAATAGCACTATGTACTTCCACTTTATAAGACAATTGATTTTTATTTCCTTTCGGTAGTCAAGAGTGGGCACACTCCTTTACCTTCACTGGTTTTGTAATTATACTGAAAATACATTCACAGGACAATAACTCCAGCATCCAGACACTACCTGTGGTCTGTTATGTGGTTACAAACAGTGTTTTTCTTGTTGCAATTCCAATGCGATTTGTTCAGTTGTAGTCTGCTATGTGTGTAATTTTCATTGTTAGTTAGGGATTTCCTTGATATTTCCTTCATTGAGTTTCCCCTGAGTCTCCCAGGTTACTGTAAGTGTCAGTGTAGACCCTAGGTCAAAGCAGTTGTGCTTTTCAGCAGCTGACTTTCGCCGCATACCGAGGTAGGTAAAGCAGGCATGGCAGTGTAGCCAAGGTCAGGGCTTGTTGTTTATCATCCCCTCCCCAGAAGTAGCAAGAAGACGGAGTTCAAGGACTAAAGAATATATATCAGGTAGTGTGTTAGCCATGACAGAGAAACCTCAGAAGATACGCAGCCATTAAATCTACAGTTTAACGCAGGAAAGATTAGGTGAGCAGGGGTCGCAGGTCACTCACTAAATTCTTAAAGGTTTCAATAGATGTTTAACATTTGAATTAGATCGGATGCCTTGCCTCATGTGGGATTTGAGCTAAGAAGTTGTAAGCCCGAACATCTGTGGGCATTTTCCAGAACACAGGAAGCATAACTCAGCGATGCTTTGCATGTCTCCTTATGTTCTCATTGATCAAGTCTTCCGTAAATATTTGCTGTGTCTCCTGGACCTTCTCTGGCCACTAAGTGACTAGATCCGAACGAATGCCTGCTAGCTTGCTGGTTGTCCATTTATTTAGATGATGACGTCCAATTTTAACCTTATTGTAGAATTTGAAGAACACAAATATCATGAACTAACAAACTTATAAAAACCGAAACAAAAGGTTCCTTGTGTCTGTTCTCATTGCCGTAAATAATCTGTTGTTCATGACAGTTGAAAAATAAGGAAAATGATAATATTTTAACAGGGGCTTAAGTCTAAAAGATTATTTTCATTTATTGTGGTGTCTTTGTCATGTGTTCCATGTAAAATTAGATGAAAGACATATCATATATTATCCTTATCTTTCAAAAGTCCTTGACGGTCAAAACAAATACTCAACATACCATGTCTTACTTCCTTTCATTTATTGTGTTGTTTTGTCTGTGTTCCATGTAAAATGAGATGAAAGGACATTTCAGATATCATATCTCTAACTTATCTTTCAAACGGTCAAAACACATACTCAACATACCATGTCTTACTTACTTCAATCAATGAGAAAATTCTCTTTAATAATCTAAGACTATACTTGTATTATGCATGTGTTGATGATGTGTACGTGATCCTCATATCACATCTAGTTACTCAATCTAAAATGAAACTACTATTAATTTGGTTCTATCATTTATATATACAGTATTTATGTATTTTCTTTGTGTTCTTGTGCCAAACCTTCCTCAACTCTCTCCTTCTTTAGCGTCTTAAACTAATTCTATTGAGCTGATGGAGAGGAGTTTTTTAAGCACAAATACTTATTGCTTTACTAAGATTTAGTTGAGGATGAACTATTTTCTCTTCCAAGCTATTACAGGCCTACGGTTTACCTGTGTTCATCTTTGATTTTTGCAACACTAATTTTGTAATAAGGTATATATACGGATTTCTCTGCAAAAATATTGTTTTGGTGCTTGTTTACACTTTGGCTTCAATCATTACTGTAAAGAAAATTTATTCTATTTTTCTGCAGCAATATACAAACAAGATTTGCTACCACTGATGATGATGCCACTGTTTATTTATGTATGATAAATACATATTTGGATACAAGGGCAGCATTAGAATATTTATTTTTTGTGTAACTATTTAAAAAAAACTGCAGTATCATGTAAAAAATGGCCCTTTGCCCACATAGCATCTACATTTTTACGAGTGTGCAATGAAAATGGTCATCTTAAAACCTTTGTCTTATAGATTTAAAGCACATGCTCTTCCAGGCTGTGCTGTAAGTGCATTCAGACTGAATGGTTTGGACCGACATGAAGTACAAATTTCAAGTTTTATCTTTCAAATGCAGGTTGACACGGGGTCAACAATACAATGAAATGTACCAAATGGAACGTCCTCACAATAACTGTTGGCCTTGATTTGATTTTCAGGGATGGATCTAGTTACCTTGAATTATTTTCCCCCAAATAGTCAAATGTTTTCTTTTATTGAATACAGTTTAACATATGCTCATTTATTTTTGTTCAATGTGAGCCCGTACCATAATTTACCGTAAGCGGAAATGTAATCTTTCCGCTGTCTGCATCAATATATTTGATTATCCATGAATTCCCTTGTTGATAATTATTCTCACTTTGCTGTAAAACATTGGAAGAACGCTTGTCTATTGATATTTCTGATCTCTGGGGACTATCTGGAGCTTCTCATTCATGACTCATTCTTGCATCAGATGTTTTCTCTTCATGGCTCTTCCTTGTTAAAGAGAGATGACTTCTCTAAGACGGCACACAGGAGGAGAATGTATGTGTGGGAAGTGTTCACATATGCAAATCATTTGGGAGAGGGGCAGCACTTGGGACTTATGTGGTGATTTCCGCATCCACCTGAACCGCCAGAAGCTACCACGTCTGTTTATCTGTCCAGTTTGCATTTCATTTTTCGTCACTGCCATTGTTTGAAAATTAATTTCCTCCTTCAGCCTCGGACATTTTTAATCTTGCGGTCATGCACCAGTCACACAATTTTGATATGTGTGTGTGTGTGTGTGTGTGTGTGTGTGTGTGTCTGTGTGTCTGTGTGTGTCTGTGTATGTGCGGCAGAGAAAACATGAGATCATTCTTAAAGTTAAAATAGTATTGAACTAATCATCTTCATGTAGCCTATTGTTATTTATATCATTATCCACTCAATAGAAGCATAGTGTGAGTGAGTGAGTGAGTGAGTGAGTGAGTGAGCGAGTGAGTGAGTCAATGAGTCAGTGAGTGAGTGAGTCAATGAGTGCGTGTGTTCGGGTGTTTGATCTCCCGCCCTTTGACTCCTGGCTCTACAAATCCTATACACCTGCCTGCAATCAGTCCATGAACTCTTTCAGTCTGGTCACCTGCAGCGTGGCCATATTTCTTCTCGGCTATAGTTACAAATGCTCCGGTCTGCCTGCCTGCTGTTCCTGCTCGCGTGCTAAGCGTTCACTATTCACCTGAGCTGCTCCTTCGCATCTTAACTCATGTCACTGGAAATGAACCCCTTCCACAATTCAAACCTTCAAATCCCGGTGACAGTATAGGCTTTGTATACACCTGGAAACACTCTGAAAAGTGTAGAGAAAAATGTGAGACAAATCTAAGAAGTATGATCTAGTCAAGTCGACTTTATTGTCAATTTCTGCAAATTGTGCCAGACATATAGAGGAATCGAAATTAGACGCCTGGTGCAAAAAGTACCAAAGGGTACAATAAGATGAGATGAAATAAGTAATACATGTAATAAATAGATTCTAAATAGTGCAAAAAGTTAGAAAAAAGTAAATAAATAGAAACGTGTGATACGAGGAACATTATTCACAATCTGCAATATGCAGTAAACTGAAAAGTAAGTGAAAGTGTAGAATATAAGTGTGTTACAATGTGCAGACTGAGCACAAATAGGTTCAAAGTCCAGAGTGTGTGGTGGCAGAGGGGAGAGAAGGGAGAGAGTTGATCTTCCTGACAGCCTGGTGGAAAAAGCTGTTGTCAGTCTCCCAGATGGCAGTACGCTGAAGAGGCTGTGTGAGAGTTAGCTGGGGTCATCCACAATCCTGGTTTGCTTTGTGGGTGAGGGTCCCGTAGATGTCCAGGAAGGAGGGGAGTGGGACACAGATGATCCGTCCAGCAGCCTTCATTGTGCATTTCAGGCTCTTGCGGTTAGAAGTGATGCAGCTGGTCAGGATGCTCTCGATGGTGCCTCTGTAGAAGGAGCACATGACTCTTGCTCTCTTCAGCTTGTGGAGGAAGTAGACGCGCAGCTGGGACTTCTTGCCCAGTGATGTATTGTTGGTTGTCCAGGAGAGGTTCTAACTGATTTGCACCCTCAGGAATTTGGTGTTGGGCTCTCTCTGAACAGCAGCACCGTTAGTTTTAGTTTAGTTTTATTTGTGCAGATGAACAAGATTAAAATGGCAAGAAGATGCGCATAGACATACATAAATGCACGGGTGGGACAAAAGAAACCCCGAAGGGCTTATAAGGGATGTCCACCTAATATTAAAATACAATAAGGTAAAGAAATAAAGTAAAAGAAAAAAAGATAAACAAAAATTAAATTAAAGAGCTAAAACAACTACAGTCATGTTACAAAAATGAAAATACATTTAAGTACATATAGTAAAAAAGCAAAGTAAAGATGTAACTAACAAGCAAAAAGACAATATAACATACATTCAGTTTCACACAGTATCGTAAGCTTTTAAAATGAGGTACATTTTAAGATGTTTTTTGAAAGTAACTAAAGATGAGTGTTTACGTAGAGTAACAGGAAAGCTGTTCCAAATGACTGGACCTCTATCCCTTATTGAAAACTGACCAAGATTTGTTCTGTAAAATTGACGGTGAAGGAGATCTACAGATCTGGTCTGATGACTATGGATATGTGACCTGGTTATAAAAAAACTGTTAAAAGAAGAGGGAAGTAAATTATTGAAAAACTGGAAAACAAAAGTGCCGATCTGAAGAGTATTCACATCATATATGCTTAACAACTTCAGACTTTGAAATAACGGAGCACTATGAGCGTCCCAACTGGAGTTGGTTACAGTTCTAACAAACTTTTTCTGTAACATAAAAATCGAATCTAGACTGGTTTTGTATGTGCTTGCCCATACTATATTTCCATAGGATATAAAGGGATAAATAAGGCAGTAATATAAATCCATACAAATTTTTCTTGACAGCACGGGTCTTACTCGTCGTATAACCCCAATGTTTCTCGCTAATTTATTGGACACCTGTGATATGTGTTTTTTCCAATTGAGCTATTTGTCAATAAAAACCCCTAAGAACTTAACATTGGAAACATTTTCGAGTGCATTGTTCGCCATAAAAATTGGCTGGATATGATCAGATAGAATTATATTTTTAGGCTTAAATATCATATAAGCACACTTCTCTACATTAAGGGATAATTTGTTGAATTTGAACCAGTTATCCAACCGATCAAGTACGCTATTCATTCGATCTATCAACTTCTGTTCATCTTTATCGGTAATGAAAATATTTGTGTCATCGGCATACAAAATAAAAAGAGCTTCTTCAGATATTAAATGCAAATCATTTATGTAAATGAGGAATAAAAGAGGTCCAAGTATGGAGCCTTGAGGAACTCCACACTGTAGATGACTGTAAGTCGAGTTAGCTCCATTCCATACTACATACTGTTTCCTGTTGAACAGATAACTTTTAAACCAATCAAGCTCAGTCCCAGAAACACCATGAGCCTGAAGCTTAGTTAATAATATATTCGGATCAACGGTATCAAAAGCCTTAGACAAATCAATGAACACTCCTATTGTGAGTTCCTTGTTGTCTAAAGCTGTAGATATTCTGTTAACTAATTGGACCAGGGCCATAGAGGTAGAATGTTTGGCACGGAAACCAAACTGATAATCATACAATAAGTTATTGTCTTTAAGATGTGTAATTAATCTATTATGTACAATTTTTTCAAGAATTTTGGAGAAGCAAGGTAATAAAGAAATTGGTCTATAATTTGAAAATATTGATGGATCCCCATTTTTAAATATGGGAATAACCTTAGCCCATTTCAGTTGGTCTGGTACTACACCTGTTTGAAGAGAACAGTTAAAAACATGACACAGTGGTTTTACAATGGTGGGGAGACACTGCTTCACTAATTTCATTTTGAGATCATCATAACCAGCACTTGTTGACTTTAGACTTGATACAATATCCAGGGCTGTACGCTTATTTTTTCAGGTGGTAGCACTGGTGCTAGCAAGCAAAAAAATTCAGTAGCACAAAAATAAATTTGGTAGCACACAAAGTAGGCTATGATTGAAAACTTGCATAACCTTAACCCTTGCATTTTGCTCTAATTACCTTTGAGCATGTCATCCTGGTCTCATTTGAGATTCACAATTAATATGATATCCTAGTGGGTGCAGTAATAATTGTAGAAAAATTAATAGGGGTGCACTGATTGCGATTTAGAAAAAAGAATCTAACCTGCCAATTGCAATTTTTTGCTGATTCAGAATTATTATTATAATGTCCTTCTGTTAATTAAAACCAAACTTTAAAACATTAAACATAGCCTATTAAATAAATAAGTATACATATTGGTACAATTTAGGATAAATTAAATAGGTTGTTGTGAATGTGTTGGGAGTAGCTTTTCAGTGGCTTATTTAAAACTTTGTAAATAGACTAGGCTACTGTTGACTGCTCTCTGCAGCTGAATGAGTTGCCTTTCAAGCTAGAAAAAAGCGCTAACTTCCTGTTCTTACCGGCTTCAAAATAAAAGTCAACTAACGTTTGGCTAATAACAGGCTTTTAATGTGAAGGCGCACAGGAAATGTTCTGTTTGTACACGAGCTAACTTAACTGCGGTAATGTGCCGTTCTCCTTCCGGTAATTGCCGTTGGTGAAGTTTTTATACCTAGAATCGCTGCACCCGCACAGATCCCGAGCACACATCTTTCACCAGCCAAAGTGAAGGGTGGACTCAATAACTTACTTGCCTAAGACTCATTTACCCGCAGTGTTAATGTAGAGCCCTCTAAGCAGTGTTGTGCATCTCTCCTCTGTGTTTCAAAGAGACAGCATCTGCTCATTATCAACCTGTCGCACGAGTGCTAATGGGTTCGTATTCATCATCGCACGTGATCAATTTCAGTAGCAAATGCGATCAAAACTGTCGCACTGTACAGCCCTGAATATCCCATATTTCTTTTTCATTCACAGGAGAAAAATTAAACATTGGTTGACTGGAAGGGGGTCCTGTACCGTGAGAATAAAGTGGTGTTAGAGGGATTTTTGCAGCCAAAGCGGGACCAATATTGACAAAATAATTATTGAATTCTTCAGCAATTTCCATGGGATCCTCAATACTAGAATCGTTATTATAAAATATGCTCTGAGAATTAATTTTTGATGAGGGTTTGTTGATAACTTCATTAATGATGGCCCATGTCTTTTTCATATAATTTTTAAATGTATTCAATTTCTGTTGGTAATGATTTCTCTTTGATTTTCTCAACATATGGTTGAGTTTATTTCTGTACTTTGAATACATATTAAAGTTCAGGGGAGATGGATTTGTCAGATAGTCTTTGTATAGTTTGTGTTTTTTTGATATGCTTTTTTTTGCTCTTTGGTCAGCCAAGATTTGTGAGTTTTGGGTTTGATGGATTGTTTTTCCAATGGAAAGGATACATTGAAAATGCCAAAGAATTCATCACTAAAACTAGAGTATGCTTTGATCGAATCATAAGTTGATAAAGTTGAATTCCATTGATTCCCCACTGACCGTCTATGGTCAGTGGGGGATTAGGATTGGGTAGTCTCCGGAAATCAATAACAACCTCCTTGGTCTTGTTGACGTTCAGGAAGAGGTTGTTCTCTCCGTACCACATGGTCAGTTGGCTGACCCAGGGTATCTGCAGGTCAAATTTAAGACTTTTTAAGACCTTTTTAATACCACCTTGAATAAAATTTAAGACCTAAAACACAATACATATAGGCGATATTTGGGGGGTCCAGCTGTATTACAACCCAAGCATAGCTTGTGTGTCACTCAATGAGACTCATTCAAGTTTACTTTTTGTCTGTTTATTGAACATAAAGTGATACTCATTTATATCAGAAGCTAGGACGAAAGTAGCCTCTCTCAGGGTATCTGCACATTTTAAGACCTCTAATGAACACCAATACCTAGGCAACATAAATCTACAAACTACACTACAGTATATGCTCTGTAAAGAGTTTTATTAAGTTTGAATATCAAATATTCAATGCACTTTAGCTAAAAACTGATGTCTAATTACAGAAAATAAAAAAAATTCAGCAGTCTGAATGAAGACAATGTCCCCCTGCATTTACCATCAAATAAATATAAGAGATCACTGTAAAGGCAACCTGAAAACCCATCATTACCACCTTTTCAACCTATTATAGAGCTGTATCAATTGGTTTACATTTTCTGATTAATCGAGTAACAAGAACAGTTTAATCAATAAAGAAAATGTGTTAGTTGCAGCATTAGAATGAAATACAAAAATCTGGTAATTTAATTTATGGGGAAGAATGTCCTTACAATTTTAATTAACCTACTTATTCGATAAACAACAAACTTAGTCCATTACCTTTATTTTTCAGAACTTATGGCAGAAACTATTTAAAAATTGGTTCCACAGATGAATGTTTTTGCACTTTCAAAATCGGGAAATAGGCTACTGTAATACAGGTTTGCATAACTGGGGGATGCCCACGGGACCTGCGGTAATTTGCTAAATGTTTTATTTTCTTCATATTGTTGCAGGCAGCCAGTTTAATAAACTGCGGGTATTAGGGTTGTACTGATTGGTGATGGAAATGTAGGCTACTGTCTGCGATTGAGGGGACGATCGGCAATAGCCTAGTTCAGGGGTGTCCAAACTTTTTTCACTGAGGGCCACATACAGAAAAATCTACGAAGGGCCGGGCCACTTTGCAAAAATAACACATTTATCAGGACATGTAGCTGCTCTGATGTTTAGTTTCATAGTGTCTTCGTAAATTGTAATCCTTCTTCACGGCAACACTTTACTTGCACATTAAAAAGATACATCCCCCTCTTGTTAAATGCCATTGATACACCCAGTGTTTTCTGCTTTTACGTCTAATGTCCAGCTTGGTGAAAATTGTAGCCAGCTGAGATCCCGCCCCTCCAAGGGGGGTCCGGGGGTATGCCCCCCGGGAGATTTTTTAAAGTTTTTAAAGTGAAATGCATGAATCTGGTGCACTTTGGGAGGGAAATTAAGAGGCTAAAGCTGAAGAATTTTGTATGAAAAAAAATGTAAACACTGTGTCAGATGAATTAGAAGCTATCGGAGAAGGACACATGGATTTTCCATAATAATATTAATTTAAGTTAAAATATTATGCAGGGTCCTCTGGGATGGCCTTGATGCTCTTTTTCTTTTATGGGACATATTTCTCTGTAATATAATGAGTGCATTTAGATTATTTAAAAATTAAAAGGGCCATATTACATTATATTTTTAAAATGTGCCAAGGGCCAATCAATCAGTTTTGACACCCCTGCACTAGTGGGTTAACTAAGAAATGCAAAAAAATATATATATATATTTATTTTTTATTTTTATTTTTTTTAAAGGGCCATATTGCATTATATTCTTAAAATCGGCCGCTTGCCAATAAAAAGCGGGCCGCGTGCCGCAGTTGGCCCGCGGGCCGTAGTTTGGACACCCCTGGCCTAGTTCTTAACTAGCCATCAGAGAGGGATGGCAGAGTGGAGAGAAAGAAAGTGACAGACAGAGAGAGAAGCAGAGACTCGCGTCTCACTCTGTGAGCTCACGGCAACGCGACCCGAATGACCGTTTAATGAGCAGCTATTAATGAATAAATATAGATAAATAAAAAAAATTACGAAACACAAAAAATCTGTTTGTTTCTGTGTGAGTTGCGTTTGGGTCAGTAGCCTACCTACATCGCCAGCGGGCGGGTGGTTGCGCACCTACAGTGTGGTCGCGGGGTGAATAAAGCCAGCCATGATATTTGACTCTCACTAAATTTATAATAGCAGGGCAAGCATTCCGCTGGGTCGTTCTCCCCTTTCCATTTTTCCTTCGACCGACTTAAAATTCGGAGACGGAGGCAGGGGCAGGGGACACACATTCTTCTTCTACATTTAAATGCGGATCACAGCCACACACTGCCGTACTGCCTCTAGCGTAGTGTCGGACTTTTGTATGAGCAGTTAGTTAGAAAATAGCCTCTGTACATCTCCTTCTCGGAAAGTCGCGCAAGAAAAAAATATATAACATTGAATAGTCCTGCCCCGACAAATTTAAGACCTTTGAGTAATGGATTTAAGACCAGCACATCACATTTTTTATGAATTGAAGACTTTTTAAGGCCTCAATTTTAGATACATGAATTTAATACTTTTTAAGACTGTTTAAGGATCCGTGGACACCCTGTGACCTGATTCCTGTAGTGGGTCTCATTGTTGGAGATGAGACCCACCATGGTTGTGTCGTCCGTGACCTTCACAATGTGGCTGAGCACACGACTGTCGGTGGTTCTGGATGTGTTGCTCCCAACCTGTACTGCCTGGACCTCTCGCTGAGGAGGTCCAGCAGCCAGTTGCACAGGGATGTGCTGGTCAAGTTTGCAGATCAGCTGCTGAGGGATGATGGTGTTGAATGCTGAACTAAAGTCTATGAACAGCATTCTGATGTATGAGTTGTTGGTGTCCAAGTGGGTTAGGGCTGATCTTGGAGAGGATTCTCTTCACTCTGGCTGCAGTCAGGCTGGTAGTCTGATATACTGAGACATGATTGAGGTTGTGCATCCAACTGTGACATTTCCAAACTGAAAATACCAACCTGAAAACTGACACTCAACAGTTATTATAGTTCACTTTTCTGTATTATGTTGAGACAACGACAGTAATGCTCTTGAATGTGTATAATGTTGCTATAGTTTCATGTGTAGATGCTGTATAGTTTGCAAACAGTGTATGTTTCCAATCTGGACACAATTAAAAATCTAGACTGTGCTCATAGTAATTTCTTGTATGTGCTCCTTGTAAACTTTCAGGGTATAGTTTGGAGCGATTAATAAGGCTTTAGAAATTCTTAAAATATTTTCACTGCTGTAACAGGAACTACTGTAAATTGAAAATAAATGTTGGTTCCTCATTCCCCTGTCATTGCTGGTATGGGTCATGCAAGGCAGCCAAAGACTGAAGACTACTCAAGTTGCCTGTGTGTATAGTAGCAATTATTTTTTCCCACACGCTCCACGAGCTGAATGTTGCCTCTCAAGTTTTGTAGCTGTTTTGTTTATGTAGATAAGAGTTACAGACACGTAATACCCATTTTCCGTGTAACTCACACCCTGGGAGGCATTTTGGCGACAGTCCAACCGTTGAGCCTTTCGTTTTCTACTGAAACAGCAGAAACAGTTCCCACTTTAACTCTCCATTGGTGTGAGAAGCGCAAACTGTCATCATGCTGTCATAGTGTGTTTATGGAGTAACACTGAAATTATATTTGCTTAAAGCTTTCTGCTGGTTGATGTTAGCTTAAGCCGGATTTTCCCCACCGTAAGAACTACATTTGACATTTGATTTCTTATGCTTTATTAGACAGTTTTGGAGAGAGAGAGAGAGAGAGAGAGAGAGAGAGAGAGAGAGAGAGAGAGAGAGAGAGAGAGAGAGAGAGGAATGAAATGGGGCAGGGACATGCAGAGAACGACGACCATTTAAAAAAAAAAATGCGTTTATAAATGTGATCAGAAAAGCTTTTTCTTCTGGCCCCCTCTGCAACAGTATAACACTGACTTGTACTACAACGACTTCTCCATAAGGTCACAGACTAAACTGTAGCCTAGGTACCTCATATTTCCCTTAAGGCCAGATTCTTCCTAGCCAAGGTGCATTCACCACAAATATTCACCACGTGCATACATGTGTTTTATATGGAGGACATTACCTGTCATAAGTATAAATAAATAAATGAATAAATAAATGAATAAATACTGGAATAAATAAATAAATAAATAAATGATTAAATACATGAATAAATAAAGAAGGAATAAATAAATACATAAATAATTAAATGTCATTTATTTATTTCTAGATTTATTTATTTCCACATTTATTTATGTATATACACATTTATTTCCTTATTTATTTACACAATTATTTATTTATACGCGCATTTATTTACACATTTATTTATTTACACATTTATTTATTTATGCATTTATTCATTTCTACATTTCCTCATTTATTTATTTCTACATTTCTGTGTCCATATGCTAATGAGGTAGGAGGGACATGCCTCAGTCTCATACAGGATTGGTCACAGGTCAACAGATACTCCGACACAGTGTAGATGGAGGTTGCAACCCTAATAAACGAGAAGAAGAAGAAGCGACTTCCTGTTGACAGTGTTGCCAACTTAGCGATTTTGTCGCTATATTTAGCGACTTTTCAGCCCCCCGGGCGACTTTTTTTTTTCAAAACAGCGACAAGCGGAAAATCTAGCTTTTTTTTCTGGTGTTTGGTGACTTTTTCGCCACAGCAAGGATCACTTTTAACGCTTCTCAACGAGCAGCGGGAGCCTCCACGGCCCCTACCACTTCGCAGAGCACTGACGCGCAGCAGCCCCTCCCAGCTGCGGTCAGAGCAGGAGATACACACCTTTCTGCTCGTGGTCCTTTAGCATCCCTATTAGCAGTTGTAGGAGCAGCTTTTCCCCCCTCTTCTACAATCTACGAGGAGTGCAATTCAAAATGTCATGCGGTGCTTTTTTAAACTATGAGCATGTATGATTACTGATTACTGAAAACGGAGGTAGTCCAGAGGCCTGTTTCAGGTAGCTGGTTTTGAGACAACCCATAGTTTGTTCGCTCTGAGTTAGTGGAAACTCTGGGTTTTCCGTTTCAGGTAGCAGGTTCAGCGCAACCAAGAGTCAGTTACTGCGGCAACATATGCCATGGGTCTAACCTGCTTGGTAGGTGGTTAGACCTACCCTGAGTTTGTTTTCACTTTACGCTGCAGCTCCGATTGAAGAAAGAGTGTCACTGTCACACGCGTCCCTGTACAGTTTGAAGCAAAATCACTCCATAGAAATCTCCATCGGGATGTTTTTATCATTTCCTGATGATTTTACGTTTGGAGCAAACACAGCAAGCAGCGATGAACTCCTTGGCGTCCTTTTCCATGGTAGCCCACCAGAACCGTTGCTTCAGCAGGGCTAGAGTGCGCCTAACCCCTGGATGACAGGCAAGGCGAGAAGAATGTCCCCACTGGAGGACCTGAGAGCGGAGATTCACAGGCACATACAGACGATTATCAGGGCAAGCACTGGGGGCCGGGTGGTCGGCCTGGGCCCGTTTTACCTTGTCCACAATGTCCCAGGTAACTGCGCCGATGACCATCTTAGTGGGGAGGATGCTCTCAGGATGTGTGGGAACATGTTCGGATTGGAACTGACGGGACAGGGCATCTGGTTTGACGTTCCTAGAACCTGGGCGATAAGACAGGGTAAAATCAAAACGATTAAAGAACAACGCCCACCTGGCCTGACGGGAGTTCAACCGTTTGGCTGACCGGATGTACTCCAGGTTTTTGTGGTCCGTCCACACCACAAACGGATTCTTCGCCCCCTCCAACCAGTGCCTCCACTCCTCGAGAGCCATCTTAACCGCCAATAGCTCCCGGTTTCCAACGTCATAATTTCTCTCCGCTGGGGACAATTTGCGGGAGAAAAAGGCACATGGATGTAACTTTTGGTCTTTACCTGACCGCTGAGACAGGACTGCCCCCACCCCGGAGTCTGACGCATCCACCTCAACGACAAACTGGCGTTCTGGATCTGGTAGGATGAGGATGGGAGCAGAAGAGAACCGTGACCTTAACTCACTGAACACCCTTCCTGCAGCAGGGGACCATTGGAAGGCTACCTTTTGGGAGGTGAGGGCTGTCAGGGGAGCTGCTACAGAACTATAGTTGCGGATAAACCTACGATAGAAATTGGCAAACCCCAGAAATTGTTGAAGCTTCTTACGAGTGGTGGGGACCGGCCAATCCACCACCGCTTTAATCTTGGTGGGATCCATGTGAATACTTCCGACTGAAATTATGTATCCCAGGAACGACACCTCAGTGGCATGGAACTCGGACTTCTCGACCTTCACGAACAGCTGGTTCTCTAGGAGTCTCTGGAGAACCCTGCGGACATGCTGCACATGGTCCTGTTCGGTCTTGGAGAAGATGAGGATGTCATCAAGATAAACAAACACAAATACATTGAGAAAATCCCGGAGCACATCATTCACTAAGGCTTGGAATACTGCAGGAGCATTTGTGAGTCCGAAAGGCATTACCAGGTACTCGTAGTGGCCCCTAGGGGTATTGAACGCCGTCTTCCACTCATCCCCCTCCCGAATGCGAACTAGGTGATAGGCATTCCTGAGATCAAGCTTGGTAAACACAGTGGCCCCTTGCAAAAGTTCAAATGCAGAAGAGATGAGTGGGAGGGGGTACCTGTTCTTAATGGTGACATCATTCAGACCGCGGTAATCGATGCAGGGCCGGAGGGATTTGTCCTTCTTACCCACGAAGAAAAACCCTGCTCCAGCAGGTGATGAAGAGGGACGGATGAGGCCTGCTGCCAGTGAGTTGTTTATGTATTCGTCCATGGTCCTGGTCTCCGGGGCTGACAGAGAGTAGAGCCTCCCCCTGGGTGGGGATGAGCCAGGGAGGAGGTCAATGGCACAATCATACGGGCGGTGTGGGGGAAGAGAGGTGGCCCGTACCTTGTTAAACACCTCCTTTAAGTCGTAGTACTCCGACGGGACACCTGAGAGATCTGGGAATTCATTAGAAGAAGGGGTGCTGCAGGCAGGTAACAAGGCAGATTTCAGACAGACCGCAAGACATTGATCACTCCATTGTAGAATGGAACCGGTTCTCCAGTCAATGTGTGGATTATGTTTAATTAACCAAGGATACCCCAAGACCACTGGCTGCTGAGGTGCATTAATCAGGTGAAAGGTTAGTGATTCAGTGTGGTTACCTGATATGCCCAGATGAACAGGAACTGTGCGATGGGTTACAGTGCAGAGGAGGCGCCCATCGAGAGCAGTAGCCTCAATAGGCTCGGCCAAGGGTTCCAGGTTAATACCCAGCTGCATGGCAAGGCCCCGATCCAGAAGGTTGGTGTCAGCTCCCGAGTCAATGAGGACAGCGACAGTATGGGACAGACCATTAAAGTTGAGCTGGGCATGAAGTAGTGCTCGAGAGGGACCTTCAAAGTTCTTGATGCGGCTCACCAGCGCCCTCTGGATTCCTGGTGAGCCCTGTCTTTTACTGGACAGGATGACACGTAATGGCCTCCCTCTCCACAGTACATGCAACAGTTCTCCCTTTGACGCCGTTGTCGTTCAGCAGCTGACAGCCTGGTCCTGCCCAGCTGCATGGGTTCAACTGGGTCACTAGAGGCAGCAGCGGTAGGAAAACCCGTTGAAGTGGAAGGTGAAACTGGAAGACGTGGAAGGCTACGGGAAGTGCTGGTCAGTACCTTCTCTCGTCTCCTCTCCTGGATACGTCCATCGATGCGGATAGCGGTGGCGATGAGAACGTCCAAATCCCCTGGAGGATCCCGGGCCGCCAGCTCGTCCTTGATGGCATCAGAAAGTCCGTTGTAAAAGGCGTCAGCCAGGGAGGAAGAGTTCCAGTCACTCTCTGCAGCGATAGTCCGGAACTCGATGGAATAATCAGTCACTCTCCGGCTCCCCTGAGCCAGGTTAAACAGACCCCGAGCAGCCTCTCGACCAGGGGTAGCATGATCAAACACCTTCCGAAGACCCTCAGAGAAGGCAGCCACAGAAGAACAGAGAGCCGACTGCTTCTCCCACTCGGCGGCACCCCAGTTCCGGGCCCGCCCAGTAAGTTGAGTGATCATGAAAGCCACTCTCGACCTCTCCGTGGGATATGTGAGAGGTTGTAGTTCAAAAGTCAATGAGCACAGAGTCAGAAAGGAGCGACAGGTATCTGGAGCTCCAGAAAAGCGCTCTAGAGCACTTAAGCGGGGCTCTGGCCGGGAGACAGCAGGGACAGGAGGGCTGGTGGGTGGTTGAACCGCTGGGGTCTGGCTGTCCAGCGTGAGCTGCTGGAGCTGGCCGCTCAGAACCTCAAAATGCTGATTGTGGCGTTCCGAAGCTTCCTGGAAAGCCACTTCCATAGCGGTGAACTGTCTCGAATGCTGGTGTAGGGCGGCACCTTGTGCTGCCACTTCTTCCTTAAGAGCCTTTGTGTCGGCTGGGTTCATCTTTTGGCCAGATTGTACTGTCAGGATTGTACCAAAATGGCAGGCCAGAACTCAATAGCACGACAACAAACCGTTCAGGTATAGCAACAAAGTTTAATAAAGAATCAAACCAGGTAGTAGCGAGGCAACAAGTCCAAGAGGGGCAGGCAAAGGGAATCCAAAATCCAAAAGGATGGGTCAGAACACGAATAGGCAGGCAGGTAAACAGGCAGGAATTCGGAATAGGCTGGAGAGCAATGTAACACAAAGACAATCTGGCAGGGAACTGAGGGAATGAACCGGTATATATACTGTGGGGCTAATAGCTGATGGGGAGCAGGTGAGTGTGGTTAGGCCAGGTGGAAGTAATCAGCAGGGAGTGCAGAGCAGGGGGGAGTGGCCGGGTCTGAAATGACAAGAGAGTTAATATGGGAACAGACAAGTGACAAAAAACTAAATTGTGGCTGAAGTAGTGACATTTATTCATGTATTTAATTATTTATTTATTCCAGTATTTATTAATTAATTTATTTATACTTATGACAGGTAATGTCCTCCATAGTTTTAAGCCTGCGGCGAAAGATGTGTATCCTTTTTAACTTGTTCTGATGTCAATGAGGAACTTGTTCATTGTAACAAGTTTCTCATTTTAATGCTAGGGGAATGACGGGGATATTTCTTCTCTAAAGCCTAATACTATGACTTTATTCTTGAATATTAGGGTTTTTTTTCTCTTCAAATTAAGACTCATAATTTATTTCAATTTATTTCCTAAACTTGGTCCTTATACTCCGTCGTAGGTCATACAGTCATCGAACAACTACACAATTACATTTGCAACAATCTATTAAATGGGTGATAACTTATGGCAGAACAAGTAAAACATGTTCTCTATCGTGTCAAGACTTTCTCTCCACCCTACATATTCCATGTGTACGGTGACTGACCCCCACAGGGGCATTTGACGTGGATACTCTTTAAGACACACCACTTGTGTGCGTGGCCTCTTCGCTTCCTTGATTTCCACGGAAAAGCAGTAGACATGTGTGAGAGAATAAGGAAAAAAAAGAAGCAACAAATCAAAGCATTTGAGTTGTGTGGGTTCAGCAGGTGTGGTGACATCAGCGTTGTCCGCTTACCTAGTGAGTAGGAGAGCTGGTCTACGGGCCCCTCTCTGGATCGCTGTATTGTCTTTACTGCACAGGCTGTTGGAAGCGTGGCTTGATCAGCTTGCCGGTCTGTAGCCATTGTCTCAACACAAGAGCAGCAGTAATGGAGGCGGCTAGACCAAGAATAATTCACGTGAGCCTCCCACACGCTTATAACCCAATCACAGTAAATATGTAGCGCCTTCTTCCCTTCCATTTTCACGTTGTAACGGCCCCGGGAAGTATTGTAAAAGAGAACAAAATTAACGAGCGTTCCCTGCAGCGCTGCTGCCTTGATAACGCACGCTTCCTTATCGAGCGCCCTACCTCCACGGACTGTAGGCTTTATAAAAGCATCTCTGTGAGACAAAACAGCGGTTATGATGTTGGCCTAGGCCTATATGATGCAGTTTGACCTTCCACGTTCACCGGCTCCTTCGGACAGCTCACAGCCGCCGCCCCCGCACCGACAGCACAGCAAACTGCCCGTTATGACAGTTCGCCCCCCAGTATGAAAAACAAATTAATCGGGATTAATCAAAATGTGATCCTGCCATAAAAAAAAGGTGATATGATATTTTTGCCATAGCGCAAGATTTTTTTTTTTTTTAATTTATTTATTATTCTTTCGGACAATTCCACACAATACACAATTTTCTCTTGCAAATATTCATACATCATACTTTGTGTTGTCCGAAGGGAGACGGAAGAAGCCAAAGGCTTATCAGGTCCCGCCCCCATTTTCATCAAATTCGGATTCAGATACACAGATTACTGTTACAGAAAATAAAAATAAAACAAACAAAAAACATTTATTTTTTGCATTACAGTCCTAACAAAGTCTTCTTCTATCAAAATACTCGCAATCCACATGATCTAATCACTAGTGGCTCCAGAGAACTGTATTGCCTATAATGGCTCCATGAATAGTGTTTTACCTGACCCGTTTCCTCAGGATCACATGCTAATGTGTCTGGCAGACTGAAATCAGATATGGATTCTGTTCCAGGAATATCATTCTTGATTTTCATTGTGCATTCCTTGACAATAAGCCAGTGTCCCATTTTAGGCCTGGCTGTTTATTTCGCCCTGAAGGAGGTAATCAACAATAACAATCCAGTAACCAAAGGACAGCCCCCGTCTCATAGATGATACTGGACCAAAGTGGTAATTTGGTATGATATTTTGATAAATGACAAGAAACAGATTTTAGTCACCTGTCACTAGGGGGGAAACTGAAGAAATGATGATGTATTTATTAATACTGTTGACCTTTCTTGATTGTAATGCATTCTGACTGTAATGTTGGGGTCGGGCAGTGCACTTGGACTGGCAGACAATGTTGGTGGTACTTATCTTTAGGGTGTGGTCCCAATTGCTCAAAGCCTCAAAAGATATTTCTATATATTATCTAATAAATGTTATGACCTACTATAAACCCTGGTAGTATTAAATTAATGTTTATTTTATTTCGATAAATACACAGATAGATGAGAGAACGTGAAGTGAAGAATGTCATTGACTATGTTTACATGCACAGCGATATTTTCGGATATTAACCCGGGTAAGATCGCATTCCGAATAATGACACTAAAAATTCCTACTGGAATTTTTGCAGCATATTTTGGCATTTGCTGCAGTTTGCCACGCATACCCTGGTTAACTAGCCTGGAAATCCAGACCCACATCTTGAACGATGTAGGGTCTGGCCACGAGCTATACCTTCCCAACTCAAGGGGCTGCACCAACGTATGCATTTCAAATACTGCTGCACTTAATTGGACGCAATAGCACTATGACCTAACACAGCAATGAACAAGGTGTTGTTTTAGGCCCCGTTCCTTTAGCGAACAGCTGGGTTAACTGGCAAATAAATCGTTTGCCGTGGTCGGTCGACAAAACAGAAAACTTACTTGCTAATGAAAGATTTGAGTGCCGTCTTCCACATTGTTAAGTGTCGAGGCCAAAGCCATTTCAAACTCAAACAACTTATTCGCAGCCATCTTTGTTGACTATCATGACTTCCATAGCGCATGCACAGCACTGTCATCATTAGGTTACCTCCGCCCCAGAGCCCCATAAATAGGGTTCTGGCCCGCCCATATCAGATAATACAATTTGATTGACAACTCCGAAATTTTTCCGACATGAGTTAATGAGCTCAAATGGTTCGTGTCCAGACTAACAAGCTGAGCAAATTTAAATTTGCTAGCGGCAGGTCTGGATTTCCAAGTTTCCAACAGCTAGCATGTGTAAAAATGCAACATGGCTCCTTCAAAGAAGAGGTGTCATTTCCGGCTGACAAATCAATGCAAGACAACGATAATGAAATAAAGAGGGTCCCTTTGCCCTTACCGATCAAAGTTCACATTGTCAGAATCTGCGGGTGTGGCAGGAGCAGATAAGTTCATGTTTTTCAAAAAAAAGCTTCAACGATGCATTACAGTTATCACCAGGAGACCATCAATATGATAACGGAGTAATTACCGCTTGTTGCCATTTTCACGGGAACTTCACTTTAGCTGTTTTCTTACTGTTACTGTTTGCATAAATAAGATGGTTGATCATTCCACGGAACATTGGGTTTCAATTCTGGTCATGTAGGGCAGCTGTTTATTTACTCTTGTAAGAATGATACAGGTGTTTTGGAGCTTAGTGAGTTGTCTCATGTTGCATTATCTGCAAATGCACTGAACCAATGCTGCCTACCGGAGCTCTTCTTAAGGTGACACACTCACATCTAAGTGACATTCATCCGTCAAAATCTTTCAAGCTTTTTCATGAGGGGTGGTTCGGCAAAGGCATGAACGATTATAGGTTCCTTTAAACGATATGTGAAAATGAACCCCTTAACTCTCACTTAAAAAACATTCTACATGTTTTTTTTTTACTTTTTCAAATCCTCTATCGATCAACAACACATTCTGAATACAGTTGACATGACAGTCTGAATCAACTCCCAAGTGGAACACTACATTTACAGGTGAACACTGAGCTCATGCGATGTAGTCTGGTCTCAGGAGACAAAAGCCAACGTTATTTGACTTGCACCAAGTATTTCCTCCCAGGTTAATATGTAACATGTGCGCCCAGCTGTGCAACAGTCTGCAACTCTGCAGTAGTACTCTGACAGGGCACTTGTGGTGTAGTGGTTAGAGTCCTACCTTCCCTCCCCCCCACCCCCATGAGGCTCAGCCCTTGTTGCAACCTACCCGGGTCGAATCATGCCCATGGTCGTTCTCTGCATGTCATTCCCCTCTCTGCCCCATATCATCTCTCTGTCTCTCCAAAACTATCAAGTTAAAGCAAAAATACCGGAAATGTATCTTATAAATTGTTAAATAGAACTCTGACAGTTGAAACAACATGTTTTTGTTAGAATGGCACAAAACAGAACATCTAATGTGTTTGTGCTCTGACAATCGCTAAAATGTTTAGAAGTGGGCTCACTATTGGATTAGCGTCTGCTGCCACTGTGCTAGAGATGGCCAATAGTGATTAACTTAAAGATTATCAGTGAAAGCATGGGGCTGTTTGTTATACATGAGAGCAGATATATCTCTACAATACACAGACTATTCTGAATCTCAGTTGTGGCCAATTTAATAATTTAATTATGTTCACATCATGTGTAATTTGATGTTGAAAAATTTTATCATATGGGATTTTTGCAGACCATTCACAAATGATAACATTGTTTTTTTTATTCAATAAAATACCTACACTAAATCTACTCCATATTAAGTAAGGTGATACAAATAAATAAGAATATATTGTGACAATTTACCAATAACAGTTGAACATTAACACAAAAACTGTGTTCATTATAGTTAAATATTACCGATAAAAAATCAACAACTTGGCACACCTATCACGGCTAGAAAGAGTATTGTGAAATGTTAAACCAACTGTACAGAAGGTCTGGTGCCAATTGTATAAGTAACATAATAGGAGTTGGTTATCTCTTCCCAAGAACTGAATCTCCTTGATATGATATGATATGATATTTTGCAACATGGCGTGCAAGGTTTTGTTGCCGGGCCAATTTTGAATGATACTAGTGGGATTACCTAGCCTGGCTCTGCCCTCTGAGCACGCAGGCCGACTCAGATTGTCTGATCTCTATCGGGAGTGTGTTCCATAACGAAGGAGCTCGATACGAGAAAGCCCTGCTGCCGGCAGTTTTCTTAACTCAGACCGTAGTGCCCGTGATGGAGCAACTAGGTCAGACAAATATGTAGGTGCAAGCCCATTTAATGCCTTATAGGTCAATAGCAGCACCTTAAAGTCGGATCTGACATGAACCGGAAGCCAGTGGAGCGATGCAAGAACGGGGGTGATGTGGTCGTATTTTCTAGTTCTGGTCAAAAGCCTCACCACAGCATTTTGTACCTTTTGTAAGCTTTGAGTACTTGCCCTGGGCAACCCAGACAGTAGTACGTTACAATAACATTTGCCTTGAACTTGCCTCTTGCAATATAAATAATGCATCGCTGGTTGTTTTCACTCAAGAGGTTCAGTTGATGTCACATAACATGCATGTGGATTGTGGGTAAGAATCGCCCCATATGTAGTATTGCATCCGTGCATTTTTTATTAATTAAAGAATGACTGGCAATAAAAGACATCTAAGGGAAAACATTGTAGAGAAAACGATGGTCTAAGGTTCACAGTAGGTTAAATAGGATCTGCATTTTGTTTTTCCTTTTTGTCGTAGTCAACATTATTTTATAAGTCCTATAAACCATGTTTTGTTGTGGTTTGAAACATGATCTTATTTACTCATCTCATTGCCATCTCTTGATTTCTGAACGATGAACTTTGGATCAACCCTTTTTCAGAAAGCGTGTGGTTGGAGTTGGGACTGTTTGTTTGTATTCTCAAGTGGCATTACGGTAAAATGAGACATGACTGAATACATTAAAGCCATATGCTGAATTAAATCTATGCTCATGCATGTTGTAATTTTATGTATGTTAGTAAATTTAACTTTTAGAATTGTATGTGTCTCACTTGCGTAACTTTGCTCGCCCCCATGAGGAATTCTGAATAATTACAACAACACTGTCACAGCGCATCTACATGAGATAAGCCTTCAGTGATCACACATGGATTTTATACCTTCTGCTGTATGTCCAGGTTTTTTCTTTGTGTCAACTGGTTTGGCTGTAACTGAGATTAATTTATATGAAAAAGTTACAGACTCAGCTTTAATTCTTCACACATGTAGAGTTCTTCTTTGTGTGCTTATCGGAAAATAACCAGACAGCTCTGAGTGTTTAATTGGATTAGTGGAACAAAGTGCATTGGAGGTTTAGGCGAGCTCTAACACGTCTCCAGTCTTAATCAGTGGATGAACACATTCTTGTGACGAACGTGGAGACTTTCCAACTTCATCATGACCCAATTAAGACGAATAAATAACAGGTTCCAGCCTTCCGGCCTCCAAAGAATAATTCTAATGGTGTAACTCCGAGTAAAGCTGCATAGTAAGTAGCTTAAGCAAAAGGACACAAACATGGATCATATTTAGCTTAAATGTATTAAAGCTCATAAGGAGGCACTCATCCCTTCCATTTCAAATATTGTAAATTGTTCCATAAATGAAGGAGTATTTCCCAGCTCATGGAAGACTGCTATAATTACACCAGTATTCAAATCAGGGGATCACACTGTCATTAGCAACTACAGACCCATAAGCATTCTTCCAGCCATATCAAAAATTGCAGAAAAATGGATTTCTGAACAGATCACAGTGCATTTAAATACAGGTTCCTTCCCATTACATCCTATGCAATTTGGGTTTAGAAAGCATCATTCTACAGAAACAGCTAATTGTTTTCTTTTGGAAAATATTAGGGCTAAATTGGATAAAGGTGGAGTAGTGGGGGCTGTTTTTCTTGATTTAAAGAAAGCTTTTGATTAGTTACAGAGAGGAAACAATCTGTTCGAGTGGATCATAACATTTCACAAATAGCTGAAGTTTGTGTGGGTGTACCCCAAGGTTCCATTTTGGGTCCGTTGTTATTCAGTCTATTTATTAATGACCTACCTGTAGTCTGTCCACCTACTGTCACCTGTCAGATGTACGCTGATGATTCAGTCATATATCTAAAAACAAGAAGCAAGCTGCAGAAGAACTATCAGCTGCAATGGTCAATATTTCAAATTGGTTAGCAAACTCCTGTCTGCATCTAAATATTGAAAAAACTGTATGTACAGTATGTTCCTTTCAAAATCTGCAAACAGCAATCCAGATCCAGATTTGACAGTAGAAGGGAGAAGACTCTCAGTGGTCCAGGAAATCAAGTACCTGGGAATAATGATAGATTCTAAGCTCACTTTCAAAACACAAGTTAAAAAAGTCCTAAACAAAATCAAATTCAACTTATCAAATTTCAGACACATCAGGAACAATTTAACTACAGAGGCCTCAAGGTTGTATCTTCATGCTATGATTTTCTCACATATTAATTACTGTCTTACCAGCTGGTCACAGGCAGGACGGACCACATTACGCTCAGTTGAAACACGTTTTAAACAGGCCTTGAAAACGCTAGATAACAAATCAAATTTACATCACCATTGTAAAATTTTGATAAAATATGATTTGTTAAACTGGGAAAACATGATTAAGTTGGCAGACATTCTACTTGTATATAAAATCTTTCTTGGTATGGCTCCCCCTCCACTAAAGGAATTTGTTAAATATCTCCTATTATACTACTTTTCTGGTCTTAATTTCTTGTTAAAAACTGCTATAGAGCAACCTGACACGAATCACATCACAAAAAACCATGTAGATTTTCGGAACACTCTTCCTCTCACCTATAGCGAGCACACCAGTCTCCACACTCGGCTCTGTGCTTCTCCGCCCCTCTCTGTTGTGATTGGTTACCTTCCTTCCGGAACATTTTCAGCAGCGTGTGGGGAGATTTTAGAGCAGGAAGGTGGGGGCATGGCCCATGGCATGGCCGGAGCTTGCCTGAGCAGCATTACCATACATGGAAACATCCGATTTTCGTGACGACAAAATTATCAGGAAATTCTGAACCGAGTTGTCACGTGATTTAAACAAAATAAAAACTCTTCCACCAGAGCATCCACAAGAGGGATTGTAAAATACCATTTAGAAAAAGTTATTTTGGGCAGTCAGCCTTTTCCTATCGAACAGCACATACTTGGAATACCATACCCACAGAACTAAGGAACATTACATCAACCAAATCCTTCACAAAATCTATAAAAAACTGGTTACTGACGGATCAGGTATGCGTCCATGATTATCTGGGATAGTGTTTTTGTCTTTGTGTTTGCTGGTTGTGTTTGTGTCTGGGTTTGTGCTCCTTGTCTGTATGCCCTTGTTTGTGCTTGTGTGTTTTTTGTCTGCGTTCATGCCGCTTGTGTGCTCCCTGTCTGTGTTTTTTGTTTTTCTTTGGGTGCTTGTGTATTTTAATCGTGCTATATGTTCATGCACTTTTATCTGTTCTGTATGCTTCATATTCTTCGCGCATCACCAACCTGTTATGTGCTGGAAAAGTGATTGTGTCATTTTACTTGTCTGTGCTTGTGTCATTTTGGTTTTGTGCTTAAGTGTTGTATTTTTGTATCTTTCTCTTTTTAATGTTTCTTTTTTTCTTTTCTACCTGCCAGGGACTACAGGTGGAAATTAGCCTGCATGGCTAAATCTGGCACATTTACATGTTGAACTTTGGTGCTCATGTTTATTAATGTGCGCTGTCCCTTTTAAATAAAGAAATCAAAAAATCCCCGATCTATTGGACATGGTTCCATTTGAAAATTAACTTTTCTCTCAAAACAGCAAAAGTGGTGAAGAAATGGTTAGCGGACAAACGCATTAACGTTTTACAGTGGCCCAGCTATAGTCCTAACTTGAATCCATTTGAGAATATGTGGAGTGAGCTACAGATCAGGGTGATGGCAGTGAGACCCTCCAAACTGAAAGAGTTGGAGCTCATTGCTTAGGTTGAATGGGCAAAAATGTTAGTGGAAACCTGCAAAAAGCTGGTCAGCAATTATAAGTGTTTGATTGCTGTAATAGCCAATAAGGGCTTTTTCTTTTGATTACTGAAAAGGTTATGAATCATTTTGGACATGCCACTTTTTGTTCAAATGTGAAAAAAAGCTGATTTTTTTTCCACAATGATGCCTCTTGTACATCGTCTTGTTATCTTCTGGGAGAAGCATGTGTCATTTCCAATCAAGAAAAAACGTGCTGGTTGATTAAAAGTAACTTTAAGTAAAAATTTGCCCGGGATATTAATAATTTCAGGCATGACTGTACAGACTAGAATGTTTTTTGGACCAGGCTGTAAATAGGTTTAATAGTGCTGTGAAAACAGCCTATTTATTATGGGAGTCGATGAGAAATAGTTTTGCTTGTTTTGGTACCGACTCTTAGTGGCCACTCGGTGAACTTAATTTTTTGTCACTTCCGCATTGGATGCTGGTAGAACTCGCTGTGGTTGGGGCTTAGTTTATACACAGGCGGTGCTTCGGAAATAGGCCTAAAAAAGTAGCTTGTGACTAGCCACACAGTATCACTACCAGCACGTTGAGGACTGAAGCTTTTTGTCAGGTCGCATGAAGGAAGGTCTCGTCAGGTCTTGACGGCTGGGGTACTTGTTCTGAGCATCAAATAACAACCGCAGATAGTCCAAATATCAACAAGCGTTCTCTGGACATTGTATACTTCACCTTCAGTATTGACTGAACCAACTGAAGCTGATATTTTTAATAGTTGTTTATTCTTTAACATGCTGCATTAAAGTTTACTATTCGTCACATTTTACCTTTCGATCCAGAATTCAAATCCCTTTTGTTTAGGCAATAGACTTTGACACATGTTCAAGAAGAGACACTTTTCCTGTGTAGGATCACAGCAGGTAAAGCCCTGACAGACTTTCTCTAATTCCCCAAGTTCAGAACATTGAAGCTGCCTCTCCACTTAATGAACTCCAGCATTAGGATTTAGTAAGATTGACTTTATCTGTGCAAGGGGCCTGTTCTTTAACCTAGTGGTGATGGTCTTAAAGGGGTAGTTCAGGATTTTAGACATAGGGCCTTATTCCCAAGTTAGCCTTGGTGTTCTTTATCAGTGGAGACAGTTTTCAACACATTTAATTCAGTCCTTCTAGTTGCAGAGTGCGCTCGTGCTAAGCTAGCGCACGGCATCGGGGGGATACCTAGCCTGCTACTAAAACAGTCTTACCCACTCCACAGTACACCCGAGGCCAATCAATTATAACGCCAGACTATCGATGTAAATGTCTGTGTTGATAGAATAATTTTAGAAATAAAACCAACCTCGCATATTGCATTTTGAGGGACTTTATTCCTTGTAGGCTGCGGCAGCGGCGGACTAATACCTAGGTTACAGGCTCTATAATAGTTTGTTTACCTGCTGCTGCCCGTACCTGTACGAGCCGGAATACACTGATGAAGAATTGAGAGGGATGCTCAAAGGGCAGAAAGAGAAAGAGCATCTGTAGAGACAGCCCCCGCTGGAGCTGCAGCAGAGAACCGGGACAGAATGACGGTAGACTGGTGGTTTCAGTTTCTGTCCCACGCTGCTCTGTTTACTTTCTGCTGTAGTGATTCGGTTACACAGCAAAGTAAAAGTCCGCTGCTGCTAAGAAAGTAGTCCCTCAAAATGCCATAATTCATGCGATGCGAGGTTGGTTTTATTTCTAAAATTATTCTATCAACACAGACATTTACATCGATAGTCTGGCGTTATAATTGATTGGCCTCGGGTGTACTGTGGAGTGGGTAAGACTGTTTTAGTAGCAGGCTGGTATCCCCCCGATGCCGTGCGCTAGCTTAGCACGAGCGCACTCTGCAACTAGAAGGACTGAATTAAATGTGTTGAAAACGGTCTCCACTGATAAAGAACACCAAGGCTAACTTGGGAATAAGGCCCTATGTCTAAAATCCTGAACTACCCCTTTAAGTGTCAAACTTGGCACCTCATGTATGATGCGCCAACAGTGTTGTTGTAACTACTCAGAATTCTTCAATGGGGGCAACAGAAGTTAAGCATCATAGCTTTAACTTTCAGGGTTTACATTTTTTTTAAGTGCTATCCATCCACAGCATGCAATCGGTTTGATCATACTCATGAAGGGTCTGGATATATCTCTGTTTAGGATTGTCTGGGTTTTTGCATTGTTTAAAGGCACATGGGACCCAAGACAAGGAGCAAATAGCACAAGGGATTAGACCTGTAAATCGTTGTTGCATGATGATGTTCCTGATCAGGATACTAAAGACGGTAGGGAATTTAAAGTCACCCCAAATCTCCTTGAGAAAAGGCACCCGGCAGGCTAATCTGTACAGTCAGAAATACCATAGATCCTAAATTCTAAGGAAGAGATTTTCAAGATTTCTAATATCAGTGAGAAATGAAAAGCCAGACACAACAACAGTCTTAAACAACGTAAACAAAGATATTTTGGAAAGGTTGTGACATCAATGTGATCACCCACCCACCCACCCACACCCACCCACACACACCCACCCACACACACACACGCACACACACACACACACACACACACACACACACACACACACACACACACACACACACACACACACACACACACACACACACACACTTTTTTCCTCAAACAGAGTTTAGTCTTTTGTATGTCTTCAAAATTCAAGTTGGTCAAAAAAATCTAGTTTGACCTGACAAACTTGTCATCAATCTTGAATGACAAAATGATATATTCCTTTTATTGTTAATATTTGTGTTAGTACAGTAAATGACAGTACATGTGTCATTATATATCAAACAGAATTGTTTTTATGTTCTCAAATTGATAATACCATAATTACTACAACTTGTATATTTTGTTTATGTGTGGGAGAGGCAAAAGAATGATTTAACTAGGTGTGTCGTGTGTCTAGCAGCAAGGTTTGTTCATGTAGACATGCTTGTAGAAATCCCATCCATCACTGTTAAATAGCTGCCGCAGGCTATACAAAACTGCTTTGCACACAGTTACATCCCATGCACTTATGTTAGTTTGTGTAAAGTTAAATCATAAAAAAGGTAATTTATGTTTGGAATATTCTTTTAACTTTTTTTTCCTGTGTGATTCAGCTAGTCCACATCGTCTGATTCAGATTTAAATGTCTCGACAAAATGTTTGAAATGTAATGTCTTTATTAAGTTCACAATGGAATTAACAACACTTCATAGTCACAGTTTATTAAAAAGGAGTTATTCAAATGATTATTTAATCACTCCTTGCATTTAGTACAAAAATTAGTAAAATTGCATATATATTCTTAAATATAACATTTTTAAATAAAACTAAAACTAAATTCTATACAGTGACATGACACAATATAACTAAGCATATATTTCAAATGATAAACATTCCTTTACTGTTTCTGTAAGTTCCTGTTCTTGATGAAGTAGTAATGGTATGAGAACGTAGGCGGTACAACACATGTTTATTTATGGGAGTCGATGAGAAATAGTTTTGTTTACACTAATTTAAGATAATTTTGATTTTGCAGTATATGGAGACATTTGATCAGTTTGTTGCACATAGATTCATTTATTTCTGCATGAAAGTCACTTAGCTGTTGTCCAAAGAAAGATAAGCGGTATTTTGGATCAAAGTCCAAAAAACTTTTTAAACCTGTGATATGTAAAGAGTGTATGTGTGTGTGTGTGTGTGTCATCATATAAATCCCTGTGCTGTATATAAGTACAACATAAGGCAGTGTAGGTGCTAAAGAAAAATCTAAGGATTAGATTATATAGTAATTATTCAACAAAACATAATTCAACATGGATTGCTATATTTTGTATTCCTTAAGAGTTGTACGTTACTCATAGTCTGTAGTGGCAGTGCGGTATGAATGTTATGAATTCTTGTTCTCTGTAAACCTGTATGTTAAGAAAGGGGGCCCGACGTGGCTCTAACAACATGCCCGTTTACAGAGCCTCTAGGCTGTGTATTAACACTGGATTTTTGTTCAGGGCACGGACAGAATGAACAGGTAGTGGACCAAGGGAGATATGCACTGATTTTGGCAAAAAAGTGATTTTTACAACAAGAGTTCTCCAGAATTGCTGACACCACATCTAAACAATGTAATGTCCTTGATGCCAATAGATGCCAATAGTTGATGACATATCCTCTTATTATTTGTTATTTAATGCTAACAGACTACTGTTTAGCTTTTGATGGCTAATAGGATCAGTTCTACTTTGCAAGTTAAGACTCCATTAATTGGATGCCCCCTGTTGCGTTTTCCCGTAGGAAGGGAGGAAGGGCAGGTATCGGAAACATCTGAACCGTTTCAAAACACCATTGCAGAAAGGGATATCATAGCAGGACTGGTCACACGTGTTTTTGCTTCCTTCTTGCACCTTCTCCTGCCAACTTTTGATGCCCCGCTCTTTTTCAGTGCCTGCGAAAAAAGATAAAAGGAACAGGTAGCTGACATGTGCTTTGTTTGATAATTTATTGTAATTGATACAAGTATTTTGCCTCACCTGGGATCGTGTTGTCGAGAACAAACCCGAAGAATCCCCCTATGAACATGTGTGTGGTGAAGAGCACTACGATCACCTGGTCCAACTCTTTCGTTCCTTCAAACGGAGAAGAGAATTTAGATAAAAAGTAATTTGTTACCCTTCAGTTGCATGTGAAATAACTGTAAATCTTATTGACAGATGGACCTTTTCTCTTCCAAATGGAGGTCAAAGGTCACCTTTAAGTTTGACCTAATAAAAATTAAAAGGAATACAAGCTGCCTTGATCCAAAACGAACAGCACCTGGGGACCGCCAATAAATCCCCCTGGACATGTTAACAGCCAGTCCACATACTGTTTCTGATCCATCTGTTGGACGCATTTCATGTGTGCTTTCTGTGTTTTTTTGGGCCTGACAACTCCCATCTCTATCTGTCTGTCTTTCTCTTGAACCCTATGAGCCAAATGCTTTTCCTTGGGAATCCTTTATCATGTCCAAATAAGAAAACCTCCTTATTATCAGGGGTATGTTGGCTGGCAAAATACTTTTTGTAGAACTTGTAAATAGTAACTAACTAAATGTAGTCGTGGTAGGATGGCCTATAGGAAAGGGGCTGGTTCATTACCCAGCACCAAACCAAAACATGTAGAAGTGGTGGTGGTTGAGCATGGCTTTTAACCCCAGCGATGCTCAAAGGGTGCTATAATAGGACCCCCTCTGTGTGTGGTGTCTTGAGAAGGGATACGTGAAAATACAAATTTAAATGTAGTCTTGTATTAAATGACAAATAAAGCATCTTAAATGTATGCAGCATTTGATCAAATGGAGCATTCATTAAGCGACAAGCCAGACATTACGTGGTCTTAACCAAGGTGGCCCCCTAGGCAAGGCAAGGCAAGTTTATTTATACAGCACAATTGAGACACAAGGCCAATCAAAGTGCTTTACAGGGGCAAGATTAAAATACATAATACACATTAGTAGTCCTACTAAGTCCATGGAATGGGGGGGTGGGCATATCGATACTCTACAACTGGCGCAAGACCATAATAATACAAATGTCCAATGCTTAAGGAGAATATACATTATAAAATAATGATGAGGATGAAAATGTCTGCAAACTGGAGAGATGAAGGAATCTGCGAGCTTCTGCTGGCTCTGCCTGACGCAGAAATCGTTGCACAAGTCTAGGCACCCCCTCTTCCAAATAAGCCAAAGTATTCTTTACACATTTAAACACATCCCACACAGACGTATATCTGCAGAATCTGCAGGTCAGATTCTCTGTATGTTTGTACGTGTTAAAGGAACTTTCGTGATATCAAGCCAGTAAGATAATTTAGTTTTTTTATGTCCTGAGCTTTAAAGATGTCTGTCTCTGAGAAGGAGAATGGAATTTCTGCAAAAAACCCAACCCAATAAAACATTATGATTATTATTACTATTACGCAATTTCCGTGACCGAAGATAATGCAACGCTCCAGTTCCTTTACATGTTTTGGCTTTGGATAAACCTTCAAACACATGGATTTAACTCAATCTGGACTTCCTGGGTTGTATTCCATAATCTCACATATCTGAAGCAGCCCCCGACAAAGGCAGCAGCTTGAATTTTTATAGTGTCCTTTTTGGTATTTGCACTCAGTAACCTTCTGAATATCCCACAGGTCTCACTTTAAACAGTTTTCAAAATATATTTTGCTGGTCTCCCCTTGAGGGCAGAGTTAAGAAGCAATGGAAGTGGTTCATTTAGCACTATGAAAGTTCCTCTGGGGCAACCTCTAATGACTTGCCCCCCGTTGCACACCAATTTTTCAGAGTTGGCCTTTCGTTGGGCATGTGCTACCACCAGAACATGGGTGAACACAGAGCACTATTGAATATGTGTCTACATGTCCGATTCGCTGCTTTCATAAGGTCCTCCGGGCATTGAAATGTCTTAATAAAGTTGTGGTGAATCGAATTAAGAATTTCATGCGGTGTGGTTTTGACTTTGAACCCACTGTTTCTTCAAAGAAACAAAGCAAGCACACACACACAGAAAGACACATATCCAGCCCGCACAGACAGCAAGTCAAAAGTTCAATCAACCCGCTGAGTTAAGTCCCACAGACTGTACATCTAAAAGGTGTCTGGGGTGCGTTTGTTTACAAAGACAGCGCTGACAGGGCAGGCCTCTTCTTGTGTGGGAGCTATCAGGGAATTATCAGGGAGGGGCAAGAGTGCTTGATCTTGAGCCTGTGCAGATTGCAGCCAGTGACATTGGGGCTATAGGCAATAGGATTGGGAGGTAAGCAGCCTAGACCTGAGAAAAGACCCAGACAAGCCCTCATGTCCATGTCCTTGGGAGACACTTGCATCACATGACTCATGACATCAAGGTTTTAATGTCTGCGAAGAGAGGACCTGTTTAATCTTGAGGATTGCTCCATTGATGGCGCTTCATAGGAGGGAGCCACACACATACACACACACAAACATGCTTTGATGCAGCTGATCAATGCATCATCAAAAGCAGGGAAATCATTAGCTGATAGCCATTCAATTGATCTCCGATTGGTTCTATGGTTATTCAGCATTGCATTTGTAAAAGCTTCACATAGTCTAATTGAATTGGTTGTATTGATGTTTCTTGAGTTTGTATGTGTGTGTTATGTTTCTGTATCCTAAATGGAAAACTCCCTGTCTTCCCGACCGCATTTACATTTATTGTCAGTCTCTTTTTAGTTGTCCTCGTTTTCACAGCTCTCTCACCTCAGACGACTTAGACATAATCCACTGGTTTTAGTTTTTTTTACCCACAACTTCTGCCATTGTTTACAGTACAACACACAACAATCCCATATGTCCCACTAAACCCAGATTATACCCAGACTGAACCATGGTGGAAACGTGTTACCGTGTTACTCATTAGAAATGACAGGTTACAAATCACAGTCTAAAGCGTTTTTCATGAAGAAAGAAAAGTCAGTGGTATTACCTTTCAAGAATCAACTACACTTTTTTTGATAACCATCAATCTACACACCCTAGATGTTGTAACAGTGGTTCCCCCAAGTCATATAATCAAAACAAGCCTGTTTGAATTGCCTTAACAGTTACTCTCAATGGGACTATCACTCTGCATTGTAACACTTATACCAAATATGACTCTTAACCTTAAACCACGAGTGATAACAAGCAAGAAGTCACGTGTGAATGAGTAAAGTATTGGGATCAAGAGTGTATTAATTCCCCCGCGCAGTGCCCAGAGGCGTAGCACAAGACTCTGGGACCCATACATGATGAAATCTCTGTGGGCCCCTTTTTTCTCATGAGTCTGCAGTGTTTATAAGGGTAGTCACTAAGCCCCATCAGCTGTCAAAAAAAGAAATAATGAAGATTTAAGGTTTGTGTAAGACAATTAAAAAGGACTCTGCTCGCCACCTTTTCAAATCTAGGCTAATGAACATGGGTAACCAAGGTTTGTGCCATCTTGTCCTGTGGGGTTTTATAACATCTTGGCTTTAACAGGTTTAGGGAGGCAAACCGCTGCCATCTTTTCCAGGATAATCTGATAGTGGATGCACACTCATTTTAAGGGGGCCATATCTCTTATCTGATTACTATGATTCATATTGTATACCACCATGGTTCAGTATCTACAAACAAGAATGTCTGTTTACATTGGCTTCAAATAAAAAGTTAAAAAATTGTAACAAAAATGTTTTTAACATTATGAAAGCATCCTACCGCGGGTATGGGTTGGAAACCAAAATACAGTTGTTGGGGAACATAATAAATCTTATTTAGGCATCATGACTGATGTGATAACGTCTGATCACCAGATAAAATCATGCAGGGTGTGCATGGTGTTGAAGGATTCTAAAGTACAAGTGATATTTGATGCGGGTACAGGAAGACAAATAGTCAAAATACAGTACCTGTGAAATAGACACACATAATGTATTCCAGTGAACATGCATCAATGTGGGTATTATGCAGTGAATGATATAACAATTCTCGATCACCATCTTATAAAAATATCTTCATATTTTCTGTGCAAATTACACAGGGTTACCAGTGTTGTGACCTCGGATGTAGTAGGGCATCCGGGTATTTGGCTGTAGCTGACAACATGTATTGGGACATCCTTAATATTTATCCGTCATACTAAATAGCAGGGAAGTCTGGGTATTGGAATGCATACTGAGTCAAGGGGGACACGTGCATTTTAAGTGTGTGTTATGTTTGAGTGGGTTTGTATGTCTGTCTGAAAATCACCTGTGTCGATGATACCAGGATTGGATTGAAACCAGGAAGGTAAAACAAGACCGCTGAAGGTAGAGAAGCCAAGGATGAGGAGGTTACGGGACGAGTTGAGGTCCACATACTAGAGAGAGAGAGAGAAAGACACAGAAAGAGACACAGATAGAGAGAGAAAGAGAGAGAGACACACACACACACAGCGAGAGAGAGTGACAGAGACATAGACAGAGAAATCGACTTAACAATAGGTTAACACAGGTGTGGGAAGTATTCAATATATGTGGCATGATTGATTTATTGAATTGTAAAGAAGCAATATTTTTACAGCCCCATTACAAATAGTGATTGCAATACTGTATATCATTAGTTAATAAAGAACCAAAGCCCTGTCCGACTTTTGCTTAAGCTTCTGTTCAATTTAATTCTAACACTGATGCTATTCACTGTTGACAAATATGGAAGAAGTCTTTAGGATAAATTGAAAACTTAGCTTGTATGTCCATATTTAAATCTAAATCTCAGCACCTTGTCATTGCAATCAATTACACAGCACTACCAATACTGTTAATGCAGCTTTCATGAAGTTTTTACCTGACTATGACTTTAACTCATATGTTTTTTGTTATTTTTTACAATGTCTACTGGTGCATTTTAGGTTGTGTTTTTCTTGCTTGTTTATGTGTCTTGTCTGTACTACCGCTGCTGGAATTTTGAATTTCTCTGAAGGAGCACCTATCTATCTATCTATCTATCTATCTATCTATCTATCTATCTATCTATCTATCTATCTATCTATCTATCTATCTATCTATCTATCTATCTATCTATCTATCTATCTATCTATCTATCTATCTATCTATCTATCTATCTATCTATCTATCTATCTATCTATCTATCTATCTATCATGTAAACTAAATAACTACGTATTGGAATATGGACACCATTTGTTGTAATATTACTGATTAAAAAAATACTTTCATATACCAATTATTCAATGATTATGGTATTGAAGGAATTCAACATTTTTGAGTAACATTTTACAGTAATTTGTCCCTCAAAATGTGTCCACCTTAAAGGCATACTAAGCGATTTCCAAAAAGTGTTCTAGATTACAATTACTTAGTATGACTTTACTGACATATCAACTACTAACATCATAATGGCATTTCTCAAACTGACATCAAAGGGGAAATGTCAGTAAAATACTACCTTCTAATGTCACTAATGTAACACATATATTTGTGGGTGGTTTTAATGGGCAGCCGTGCTTAAGACTGCTTAAAGATCTCCTATTATTCTACTTTTCTGGTCTTAATTTCTTGTTAAAAAAACTGCTATAGAGCAACCTGACACGAATCACATCACAAAAAACCATGTAGATTTTCGGGACACTCTTCCTCTCACCTTAGCGAGCACAGCAGTTTTTGCTTTATGAACCAAGTTAGCACCAGTTAGCTTGGGTAAAGCACCATCAGCACAGCAGACTGGTGCTCTCAGCACCGGTTAGCACCAGCGCCAGCATATCCCCAGAGCTCCAGAGTAGGAGAAGGCTACTCTGGTCGGGCGGCGGACACAATATGACCCAATATGATCACGCGGCGCGGAACCTGCGATCTGCGCGGCCAACCGCCATGCCGCAGAGTGCAGTGTGTTCATACCTTAAGACCCTGCTTAAGACCCTGACACTATTGGTGTAATCACATTAAAGTGTCAAGTGTCAGGAAAAGGATTGTGGGTGACCCTTGCTCAACTTGTTCATCTGTTGTTTAGACAGTTGCCCAGTTACACTGCTGACTAAGAGTGTATCACCAACCTAAGAAAGCATTCGTGGACGCAACTTGAACTCGACCTCTAGATGACCAGTCACTGCCACGCTTAATACGCTTGCAGAGAGAGCAAATGGGATTGGACTAGGTATCTAATCAGGTGTAGATTTGTTCCTTTTGCGACAGCTAAATACTCAACGATTTTATCTCAATAGTTACAAGTCGGTTCAGAAATGTATTTTTTATTTTATTTTTTTGATTAATTTAACAGATTTGTTTTTCTGTTTATTTTTATTCGCTTGTCTGCAATCAGTGGACGACTGCGACATGAAAAAGCAAGCTATTTGGATTATCACAGATTTACTATAATAAAGCATTCCTTTATAAATCGGTTTTGTGGATGGATTTAAAGGAATACACTGGGTTTATAAACTCGATATGCTTAGGGAATTCCACAGCTGTGGGTCTTTAACAGAACAAGTCCGGTCACATTTTGTAATATAAGTGAGGCGTGCCAAGCGAACAGTTAATAAGGTCCTACCTGAGGGGCTAGGCCCAAATAATGAGTTCTGCGATTTTTGTTAGTGCAAGGCCATTAAAAGGGGTTTCAAAGTTTACAATCAATTATGTATTTAGCAGGTATCCAGTGTAGTTTTGCTAGGCTGGGAATTATAAGGTCTTGTCTCTTGGAATAGCCTAATAGCCTTACTCTAACCCTTGTTAATAAATGTCTGGCGGCCGAGTTCTGGACAAACTGGAGGCAGGCAGTAGACTTTTGACTTATACAGGGAATTGTAATAGTCCAGTTGTAATGAGATGAATGCGTGGACAACTTTTTCAATGTTATGTGTTCCATGGTCTTAACGTTACCACTATAGAGGGTGTCTCATTACTCCACGCATCAGGTACTTTGGATAAAAATGTCCACGAAATAAAATATTCAAAAAATAATAAAATGTGTGTACCTGTAGGTTAGATATCCCCACTGCTGCGATCATTCCAAACATTACGAGGAACATTCCCCCTATGACCGGGTCGGGAATGGTGATAAAAACTGCTCCAAATTTTCCAAAAATCCCCAAGACGATCATCAAAATGCCAGTCGTTTGGATGACCAGTCTGCTGCCAACCTATAGGATAACATGAGCACAGGGACTTGTTAACTCAATGTGTATACATGGGTCAATCAATATTGTTTGTCATGCCAGCTTTATTTTTAATATATTTTTTTGTGCTTGGAAAAACCTATAAAGAAAGCATCTAGAAGTTTCAAATGAGACCTCAAAGGAAGGATTTTTATTATCTTTAGCAGTATTCTATTAGATGTACATCATTTCACTACAGTTATTCTAATTGTTATATACAGTATTACAGTACACATACAGTATTCTATCTCATCTCCATTTAATTTTGATTTTATGTTGCATTCTAAATTTACTTTATATGGTGCCCCTTATCTCTACACTTGTATCTGCACTGTGTCCTTGTACTACTGTTGTGTTTATTTGTGTCTCAGATGTTGCTCTCTTCACTTCTCTAGGCTTTTAAATAACAGCATAAAGCGTATGGTAACACACAATTTCTAACAGAAAAGCTATGCATTGAAACATTTTTTTTTCCTTAGAATGTAAATGGGGCGGCTGTGGCGAAGTGGTTAGGGCGGCTGTCCACTCAACTCCAGGGTTGGTGGTTCGATCCCCCGTCTCCCTGCCACAAGTCTAAGTGTCCCTGGGCAAAGAGACACTGAACCCCACATTGCTTTCGGTGTATGAATGTGTGTGAATGATAATGTGGGAATGGGAACAGTTCTCCCTTGAAAAAGAGTCTCCTGTCTCAATGGGATTTATCTGTATAAATAAACGTAGAAAAAAAATTATATGTTATACCGATGTGAGTCTATGTGTATGTATTGCAATGCAGACGCTGTGAACTAAACTAACCTCCCATTCTGTACTGAAAAATATTCCACTTATCCTAGTTATATCATCCTTAAACCGAAGCCAGTGCATGTGGGTATTATTTCACATTATTTCGCATGTGTTTTTGCTGACATTTTATGTGAAGCACATTACCCTGAATGGCTTTTTTTATTTTATTCTTAGAACTTAAAAAATGCCTGGATGAGTCCCACATGGTTTATGTTTGACACCATGTGTTTCAATTACCCATAAATCAAAATTCATGCATTCTACAAGTCGCTAATTCTGCTCTCCCCTTGGCACTCAGAAATAAGTAACCATGTCCATCACATGTAGAAAAGTACTGCCGTATAAAGTATGTCACGAATATGACCTCACAGTGTGTGACTGTGGGTAAAGTCTGGAATGAACAGGCTTTAAGGGTGCTATATGAGGAGCTTTCAGTTTGTGTTAATTCTTGCACCGCTTTTGGACAAAAGCAGGTAGTGTTTTTACTACGCCAGCTGTTTATCCTGGGTGAGTGTACCCAGGGACAATGGCTTTTAGAAAAACTTTATAAATATATAATTCTCTGCACTTATGGTCTCGTTTGCTGCTACATGTAATTTATGATCATCATTGGAAAAGTTAGACTGCTTCAGAAATATTTCAAACTTCCCCGTCGCACCTTTAACATTGTGACAAATACATTTTTACCTATTCCCATAAAATGGGTAAGCTATCTACTTCCTTAACATTAAACATACTTTTTCATCTAATCATTTACAAGCCCTTATCACATAATCTTCAAAGTGCACAGGGAAGTGATGGGATCAAAAGCTCACGTAGCCTGCTGTGACGTTTGTGTGCCTCTCAGTGGGCCCTTGAAGATTAAGTTAAAAAAAGGCCACTTGTGTTTTCATTGTAATGTACTGGAACTAAAGACAGCAGCAGGGGAGGGGGGTGGGAGGGTTCCCGGGAGGGGGAGGGGGGGGGGCAGTTAAGAATGGGCAGTTAAGAATGACAAAGCTAAACCTAAAACGCCTCCACTGACAGGCCGGAAGGGACACGCTGTCAAGATACAGTAAACTGCTTCTGGCATTCTAACAGGATGTGTCTGTCAAAGGGTTGAATGTATGTGAAAAAAGAAAGGCTCATCAGAAAGGCTGTTTACACTGTTAAAGATACGGTGTGAACATTTGGATTGTGACATTTGGATTAACTTTTATGTTTGTGGGGGGGGGGGGGGGTGTGTGGTTTAAACGCTTTCATAGACAGTTATGTAGTGACAGAGATGAAATGGGGCAGAGAGGGGAATCACATGCAGAGAACGACCCAGGGCCGGATTCTAACACGTGGTCTGCTGCTACTGAGGACTGAGCCTCTATGGGAGGGGGGCACTTTGACCACTACACCACGAGCACCCCATACATTTGTATTAACTTAACATAATTACATAACAATAATTGTTAATTATTATTAACTGATAGCACAAGGTTTTGTTTGCAGCAATAATTTAAACTGTCTGTTGCTTGCAGCTCAATCTTCTAAATTCTATTTGCCAAATAGTCTAATCTAATTTAACTATGAACAATGAATTTAGTCACTGTATCACAGTATATCAGCTGTGTTGAATTTTTGAACCTGCATTGAATTTGAGCGGGCACTTGTGATCGCATTTGTACAGGGATTAGCGTGAGCAAAGAGTTGCAAAACATCGTCGTTAAACTCTGGTCCCTGTATTTCTTGGCTCCTGCCTTGACATCATTCTTATTTACTACCACCAGATGAATGCCGAAGTTAATGGAAATTCAAATGGTATACTAACAGATGGTAAAGGCTCCAGAAAATAAAGATATCTCACACTCTTAACCATATACTAACCCTTGTCCTATTGACAATGACTCAATTGTCATTTGTAGGGGGAAAACCCACAGAAAGTTATCTCTAAATCACTTACTATACAGTTTTTCCAAGATTCTTTGGAAGTCATTATTTGAGATTTACGTAACATTTACTTAATGGTTCACTCCCATTTCTAGGTGCCAGGTGTGTTAAGCAAACAAGATCTGATTAAACCCACTATTCTCTACATGGCTAGTATCAAATTGCAGACAATGCCACCCACTGACAATTATCTAGCAGCCAGAGAGAGGGAGATATTTTGCATGGTGGATACAAAACAGAGCTAAAATTAGAGTGAATATTGGACCAATCATCACATCATGATCTGCAATTGATTTCTAACACATGTAAGCAAGGCACCCAATGATAAGAGCCTTTGAGTTGTTATGCCCTCAAGTGGCCAAATGATAACATACTGCAGCATTTAAAGGTCCAGTCAGCGATTCTGGAGCTTGCTTGTTGTCAAAATCACTTTTTGTCAAAATCAGTGAATATTGTCCGTACTGTGTGTTTTCAGATTTTTTTTCTTTTTCTAAAAATATTTCAGAGTAAATACACAGCCTACGCTCTGTAAACTGGCAAGGTTATGATAACAAAGGGGGGAACCGTAGATAGCGACATGCCCGCTTACAGAGCCTAGGCTGTGTATTAACACCAGACTTTTTTTCAACGCACACACAGCACCGACAGGTAGCGGGATTGTGACGAGTTTCACCGATTTTGACAACAAACATTATCCAGATTTGCTGACTCCAAGTTAAATTGCTGCAGAAATTAATCTTTTAGCATAAAAAACTAAGGGTTAACTATCATGACGAGGGGAATGTAGCTCAGTGGTTAGTGTGGTCGACCAGCAACTGCAGGGTCGGTGGCTCGATTCCCCAGCTCCCCGCCACATGTCTAAGTGACCCTGGGCAAGACATTGAACCCTAAATATTGTGATTTTACACCCTGCGTGGTAGCTGCTGCTATCGGTGTAGGAATGTGTGCTCCAGTTGTAAGTCGCTTTGGACGAATGCATCTACTAAATGGCATGTAATGTAATGTAATACCTTGGTGATGCCAAGTGCAGCGATATTTTGGCTGTATGACGTGGTGCCGTTTCCAGTTCCCCACAGACCGGCGAGGATACAGCCGATTCCCTCCACGGCGATACCTCTGTTTATGGCGTGAGTGGGCGGGGGAGGGGCGCCAGACAGACGGGCACACGCGTAGTAGTCACCGATCGATTCCATGGTTGATGCCAAGACACCTGCCATCATACCCAACACTGAAGAGACACTCACTGTGGGCATGCCCCATTGACCTATGGGTAGAGAGCAGAGGGCATACTTTTTAGTACAGTATGTATACTACTGTAACTACTGTACAAACATACAACTTTAAAGGTGAAAACTGACTGGGTTTCTGTTCAAAATTAGAATGACTTTCAGAAGGAATTTAAATAAAAAAAAACAATAGATTCAAGATGAAATACAATACTGAAGAAAAAAAATTTAGTTTAGAAAAAAATCTAATGGAATTTAAATGGAATCAGGAGCCGCTGAAGGAACTTGTCCGTGTGTTTGTGTGATTGATTCCTGCCAGAGCCCCATATGGTATAATTTTAGCAACAAAGTTTAACTATGTATTTTAGCTGAAACCCAGCTGGCATGGGTTGTCTCCATCCCTTGGCACTTTGCTGCAAATATTTAAAAGAAAAGTTCATCATTACCTTTTTAACTCACACTAAAGTCAAGAAAATTATGTGGCATTCTATATTTTACACGTTATGTCATTTAAAAATGAAATACATACTGGAAGGAAACAAATATAGAGTTCAAAATAACGTTGCAAATAAACAAGTCCCAACAACCAGACAGGAGCATTTAATGGTGTTGTAAAATGTCCCCTTGACTAACAGTGTTGGGGGTAAGCTAACCTGGATAAGCGATCTCTCTTTTTTTTTAAAGATATTTTTTGGCATTTTTCATGCTTTATTGATAGTTTTGAAGAGACAGAGGTGAAATGGGGCAGAGAGGGGAGTGACATGCAGGGGAGTGACATGCAGAGAACGACCGCGGGTGGGAATCGAAACCCGGGTCTGCTGCTGGGCCCGGCCCGGGGGGGGGGGGTGGGGGACGCCCTACCAACTGAGCTAAGGGCGCCCCTGGATAAGCGATCTTTGCTCATCTCTATCAAAAATGCATGCACAGTTACAGGAACGGTTTCTGTCACCTTTTCTTGAGCCGGAGAGTGAGGCAAAAAGCTAAAAATTGAAAATGTTTGAACTATTCCTTTAATCGTAGTCTAATGTAAGTATAAGTATAAGAGTATAAGATTCAAAATGCATTTACACAGCTTCATATTCATAAAACCTTGTCTAAAATACAACTTCTGCAGGGAGACAAAAATGTGTGATTAGTCATACTGCAAAAAATGTAAATTTCATTACTGTCATGCAGATGCTTCAGTTTTGCCTTATTCCAAATTGCTGCTCAGTTTCCCTAGACCTCCTTAATGGATAAATGGAATGTATTTTATCTATTTTTTTTTGCTACAAAGATTCAAAGTGCTTCAAAATGTTGGCCTCATCAATCAAAGTCATACACCGATTGCATGGATCCTAAATAAGCATATTTTAAAATGATTATGAATGCCTGCATGATTACTGTCTCATCAGCTGTGTTACACATGGAAGAAGAGGTTTGGGTTTGTGTTTGGATAAGAGAGTGAAACCAGTTTTATTGGTTGTTGCTGTAGTATCCATGGCAAAGTTCCTGTTATGAGAGATAGATCAAAAGTGGATTTCACAGTCTGAGTGAATGCACCATCTGCAAACAGCAGGTGCACATACTAAATAATCAAAAACTTGTAAAACTGACTAGTTGCAGATATGAAAAAAAGCAGATATCAAACTAACCCGTTCCCGAACTCTATGTCCACAGATGTACTTACATAAATCTTAAAACCTGGACTTTTGACGATTAGGATTCTGACTTTTATTACAGCAATAACTGAGTCCCCCCCACCCCCCCATCAGTTCAAGACCAAAGGGAGCACCCAGGTTAGTCACTGTAAAATGACTCCTAAAAAGATATATCCATTTAAAAGAGAGATATAAATATGTAACTAATCATCCATAATACCATTGTGTTTTAGCTTCTAAAATCACGCTTTGTGAAATGTATCTGTGAGGACTAGTGACCAAGTTTGACCACTTCAGTATCCAGGGTCAAATGTTAAAGGTGGAGTCAGCGATTCTGGAGAATGCTTGTCTTCACTTTCTCTTTTTTTGTCAAAATCAGTGATTATCTCCTCCCGATCCGCTACCTGTCCGTACTGCGTATGCTCTGAAAAACAAATCCAGTGTTAATACGGGCATGTTGCTAGCTACGGTGGGCCCCTTTGTTTACATACCAGTTTACAGAGCCTAGGCTGTGTATCAATTCTGGTATTTATTTTGTGCATACACAACACGGACAGGTAGCAGATCTTGGAGAAATGTGTAAAAAGCTTTCAGTTTTTGACAAAAGGTGATTTTGACAACAAGCGTTCTCCAGAATCACTGACTCCACCTTTTAAAGTGTTATTTTTTGTACACATACCTGGGTAAGGCACATGGAACCAGGGAGAGTTGACCACAGCATCCAGGCTGATGTCTGTCCGCGCAGAGAAGCCGTACTCACTGGACTTTGATGGAAATACGTCAAAGGCTGTCAGTAGGAAGCAGATCAGCCAGGCGCCACACATCCCGAACAACGCCTAGAATGTGTTTTCAGATAAAAAGTGTTTCAGCCAGATGAATTGATGTACACAATACTTCAGTGAAATACTAATTAATCAACTCCTTAAGGCCGGTTGAGCAATATTCACTGGATTCTTTGAAGCTTGAAGCTATTGGGTAAAATGTAATACTAGCTTAAATACGTATCATCATACAAATCATACAACATTACCAGCCAGTTAGTATATTTTCATGAAAAGCCAATGAAAAACCATTATATCTTAAAGGTGCACTATGTGCGGAGTTATGGCAGGGGGGCGTGGATTATTATAATATGTGAATTCTTTTTAGTTTTAGTTTTTTTTGTTTGTGTTTTTGATATTAACATCATATTAAGCAAATGTTAAGTTATCAATCATACAAAAAAGGAATGCAATGTTTCGGTCTAGAATAGTTAATAGCCTAATAATTGAATCAGATCATCTGGGAGATGATCTGAGGTTAACTGATCACGTCACGTTCACGTCCTAGCACAGTGTGTATTGAGTTTATTTAAAAACATTTGGAAATGGGGCTGCCTTCAGTTGCCCATGCACTGTGTATAGTCTATAGCCTATTTCAGCCTTGTCTGTGGAAATAAAGATAGCTGGACAAGAGTTCTTCTGCTTCGTTCCTCTCACTGCATTTAAATACATTCACTATATTACAGAGAAATATGGCTTGTTGAAGAAAAAGAGCACCAAGCCCAACCCAGAGGACCCTGCATAATATTTTATTTTAAATTAATATTTTTATGGAAAATCCATGTGTCTTTCTTCAATAGCTTCTAATTCATCCGACCCAGCGTCTCCAAATTATTTGTTCACACAAAATTCCTCAGATTTAGCCTCTTAATTTTCCTCTCAAAGTGCACCAGATTCAAGCATTTCACTTTAAAAAGGTAAAAAAAAACTCCCGGGGGGTCATACCCCCGGACCCACAGGAGGGTCGGGATCTCGGCACTGTTTTTCACTTGGAATAAATATATTAAAAAAATTGGTTTTCCTGCAGCACGCCCTGGGCGCAGCTGTGCACCTCTGATTGCATATACCCTGGGATTAGTGGGAGTTTGCTTTTATCCTAAACTCAAGGGCAGTTAAACCTGCCAGAAACTTTGCTCTATGATTCTTGGCTCGTGCCTTTGATGTTGACATCTTGATACCTTCACGGGTCAAAGAATGAATGAAAAAGAAACCAATTTTACTAACAAATCACGTTTGATGATTACAAGTAGTTTTGGAAGGACATTGTGTGTATTGTTTGGTGTTTTGGCTAACCTCATACAATGGATCATTCTGAGCTATCCCCTGGCTTCATTCCTTAATGCTAATTTGTCAAGGCTTTTACAATATGTAAGTAATTTCCAAAGACTGAACCCTGAAGCTGTACTAACTTCTGCATGCATTCAAACCTTTATGTCTTATGTTTAAGACATTTCCTTGGCATACTGTCTGCATTATGCACTGTCACGTTTAAACACTGAACAGTGATTTCATAATTCACAATCAAGAACTTCAAAGCGTGGTTGTGAAGTCCAACTTCTACTGCTGACACTTGTTTATTTTGGCTAGCAAGTCATATATAATCTTTATGTTATGGTTGAAAAAAAAACGTCAATCTACATTAAAAGTGGAGAAATCAGTGAACATCTCCTGACGATCCGCTACCTGTCCGTACTGTGTGTGCGCTGGAAAAAAAATGCCAGTGTTAATTTTTTTTAACCTTTATTTATACAGGTAAATCCCATTGAGACCGAAGACTCTTTTACAAGGGAGACCTGTTTTCCTTTCCCACGTTACCATTCACACTCACATTCACACACCGATATCAGGCTAACTATCGACATTCACAGCCTAGGCTCTATAAACGGGCATGTTGCTTGCTGCAGTGGGCAAATTGTTAACATACCCATGACAAAGCAGCATATGCATCTCCTTATGACTGACAGTTACCAGTACAAGATTGTAGCTGTTCTTTGTCGGCTCACACACAAGGTTTGAATGAACTGCATGAATGTGGATGTTAAAAAGAGCATGTTTCATGGACGAAAAAAACCCTTCCTTTGATAAATAAACTTTGAAGAACAAAGTTGGTTCATCACCGCAGTCAATCGCTACCTGACATGCAATATGGATCTTGCGTCATCCCACAAAAGATTTTGACTGAGGTCGTGTTTGCTAAAGTCTACAGAAGAGTATAAGGGCCATAGGAGTGAGAAAGCTAATGGTCTAAGGGCACAGGGTGTCATACTGTATGGCAGTGCTTCTCAAATAGTGGGCCGTGAGTTGTCAGGGGGGGGCGCGGGCTGCCTTGATTTCCAACTGACCAAGTGCTAGCAAGCGCGATGTGTGCTTGTGTATGGTCATATCTGCGCTAAAGGCCGCGATTTGCTGTAAATAAATGTCCACATGTGTCTCCAAGTGTCTCTGTAGGCTATTTAAAAATAAATCAAGCAATAGACTAATAATAACATTAATGAATTATTGGTTATCACATCACAGAAGGCATATTGGCCTATAATAATAAAAAACACCACCTTAACTATGTTTACAGTTTAAAAATGTTTTGAGTGAAATGCAAACCTCAGTTAATCATTTGCTCTTGTTTCTCTGTCCTGAGATTCCTGAAGAAAAATTCTGTCCCCTAGGGGGGGCATGACAGAAAATAATTGACAACCACTGCTGTATGGAATGTAAAGCCCACTGAGGTCTATTTGTGATATTGGGCTATACAAATAAAACTGTTTTGATTGTTTGATATGAGAGAAAATAGGAGGAGGAAGTAGTTTATTTTTTTATTTTTTTATAAAAAAAAAAGGACTAAATGTTTTATTGAGTACTTATGAGTTATTGACACCAGAAGGTCAACTTTTATTCTCAACATTTCGTCTTTATTCATGGCATGAAAGCTAATATAATAAATATGAATTATTGAGCTGTGGAAAAATGGTAGGATTAAATAAGTTTATACTTCTTCCTACTCCTTTTCATGCATAACAATTCAATATGTAATTTGTTTATTTTTGTGAAATAATTTGAACATAATTTTTTGTATTTATATGCTTTTCATTTTGTTTTGTAATTTTGATATGTCTGAAATTAATTTAATCAATCAATCAATCAATCAATCAATCAATCAATCAATCAATCAATCAATCAATCAATCAAAATTGTTCCTGACATTATGACTTTATTCTCAAAGTGCATACTGGAAAAAAGAATGCTGTTTCCCCAGCCACATAAATATTTTTTTCATGGAAAGTGAAAAACTTAAATAATTTTGCAAGATTCACAAGACAATTATTATATAGTGTAAACTGTCTTGCTACCAGGTTGTCAGTTCTTCCTACTGACACAGATTTTCCTGTCAGAAGGTAGTTAGTTACCTATGGTGAAAGGCCAAACAAACATAATTTCTTTGAACTTATGTCCTTTAAAACAAGTTCCTGCTGATTCTGTGACTCATCTGTGACTTTACAGTCTCTGGACACATTCCTTTTACCGGTATGTAAGATGAAAGCAGAAAATATATGCACAGAGGCTTCAGGAATGGAGGTCATAACACTTACCATCCATCCAGCCCACTTACTTTTACATGTTTTCTTTTACAATGTGTACGACTACATTTTTAAATTTCTTACCACATTCACCCATTCATACACACGATCATACACCGATGGCAGTAGCTGCCATGCAAGGCGCTCTCTGAACTTTGGGGAGAATTTGGGATTCAGTGTCTTGCCTAGGGACACTTCGACATGTGGCGGGTAGGCGGGGGATCGAACCTCCGACCCTGCAGTCCAGTGGACAACCGCCCTACCCACTTCACCACTGCCTTCCGGTTTACAAAACATATTTTCTCTACATGTAATTCTTATTATTTAATTATTCAATCATAAATCTAAACTACATTATTTCGAGGAACCTGGAACCACACGTCAGACTCAAATATGTTTGTAAACCAAACTGTGGGGCCCTGCTGCTGAAAACAACAACAGTGAAACAATAACTTTTCAGGGAGCTTACCTAGCTAACCTCAAACCGTGTTCCAGGGATCACATATTTTCCGGTGAGGAAAGTTTGTTTATCCAGTCATCAGAAAATGTATTAGAATGTGTTCACTTCTCTGACACATCCAAAGTTACATAGTGCACCTTTAAATAAAGAAATATTATCTAGCAAACCAGACTGACTGGCAGACTTTGGCTTGATACTGTATGATTTTTTTTTCTTTAAAGACATTTGCACTGTAACAATATGTTTATAGACTGCACATTTCTACAGGTAAATCCCATTGAAACCGGAGATTCTTTTGCAAGGGAGACCTGTTCCCATTTACACGTTACCATTCTCACACACATTCATACACCGATAGAAGGCTAACTATCAACATTCACAGGACACAACAACCATGACACAGGTGGCAGGGCGGGAATCGAACCGCCAACCCTTCGATCATTGGCCGACCTGCTCTACCACCTGAGCCACAGTCGCCCCATTTTTTACATACAAAAAAGCTGAAAGTATGAGTGTTGCAACTCACAGAGAAAAGCTTGAAGAGTGGATACTGGAACACCTTCCACTTCTTATCTTTGTAAGTTATCATTGGAACGTCGACTTTGCTGAGATACTGGGAGAACAGGAGGATCAGGCAAACTGTACTGTGGGAAAAACACACAAGACAGGTGTCAGTCACAGCTGTCCTTTTCACCCCCAAGGCCCGCAACCTTATTATAGCTTCGGCCTTTGGGTAAGTGTGGTCAATTGTGACATGTTTACCTAAATGGCAAGTGAAAACATGTTATGTCTTTCACCTGTCTTGTCCTTTACTGCATCACGTAAAAATAAAAAAACAAACAAAAAAAAACATGTAATTTTACAGAGCAGGTATGGCCACTCGATATGTGTCTTAGTGGAATGAGACAATACAAGTGCTGTGAAAGTTGCAATTTAAACAATAAATCTGTAAATACTTTAAATAGTTCCCTGCCTTTGAGTGACATTCCAAGCAATTTACCCAGGGGGCAGTGGTGGACTCGTGGCTCAATGGTTGAAAAAGCACGCTAAAGTGCCCTCAAGAGTGGTGTAAACAAGAGGAAATGCCTTATTTGCTGCCCTTTTCACGTGCAAAACATGATTGGGTGCCCTCTAGGATGCCCCTTCATACAATAAATGATGATGATGTGCCCTCTAGAACAAGAAAATTCGATGATGTGCCTTAATGAGTGCCCTTATAGTCCCCTTCTGCCCGTCTGGTGCCCTTCTAGTACTTCTAGAGAGAAAGTGCCTTATTGGCTGCCCTTTACATGTGATCAAAAATTATTGAGTGCCCTAGGTTGCGCCTCCATACAATAGGCCTAAATGATGATGATGAGTAGCCTGGCATTCCCAGACCTGCCACTAGGCGCTGGCAAATTAAATTTGCTGTGCCTGTTGGTCTGGACACGCTCCGTTGAAGCTTTATCAAGAAGACCAGAAATCTGGGCTCACGTTTCAATTGGTTTTATCTAATATGGGCGCGCCAGAGCCCTTTATATGGTACTCTGGGGAGGACGTAACCGGATGACGACAGTGACGTGCATGCGACGTCGAAGCCGTGATAGTAAACATCAAAGATGGCTGCGGATATGTTGTGTGAGTTTGAGACTGCTTTGGCCTCGACCCTTAACGATTTGGAAGACGGCACTCAAATCTTTCATTAGCAAGTAAGTGGAATGTTCTGTTTTGCCGACCGACAATGGCAAACGTTTAATTTAACAGTTTAACAGCTGTTCGCTAAACGAACGGGGCTTACGTCACCTTGTGCATCGCTCTGATTGGTAGTAGTGCTATCCAACTGTGTGCAGTGGCATTTGAAATGCACAAGTAGGAGCCGCCCCTTGAGTTGGAAATTACTATTGATCGTGGCCAGACCCTCTATCGTTCAAGATATCAGGGCTAGATGATGAGCCCTCTGGAGCAAGAATACGGCAAACCGAAAAGATATGTCGCGGTACTCTAATGAGGTGCTGACGTTCCTCTCTTTGGTAGCCGATGAACGGGGAATGCCATAGAGGCGTTGCTTTCATGTGGCGTCGCTATGACAAACAGCTACATCGAGTGGTATTTAAATATCTACTGGATAACAAAGCAAAAAGCGGATTAAGAGTATGTCCATACCCATAGTGGAAAAGCGCAATTAGATGCCAAGTTAGAAAAACTTAATATTTTCAGTTTGCATAATCCATTTAAAATGTATATACATCTTTTGAATGTCAAGATCCGGTCCTCATTCAAGTGTAGGTCATTTCATGCAAGAGAGACGATAATAGTCAGCTATCACCTCAACATGAAGGAAAACTTCCTTCAATATTTCCGTAGCTGGCTGTCAGCGGTCAAAGACTGTATGGTAGTGGCACATTGATTTTTCTCCAGTCTAATTTACTTAAATGTTAGTGAAGATGAAAGCAGCAAGGCATCCTCCCTTCTTAGGCTAAAATGTGAAAGTGTACAATGATGTGAACAACTCATTTTAGTGTTTATAAAGTCGCTAGAATTAGGGGAAACAGTGTCTTTGAAGCAAATTTTTTTATGGGGGGGACCCCCAGACCACCCGTTTAATTGTATGAGCCCAACAGTTTTTTTTTCATCATCTACAAACACAGTGTTTGGTGTTTCGTTACATTACATTCTATTTAGCTGACGCTTTTATCCAAAGCAACTTCCATTAAGTGCATTCAACAATGAGGGTACAAACTCAGAACAACAAGAATCTTGTAAGTACTATAGCTGCAAATAAACCAAACTACAAAGTGCCACAAGTAAGTGCTACATGGAGATGTAACAGGTGCCCTGAACGGGGCCTTCCAGGCAGCGCTGCCTTTAAGGCTCCTCTGGGGGAACAAAACTCCATCGAGTTACAAATGCCACTGTGTGTCCACATGGTGCCCTTTTTATTTTTTCGCCCCTGCCCTTCAAACAGTCTGAGTCCGCCACTGCCAGGGGGCAATGTGGTTTGGCAGAGATGGAATGTTGTAAAACCAGAAATGATATCTAGGATCTTCAAGGATCACAACCTGGGTGGACAACCTGGTCAATTACCTGCTGGAAAGCTTCAGGATATAAAAACGTATAGATATCATCATGACACTTTGCCAGTTGATGACTGACATTAAAGCAAGTATATGTTGTACTGAATTGTCTAAAGATATGTTTGAATATATTTGCAGAGTTGGCAAGATCTAACTAATTATGCACACATTTGCATCTCTTTTTAAAACCCAAAATCTGGACGTTGAAAAATACAAGAGTTCAAATCTTTATTCCATTTTTACAACATATTAGCGACCAACGTTTTAACATACCAGCTTTGGGGTACAGCTTACTCAATGTTTGTGCGTGCAGTGTCTTGACTTAACATTTATACGTCCTGAATTGTTTATTTTTTGGTTTTCGCAAACCATATTGATCACATTTTTAGAAATTGACTCATGTCCATCCATTTTCCCCTGGACTATGTCTTATGACAGCCTGGCACTGTCTCTGCATTATTTAAATACATTTTGTGCTGGAAGATTTAAATTTCAACCGCAAGATGTGTACAGTATGTCTTTGTTCCTTTAAGCTGCAAGATATATCTTACAGACACTGGCTGGGAATCAGGGTACTGGCGCTAAAGAAAGATATGACTGATTGCCATCCATATATTATGGCACCAGAAGTTGAATTTGCTTAACCCTTTTAGAAGCCACAATGGAATACTCTATGTAATGACTTTAGTGTGCATTATCTGGTGGATGGCGGGCAGCAAATTAAGGCAATTTTCAAGGGGGTTGGACAGGGCCATGAGCAAAAGGTATAATGTATAATGTGGAACAGTGTGTTGCAGTAACTGTAGATCTACAACTACTGCTGCAACTACTATAGAGAATAGAGGACATTAGAATACAGACAAATACTTGAATTAGTGAATGCAGACATCTGGCTGAACATCGAAATGGCAATTAGATTTTGTCGGAGTGCCTCAAAAGGATAGATGGAATCTTATTTGTTTTCCCATGGGTTACTATATCTGATCTTACTGCACTATACTGTACATCTTAAGCTAAAGCATGTATGTTATGGTGTTAATTTCACATGTATCTACATTTATATTTGTATATGAATAATTAAGTATTGCAATTTTATAATTACTCCTAAACTAATTTCTATGAGAGATTCATACAGTTCAGTGCACACAATTTTCTTGTCCACAACACAACAGTTCAACAGCAAAATAAGCCTTGACAAAAATACCATAAGATAAATTCAACCGTTCCTCTAAAACACGCGGACATTCATAAGGCATTACTTTTTGCCAGTCTATTGGATTTCAATGAATTAGTTTCGGCTGGATAAAACATAGCTAGATACCCTACTGAATCAATCATACATCCTTCAGAACTTTTTGCTGCCATTATTGACTGCTTTTTTGCACAAATTATCTTGTCTATTTGTAGTGTTAGGAAATGTCTTGTCTATGTGTTTGTTTGTGCCTGTGCACTTTTACCTGTTCACCGTGGGATAGTAGGACACGTGTTCTTGATTCCCTTATATGTCTTAAGCCCCAACACAACACACAGCGGGACTCCGCAGCCCGGTGATAAGGAAACAGTAGCTATCGTTATTTTAAAGACTTAAAATAACGATCTCTGCCCATATAAAAAGTTCTGACTTGGATTACTTGATAGAGCGATCGATGTGTATAAAACCATCCGGTACGTGTGGTCTGATGACGGGCCGTTATATTAATAATAAACAGCGTGCTGCACAAATATGAGACTGTCCACCGCGACCTATTACGTCAAGGCTACATAAAAAAAAAACAATATTTTAAGAATTCTCGTTGCTCTAATGTGGAAGTATAATATTTGATGCAAATTTGGCCGGATGAAAATATTCACAGTCGTATAGCCTACAATTAGACTACGCTCTTATCCTAAACGCGCACGGTGACGTAGGCAAGGTGCAATCGTGCCCAGGCCACGAGCAGTGTGACCACGGGCCAGCGGGGGGAGTGGGGAGGGGAGAATCGTGCTGAATCTTCCTGCAGCACGGAACAGGCAAACGGCCCTATAGTGTGAGTGGGCCCTTACATGTGAAGGTTGTGACTGCTCCTGGCACCTCCTGATTGGCAGGCTTCCAGGAGCTGATTGCTAATTACAAACACCCATGCTGGCTGATCTCCTCAGCTATATAAGCTGCAGGAATCAGCCACTTGGATCTCCCTTCCTTGATGTATGGTTTGGTTTGGTTTGGTTTGGTTTGGTTTGGTTTGGTTTGGTTTGGTTTGGTTTAGTTTAGTTTAGTTAAGTTAAGTTAGTGCTGCTTTGCACATACATTACACTCTTCACTCACACAGACACTGTACCCATTACTGATTACTGACATTCACGCACCATTTAGTAGATTACTTTAAACTTGGTTTAAATAAATTATTATTTGGTTAAACTAATTCTCTTGTGTGGTTTCCTCATTGTCCTTCGCTTGAGCCGGGATGTGACAAGGTATTGACAATAAAGCTGACTTGACTTGACTTGGATAGCTAAGTAGGTTACACCACCAGGCTTGGTATGGGAAAACCATGGTTAGATTCCTTGTCACGGCGCGACATCCGGTGAGGGTCCTTACGGCCTCCACACACATCCTGCGTCTACCTCTGGAGCGCGTTGCCTTGTCTTACTGCTGCCTCTCTCTGACTTTTCTCAGCCACACATGGAAGGTCTCAGCAGCTGCTGCTGCTACTAAAAGCCCTATCTTTCTACATAGAGTTTTCATAGATAATTCCCATTAAAAATGAAGTTCTTGCGTGTCATTTATGATGCATGTGATTTATATTGAGTCTGGACAGTAATCCGTGTGCCCCATTGCCTTTTTTATTGCCACATTTTCGCTTTGGAAGTTTTATTTTGAAAGGGACACACCAGGAAAAGGTGAAACTACAGCGAAAGCTGCCGGTATGAAGTCAATATGACTCTCAGCAGAATATTTCTCTATCAGTTGAAGCAGAGAGACGCGCGACTCTCAGAAAAAAATAGGCAAGCCTCCTGAGGTAAAGGGGAGCGTCGCTGCAGACGTGCCTCAGACGGCCGTCTGCAGCGCGTCTGATGTTGGATGTGTGGCCGCTCTAGGTTGATTACACGGTCAGTGACAAAGTTAGACGCACAGTAGAGGTAGGATGTGTGTGGAGGCCGTGAGGCAAGATCGTTAATGTCAACAGCCTACCTACAGGTGTAAATTTAAGTGCTGCCCAAAAGGTGATGGCAGGTGTAATGTGCATTGGTTTTACGCAGCGAGTGAAAGACATGTTAAGTGGGTGGATTCCCGGCTAAGGAGAAGTGCTCACTAACACATAATTAAACAAATGTGTGAACCAAATTTTACAGAAATTGGCCATGTGTGTACATGGAAACCTTCTTAGATCTTTGATTTCAGCTCATGAAAAATTGGAGCAAAACAAAAGTGTTGCATTCATGGTTTTGTTCAGTGTGTACATTTCATTTCATTTCATTTTCCTTTATTTATTCTCGAAAGATCAATTGAGGGTTACCCTCTTTTACAATGACGTCGAGAATTACACACAATATACAATGAGAATACACAACAAGCTTACAAAGAGACAACAACAATTAAAACATTCAGATCAATTGAATAAAACAGAACAATAGCCTAATTAAAACAGTTACAATTGGAGTGGGGCTGATTCAAAATAATAACTTTAAATTGGTTAACAGTTATGAGTGTATTTATTTTAATTTGATGTTGTAGGCTGTTCCAGGAGTCAGGGGCACTGTGGCTAAAAGCAGTTTTACCAAGGTCAGACCGGGCGTATGGAACATATAACATGAGCATTTCAGTTGAGCGGGTATGATAAAGCCCATCTGAAATATGCAGCATTGTTGTCAAATAGAGTGGTAGCTTTCCGGTCAGGGCTTTATATATAAAAATATGCCAATGTGCATCACGTCTCTCTTTAAGAGAAGACCACCCAACCTTTTCATATAAAAGACAATGGTGAGTGTCATAAGCATCTCCTGTAATGAACCTTAAGGCAGAGTGAAAAACGGAGTCTAGGAGTTTAAGACATGAATGAGATGCATGCCTATAAACCACATCGCCGTAATCAAGGACAGACATAAAAACTGCCTCAATAATCCTTTTCCTACAGAACAACGGGAAGGTGGCTTTGTTCCTATAAAAATATCCAATCTTTTGTCGCAGACGACAGACAAGATTTTTTATGTGAAATTTAAAAGATACTTTTTCATCTATCCAGATGCCGAGATACTTATATTCAGTGACTCTTTCAATTTGAGATCCATTATTTGTATGAATATTAAGATCATTAAAATGTATAGTGCTTGCTCTGGAGAAACACATATATTTTGTTTTGTCTGTATTAAGAACAAGCCTGAGGTCCACTAGACAGTCCTGCAGGGTGTTAAAAGAGCTCTGAAGGTTCTGAACAGATTGATGGACCGAATCAGAAATGCAATACAGTACAGTGTCGTCAGCATACAAATGGGCTTGACAGTTTTGTAGCGATGAAACAATGTTATTGATGTAAATTGTGAATAGGACTGGACCTAAAATTGAGCCTTGCGGAACACCATTTGTAACTGTTAAAAACTCAGTTTGGTGGCTTCCCAGTTTTACTTACTGCTGTCTATCAGAGAGATAGTCCCTAAACCAGCTACATGTAGAATAATCAAAACCAATTTCATGCAGCCTCTGTAAAAGCAAATTGTGATCTAAAGTATCAAAGGCTTTTGACAGATCAACAAAAAGTGCTGCACAGTGCTTTTTTTTGTCGATAGCTGTAACAATATTGTCTAAGACCAAAGTGACAGCAGATACAGTACTGTGACCTGTCCTAAAACCAGATTGAAATGGGCTCAGAATGGAAGCACTGGATAAAAAGGTTTTCAACTGATTATTAATAACTGATTCTAGGATTTTTGCCAGGCATGGGAGTTTTGAAATTGGCCTGTAATTATTGAGATCACTTTTGTCACCCCCTTTATGCAATGGGATGACATGAGCTTTTTTCCAAACTTTAGGAACAATACCAGAGGTGATGGACAGATTAAAAATACGGGTTATTTGTTTTGATATTATATGTGTAGAGAGATTGATTGAAAATGGGTCCAAATTGTCCTCTCCCATATACTTCCTGGGGTTGATGGCTAGAAGCGCATCTACAACAACACTTGTTGGAACTGGAACAAGGCTAAAAATAGGAGTTTGAGAGACAGGCGGTACATTACTACTGGTTGTAGAAGGTGTACGTCCTCCATTCTGAAAGAGTTGACCAGCAGCTAAAAAATGTTTATTAAAAGCTAAACCAATCTCATTCTTGTCATTTAAAATCTGACCATTTATTTTTATCTGACTGGGAACAGTGCTAGAATTGTTTTTATATAGCCTACCCTTTGCTAAAATAATATATACATATGAGGCATAAACTCCGATGAGAACGGTGTACACAACTGACGTGTGTCGTACTGGTGAAAACATCAGTGTTCATCATTAAAGTCATCCCATCAAAGAACGTGTCTTCAACACCACTCAAGACAAGTGCTGTGCAGAATTGTCAGGGATTGAAACTCCTTGTCCAATAAAGCAAAAAGAAATTGGAACAATACACTAGTATAAAACACTAGTCACTCACAGTGCAGCTATGCCCCAGTGGCCCCCAGACTTCTTCCCAGCTTCTATGAACAGCGAGAGGCCGATGAGGTTGATGGTCGGAGCGATGGCCAGCGGACCGATGAACCTCAGCACCAGACCAACCAGACCAGACAAGCCCAGAAAGATCTGCAGCAGAGAGGCAACCAAGATGGCTCCCTGGATCTGTGGACAAAGAAGGGATTGATTGATTGATTGATTGATTGTCTTTATTTCGAACATGCAAGCAATTAAAAAAAACAAGTGTAATAGATGAATAAATAAAAAACAAAAGCAAAACTAAAATAAAATAAACAACAGACACACTTTCTACTCGAAAGGAGGTAGGAGAGAGTAAATAAACGTATCTAGTCCTAGGGATTACAACTGAGATAATGAATTGGATTTAATTGAACATGTTTTTCAGAGCCGGCCCGAGGCATAAGCGAACTAAGCGGTTGCTTAGGGCCCCCGACCGCCAGCCCTCCTCTTTTTTATTTTTTTTTAGTTTGTGTGTTTGATATTGACATCATATTATGCAAATGTCAGTTATCATACAAAAAAAGGAATACAATCTTTTGGTCTAGATAATTAATAGCCTAATAATTGAATCAAGTCATCTTGGAGGTAATCCGAAATTATCTGATCATGTCACATTCACATCCATGCACAGTGTGTATTGAGTTAATTTAAAAACATTTGGAAATGGGGCTGCCCTCAGTTGCCCATGCACTGTGTATAGTCTATAGCCTATTTCAGCCTCGTCTGTGAAAAAAAGATAGCTGGACAACAGAGTTCTTCTGCGTCGTTCCTCTCACTGCATTTAAATGCATTCATTATATTACAGAGAAATATGTCCAGTAAAAGAAAAATAGCTCCAAGCCCAACCCAGAGTACCCTCCATAATATTTTATTTTATATTAATATTTCTATTTTTATGGAAAATCCATGTGCCTGTCTTCAATAGCTTCTTATTAATCTGAATCAGTGTTATTTGTTCACACACAATTTCTCAGATTTAGCCTCTTAATTTTCCTCTCATAGTGCACCAGCTTCATAGCCTGGTGCTACCAGACCATCATACTTCATTTCATTTGTACAGAAGGTCTGGAAGTGCTGTAATGGCAAACGTTCACTCACTTGGAGGCGGGTGTCTGTCGAAGTTTAAAACTATTGAATCTGCCCAGTGCAACTCTGGATTAGCCAACCATCACGTTTGGTCAGACGTATGTCATGAGCCGGCTTCTGGCGGTGCGTTTCAGTTGTACAGGGAACTCGGAAATTTCCGACTTCACTACATATTGTAGTCTATGGATCTACCGTACCTGGCAACGGTAACTTGCTAGAGCCTAACGTTTAGTTATTTGGATGAGAAAGGTTGTAGGCGTCCATACTTTCCCGAGCAGATGCACTGGAACACAGACAGGTCAGAACTCGGAACTACCAAGTCGGACTATTCAACTGAAACTGGAGCGCGACTTCGACGTCATCGTTCTCAGCCACTCGCTCTGTTCGCTGATTGGACCGGCAGAAATCTGCCTGAGCAGGAACCCATGAATACACCGCACACCCAGACTGACTACTGAAGTGAAATGAAAATTGAGCGGAAGTAGGTAGGCGGGCGGAGCCAGGCTACCAGCTTCATGCATTTCACTTTAAAAACGTAAAATAAAATCTCCCGGGGGGGCACACCCCCGGACCCACATAGGAGGGTCTGGATCTCGGCTGGCTACTATTTTCAACCAGTTGCACATTGGAGGCACTAGCAGAAAGCACTGGGTGTGTGAATGACATTTAATAAAGGTCTATACTGGTATAAGTGTCTTTTAATAGGGGGTTGCTAGACAACCTTGTATGTTGTTGTTGTTGTTGTTGTCGTTGTCGCTGTTTGTATTGTTTTATGTTCTTTTGTATTATCTGGACTTAGAGTCTGTAATAAAAATTATCTATCTATCTATCTATCTATCTATAATTCCGGCGGCGCTTTCCTTGGAGAGGGGCCCCCTAATCATATTCTGCTTAGGGCCCCATGAAGGCTTGGGCCGGCTCTGATGTTTTTATTTCAAACAAGAAAAAGAAAGAAATAAGCAATATTTAAACGATAAAATAAATCAGCAGCACAGTAATCATAAATTGCTGTTGACTGTGTGTGCCACGGCCTGATGCTAAGCAAAGGTTGACAAGCACGCTGTCATAAGACTGCTCTTGCGATAATGTTTTTTTTTTTTTACCTTTATTTATACAGGTAAATCCCATTGAGACCGAAGACTCTTTTGCAAGGGAGACCTGTTTCCCTTTCCCACGTTACCATTCACACACACATTCATACACCGATAGCAGGCTAACTATCAACATTCACACGAGGCAAGGTGGGTGAAGTGTCTTGCCCAAGGACACAACAACTATGACACAGGTGACAGGGCAGGGATCGAACCTCCAACCCTTTGATCATCGGCCGACCTGCTCTACCAACTGAGCCACAGTCGCCCCTAAAGGTTTTAGGTTACTGGCAATATGTTTTGCTGAATTATGACTTTTTTTATCAGAATTTTATTTATTAATTTTTACTCCATCGTAACAGGCAGAGAAGGCATAAGCACAGAAACAGTAGCCATAAATAAGATCAATGACATTGGTATAAAAACTGAATAAATACCACCACAAGTCAAACATTTCCTATCGCTTTCACCCATAAAAAGGTGAACAACAGCTGGTTTGGTTATCAACTGTGCATGACGTAGTAAACCAACGGTGTCCAAGGAACAAGATTAAATAATGCTTTTCAGTACTCGTATCATTCATTAGTATTCACATCACAGCCTTCAGTTAAACACACCTTACTTTTTCTCCGCTTCATTTGAACTTCAAATTGGGCAAAACATTTCAGCGTGGCGGCCATAAATCCACATTTTCTTTGAGCTTTTTTTTTTTAAACCCAAGACTTTGACCTATACTAACTGCTTGTTTCCCAAAAATAAATCTGAATTGGAAAGACCCCCCCACACACACAGAGATACCTTTAGTTTCTGTCTGAGAGCGAGGCAAGGGGATCCCCGACTATAGGACGCAGATGTGCCCCCTGCACATTTTCCCAAATCAATCAAATGATAATGCGCATTCTGACTTTTAAGTGGACATTTTCTGCTTGACTGTGTTCCATCCGGCCGTGTCAGGCTTTATGCTTTATGCCTTTCTAAAGCACCACTACTTCACACACTGACCCTGACCTGCCGGCACATGCGGAGTCAATCGTTTGCTAATTTAACCGAAAGAGACGTTCTTCTCTCTCCCTCCATCTATATCTCAATCATTCTTCTTTTAAATGCCATGCTGTTTTTTAGTTACATTTTGAAATGAAACACGCCTTTGCCCTACTTGACCGCTTGTAAATCCCTATAATTAAACAGAACTCAAAGCAGTAAAGCCAACCAGTTGCCTTTAATCTTTGATGAACTTAAAGGTCAAATGTTTGCAGGACTTAACCATTTGAGTTACATGCTTACGTGAACCTTTTGATTTCAGTTAAATTCAAGGGTTTATTAAGTCAACTCAAATATTTTTATTTAGTGCAACTTAAATGTGCCCATTCACATCTCCAATGGGAGATGGGAGAATGACATGACATATAAAAAAATTATACAAACAGACCATTTTAGGTTAAATACATTCAATATGTATTCATCTCATCTAGAACTTGAAAGTAACCTAATTACAAAAAAAAAAATCACCTTTTATCAACTATTGTATCATCATAACAGCCACACCATGTTGATAACTTTACTCGGTGCATTAAGTGAAACACATTTCAATTTGTGTGAAAGCAACAAGAAATATAGTCGCTGTTGTTTGCAAAATGATCCTAAAATTGAAACACTTTGCTCAACTTGCTAAAGATGTGAGAAACATTTGACCTAAATCCATAGGTGGCTTCATAAATCCCAAATATTTTTCTCAACCTTAAGTTTTTAGTTTAGAAAAAAAAAATCTGACCGTAACCCAACACGACAGTTGCTTGGTTGTAAGTCTTGTTGATTTATACTGTAGTTGGCGTAAGCAGGTGACGGTAGTAAAAAAAAAAATCCTTTCCTTGGGAATAAGCGGACTTCAGCTGGTCCTAAAATGAACTTGAGTAATGAAGCTAGTTCAGCTAGGTTAAGTGTGGTCCTGATTATTTCGCTTTAGAAGTGACACTTTTGAAACCTGCATCTGTGACTGATGTGATATAGTACGTTTGTTTAAAAAACACACTGAAATTGGAGGAGATACGGGCGTTCAAAACAATGACCGAATGCTGAAATGATTTAGGCCAAATATTGAGACATTCCAGACGCTTATATTAAACCTGCTTAACCAGGCAACACTGCAGGTAGTATTAAAGCAGCTAAGCTGATGCTTCAAGCTACTGAGATGGTTCGACCCAGATCACCTGGCTGACGCGCTTGTTTTCTCTTCACTATTCGCTTTCTTGAGTTGTAAATAATATCATCCGAATTCTTCTTGTGTAGCATACAATAAGTTTATTCCACCGTGCAATAATTACATTCAAAGTGCAGCTTCATAGCGATGCAAAACAACAGCGGTCAAAAACCGTTTGCCCTTCCGGGTCAAACACCTGTCAATCATCAGATCCTGTCATGCCTTTATAGGGCAAGATTATACTGCCACCTAATGGCCACACAGTGCATAACAGACGGACACTTGTAGATAACATTTGGCTTCTACGGGTAGTATAAGTCGAAACAGAGAAGTCCGCACCAAAAGGAGGAAAAGAGCTGCAGAAAATCTGAGTGTAAGAAAGGGCAACTCTGCAATTGGTCTAATGGTAGAATATGCATGTGATCGTAATTTAAGTCATTACTGGCTGTGTCAAAATATGCCGTAATCCATTCACTCTTCAATGGTTAGCCTTTTTCCGTTCAACAAAATTGATTATGACCTGTACAATTGGAATGACCTTGCTTCTAGGTTCAATGACGATGCAGATGATTGTTACACTCCAACCTATCCAGGTAACTTAATGAAATCTGCTCAATATGACAGCATTGCTCAGAGGATGGTCAAAACTGTGAATAAACAAAGTCTCCCCCCATGTTTTAATTGCACCACTTTGTTGCGTATTGTACACCTGCAAATGTGCACTAATGTAGGATTTCAATACAAAATTCAACCAACACTTTCTCAAACAAATTGTTCTAATATGTTAAGCTGAATTTGGTCCCAATGCCCCATGCCCCCGCTGCTATTGTAAGCTATGGTTTATTTACAGCAATGGTTCGGCACTTATTCAGTAGGGTCAGTTAAGGTCAGAGTGCATGATTGTACTCTGCCTGTACAAAACATTCAGACTCCCCTGCATGATTGTTCAGTCTACCTGCCCCCACTCTCAGTTCACAAGCTTATAAATGTTTCTTTGTGCTTCCATGGAACAGGCAAAGAACAGCATGACAAATTAGGCCAGAGTAGCTGTAGCACTGTAGTAGAAGTGAGTCTGCATCAGTCAGTACTGCCGGAGAGAATATACATGGTATGTGGAGACAAAGCCTACCGTTGTGTGCCATAGGATTTTTCTCGTGGCACTTGTTACCTAGCCTATTTGGTTCCTTTGATCAGACAGGTAGAATCAGATGAGATAGCTGTGCATTATACTCCCCCTTACAGAGACAGAAGAGAGCTGTCGCAGACTCAACACATAGCAAGCCTTGTCTCCCCCAGTTATGGTGATTATTTATCCCAGTCATCACTGTCCAAGGTCCTCGAAAACCACCTCAATGTCTCCACCAGGGCTATGTTGGCTGAGAATAAAGAGTTACAGCTTCATAATTCATCCAAGTCTCCTGAAATATTCTGCCACCTGAGTTGACCTCCAACCTTAAATGGCTTCATAAACATAAAACATAAAATCTCAACCTTAAGTTTTTAGTTTATAAAAAAATAAATCTGACCGTAACCCAACATGGCCATGACAGTTGCTTGGTTGTAAGTCTTGTTGATGTATACTGTTGTTTGCGTAAGCAGGTGAAGGTAGTAAAAAAAAAAAAATGTCCCTAAAAGGTGCATGTAAGGCAGTGAGAGACATCCTCTCATATCCTCAAGCCTCAGGTGAATATTTCACATACCTCACGCATTCTTGACATCCACACCTCGTCAGAGCTTTCCCCCTGCAGCGGGCTGGTGTCGTTGTGTGCTTGCATGGACAGGAGCACGGGCACTTTGGGGGCCGGGCACTGCCACTTGGGCAGAGCCAGGATGGCCAGGGTCGGGGTGATGAAGCTGAAGGTCCCACCCTGGAGAACTGGCAACCTGCAAGTCAGCGAGGGGAGGGAGGGATGGGTGGATGGATGGATGGAGGGAGAGAGGGAGGGAGGGATAGATAGATAGATAGATAGATAGATAGATAGATAGATAGATAGATAGATAGATAGATAGATAGATAGATAGATAGATAGATAGATAGATAGACATTTGAATTTCAAGACCTACTTGCTTTATAAATTAATGAGTGTGGAGAAAGGAGGGTATTCAAAAAGTTCTTACTACTCCTTTTCGTTCATGTTAAATTGGATACATATGTTGTTGGGTCATTTACTTTGTTTCGTGAATTTATTCCCAAAAAAAACTAAATATAATTTGCTATCTTACTGTTTTATTTCATTTCTATTTCCTCACATGTTCAACATAAACATACATCAGAATTGTCTGTACAAAAAAACTAGAACTCCAACTTGAAACAAGTTGTTTTGAAACTTAAAATGGAAAAAACATGTTTCCACATTGGCTTTGCATGAAATAATGTGGTCTGTTGCATGTATGTATTATGTTGTTTGTCATTTATTCAATTCACTTTTGTTTGTATGTTTGTGTTTATCCATATTGTCTGATTTTCCAGTAAGCATTTTACACCGCAATCCTGTGGTGCAATAAGGATTCAATACAAAATAAAGACTAAGTTAGTCATTATTCAATGTCAAAGTTGTTCTCGGAATTCATTTTCGTCCCATTAAGCTATGTGGGCGGTGGTAACAAAACCATTAGCTATTTGCTCAGGCTTACTGTTATAGGAGTGCTGAGGGGGCAGGAAAGAGTGTGTGGGGCCCTGTACTGAATGTACTGTATGTGTGTGTGTGTGTGTGTGTGTGTGTGTGTGTGTGTGTGTGTTTGACTGCTGCACTGTGTTTAAAGTAGAGAGATTGATGATACATTTTAGAAGGTTTTTTTTACTATCAAAGCGCCAAAAAGCTCCCAGGATTTTACATTTCTTTAAAGGAAATTCATGATTTAGAATGTGTAAACTTGGAGAACCACAGGTCTGGAAGAAAAACATATCCTGAAGGGTAAATCAAATGTTACACTGTTTAAGTGCCTGGTATATAAGGCACAGAGGTGTAAGGATTTTGAATACTTCCTGTTTTTTTACCGTCAGAGGTGTAAAACATTCATAGCAAAAAAAAATGTGCTTGATGTTGTTTCTTCCATCTTGGGAGTATTCATAACAGGGACATTCCAGAGGTGTGTACCGGTAGTAGTAAATAATAAACCTAGACTAACAGCACTACCTACAATATGAACACACACATGCACACACACACACACACACACACACACACACACACACACACGCCAATAAATACCACTCCGCAGAGGGTCAGAGTACATAGAGGTTCACACGCAAGCTGAAGTTGTCAAATCTCAGAAGTGTTTGGGAAGTTTCCGAGCACTCTATCAATCTCTCTTGTGTGGTCTCGGGACTTCCTATAGTTCAAACTGCCTGGTGCCCTGGGACAATAAGGGAGAGGGGGAGTTCAGTTACCTGCAGCCGAAAGTTGTCTGCAACAGCGTGCATAATCCCGAAACAAAGAATATGGTGCAGATGAGCTGGCTTTTGGCAATGTTGTTGTCCTGTATGCAGAGGGGCTCGGCCAGGATCAGCGGGATCGCGATGATGCCTCCAAACGCCAGGATGTAATGCTGTGGAGGACAGACCAAAGTGGGATAAATGTAGTTGAAGACTCTTTTTGAAGGTTAAACAACTTTTTCCACTCACAACAAATGAATGATGGTGTATTGCTTTCATCTGGTCTTAATTTGAATATGTTAATGGAAAGAATATTTGTTTCTCAAAATGAAGACATTTGTCATCATTTATTTATTTTATTATAATTTTTGGCATTTTTAGGCTTTATTTTACAGTACAGAGTTGAAATGGGGAGATAGAGAGAGAGGGGGGATGACCTGCAGTAAAGGTCCACAGGTTGGACTCAAACCCACGAGTACTGCAACGGAGGCCGGAGCCGATATGGTACACGCTCTATCCACTACGCCACCGGAGCACTCTGATTTGTCATTATTTCTGTTGCGAAGGTTTCAAGACCGCAGAGAAGGGAATGATGGCAAAATGAGATGCTAAAAACTCTTCATATCAACTGATATGTTACTAGATGTTGTTGTAAGCTAAGTATCAAACATAGTACTGAAAACATGGAGACATTAAAGGAATACTTCACCCATACGGAACCGGCGTTCTATCATTATAAAATCGCTATTATAATTTAATTAATTAAGTTTTTCTTCCCTCAGTCTTCCCTTGGCCCAGCTGTCCTGTTAATCCTAACCTTATAGTGTTATGTCACACTAGTAACATGTAGGGTTAGACAGTGAGACCATAAAACACTCTTTCTGCCTTTTCTCTCAGAGATCAGTACACCTTCATATTCCCACCGATGAAGTAGGTCTTAAAGGTGGGAGAAATGTCTTGGTTTGTCAACAAGTAAAACAGTTTGTCATTATCTTCTAATATAAGACCAATAAGTGTGGTATATGATCAAACATTTTAAAATTTAAATTGGGAAAATTATACATGTGAACGTTTTTGTTTGTTTTAGTCAATGTATTAAACATTTTAAAATAATGCAAACGCTAAATAAAACTTTTTTAGAAATAGTGTGATCATCAGCAACATACTATAAGCAAGAAATTGGCAACTCAAATAACATTGTTTACGAGCAAAAGAGGAAAGAAGAAGTTGTTTTACTTGTCTGGTCCTACCCCCTAAAGTGTAATTTACAGCCATCAGTGTGCATGATATTTGACTTGAAAAGTTGGTAATAATGAGCTATTCATAAAAACAAAAACAAAATTATGGCTTAACTGGTCATGCACACGCCACTGCACATGTGTCCGTGTGTCTTGGTGTTGGTTAAAAACATTGGAGGCAGATGTTGATTAGCCGCACCAGATTTATGGAGGTATTTTAGAGTCGATAACTCTCCCATCAAAGGAAGATGCTTAAAGGTCAGTCTAATGACGGAAGAAACTGGCGAGAGAGGATTCCCCGAGGACCACTCATAAGACCCGGTGAAGATATGTCCAGTGGCACTCACTAACTCACTCACACATCAACTTATCTGGGGCGGGGTCGAGGGGTCCACAGCTCCAGCAGGGGGGTTGTATGGGGTACTAAGGTATAAAGTTAGTGTCTTACCTTAAAAAATCTCAGTTTAGCCTACGTTTGAACTGATATTTATGTTTTAGGTTGGCATGTGTACTGTATGTGGGAGAACTTTTTTTTCTTTCTGGTCCCCTTCGCAACAGTATTAGGCTGACTATTGCTACAGCAACTTCTCCCCTGAACTCCTTAGTGACTGATGGCCATCTCCATAAGGTAACACAATAACTATGCCTAAGTACCCCATATACACTTCAAAAATACTGAACCATCCCTTTAACAACTGTGGAACAACTGGGGATCCTGAGGCGTTCCCAGGCTAGCGTGGAGATATAATCTCTCTAACTATTCCTGGGTCTTCCACTGGCCATCCTCCCACCTGGCCCGGCCGGGAACCCCTCCCTAGGGAAGCGCCCTGGGGGAATCCTCATCAGATGCCCACACAACCTCCAGTGGCTCCTTTTCACGCAATGATAACGGATGACGAATGACCTCTTAGGCTAAGTCTGGCTCACTTACATTTTGAATGTTGATTAGTGTGCAATGTCCCTGAACTAAACCAATAAACTAAAACTAAAACTAAAATAAGCTTCTCATCCTATTTCCAACACTTCTTTTCCACAAACCTACTGTATATGACTGGAGTCCGTACATTGGTCAATATATCCATGCAGCCTCCGATTCAAGATTCAGATACAAGATTGTTTATTGGTCCTACCTGAGACCTGAATAAACACAAAACGAGTGGAAAGAGAGTACAGATAAAAAGTGAAGTGTCCAATGCAAGGAACTGCATTTCATACGGATGGACAGAACTGATTGTTGTCCGAGCTTGGGACACAAGAGTTCTCAAAGTTAATCATTGTGTTGTGGGTGGGACAAGAAGGAAGAGCAACTTGCACTGTGTTCCAATTCTCATACTTCCATGCTATTTGGTATGGCAGCAAGAAAAAAGCTTTTAGGATGTCCCAGTACATTATTTCAAATGCAGTTTTCGACAAAAATTACGACAGGGTGTCCTATTACATCCGGTCGTTACTTGCAGTGGGCAAAGTACCTGCATGCTTTATGGCTGCTTTGACTCTGTGCAGTTAACATTTTGCTATGATGGTTGTTTTTTCCACTAGTTTATTTGCGGTGTCACCAGGGACCCCGTCGGTTGTTCATGTATGTCAAATAGGTTAGTAGGATTAGGGTTAAAATATCCAGGAAGTCCCAGTAATACTCGTTATGTCCTTTGTACTTTACATTGCCCTATATGTAAGAAATATTATCTTAACATACGTTTTTCTGTGTAGAACACTTTTTTCTTACTCTAAACGTCACCGCTAAAGTACAAAGTAGTTTCCTTCTCCAGCATGAGAAATGGAAGCATAATTTGTTGTGAAAGGATAAGAACCACTGGATCAGAGGATGTTAGGTCTGATGCCAGAATCAAATTACGTTGGATTACTAACTTCCTGTACATGGCAGCTGCTCAAAGACACGCTTACTTCCCACATGGATGTAGTAACATGAAAACATGACTGTGCGCGAGTTGGACATTTTGCTGAGGGAAAAAAATGAATCAACTTTATTTTTATAATTTTATAATTTAATAAAAATAACTTTTATAATTCTCACTATACTTTGAAATTCATATAGACTGCCACTGGATTAGATTTCAACACTATGATGAATTTAAGTGAAACAAGAAGAGGTTTACCAAAAAAGGGTCACAGTCTAAAATAAGGTTTCAAATTTGAGAAATTAGACTGCCATGTTTATTTATTAGGAAGGCATTGAAACTAACATGACAAAAATATATTGTTATTTAACAAACATCCATTATATTCACTATACTACACTTGTCTACATAACTGTACAATGAATTTATGATAAATCATAGATTAAGATTACATGCCAAAGAAGGCCATGCTGGCAATGTAGTACTCTTAGGATATAGATATTATTATTTTATCAGGGGAAAAAATAAAAATAAAATAATTTTCATGTGATAAGTAGAGAAAGAAGGTTATTTCCTTTGATTCAAGTTCTCATTATTATTTTGTGATCATGAGAGAGTAAAATTACGTTTTCTTGAGATAAATACATGAAAATATTATTGCAAGCACGACTCAAGAATTGTATTTTAGGACTACTGCTCTAAATACTTTGATCTCTCATCATCTTGGATGCCTGTCAACGGAGATTTCATTTTTAAAGAGACTCTTAGAAATGTATTTTTGTTCATTTGATCTACATTTAATAAAATCATTTCATGTAATGTTAAAAGTGGTGGTTGTGCGAGAGAGAAGGACCACCATCTTGGCAGCACCGGTGAACTCTTTTGGCTCATTCAGCTATTTGTTTTGATTTTACAAAAACTGTTTACTGTATTCACCTTGTTTTTGTCAGAAGCAGGCCGCAGCATTAGTTGGTCCAAAGTGACAGTTAGCATTAAGGTTCTTGCCTATAAGGACGCTCACTGGACTTACCCCTGACTTAAAATCGTTCCCCATAAACCAAGAGGTGTTAGTGGTATCAGTGGTGTTGCCTACTGTACTATCTATAGACAGAAAATATTACCTGAAAGCCGAGCAGAATGCAAAGGTACCAAGGCGGCCTATCATCCAGGGAGTAAACCAAATCTGCACTTTTGTCCACCGCCGTCTCCTCCTCTAAGTGTGGATCCCCAATCTCAACTGTCAGCTGCGGGGGTTCATCACCGTTTATACCCTTGTGAAAGAAGCACAAAGACATCATCATTAATTCGATTCCATTCATCCAAGCAACAGCAAATAAAACAGAAACACCATCTGCTTGGCATTCCAGACCCTCAGACTCCTAAACAACAGATAGGAGTCTGCTGTAACTGTTGTTAATGTCATTATTCTACCTCCAGACTGCCACCACTGTTTACATTTTTACATTTTGGTTACGCACAACGGCACACTTTCTTGCATTTGCACCATTCAGTTTTATTTTATTTTATCTTAAATGTGTTGTTTTACCTAGTTGCTGCACTTCTATTTGCCTTGTTAGTTGTATATTCTGTATTGTTGCTGCTTTCTTTTCTATTTTACTTGTATATTGCATATGTTCATGTTTCTTTCTTGGCATTCAGTCTGTGGAAAACAAAGGAAGAATTTAATTGTATGACTGAGAACACGTATCTTACTGCTCATATGACAATAAACACTTTGAATCTATTTAGCCACTCCAAAACTCCCAAAAAGCCTATTGTGCATTTTCTCACAACACAATCTTACCTTCCCCCAGACACTCACGGTATTCCCCTGTTCATGCCAGAGACTGCTGACAGAGCAAGACAGAGTTGTGTTATTCCTTCTGTCTGATCTGTGCTATCTGATTATGCACTTTAACCCCTAGACCTGGGTTTGGGTCAGATAATAGATAACACACACTGAGCGTATGCAGTAGAATTTCTGTGAGTGATGGCGTGTGGTGACATCAATGCAGGCTATAGTGGAAGGCAGATGAGTTGAACAATACAAACACCCTCTCCCTAAAGTCCTATATCAAGATGCCATGAATGAGGGTACTTTAAAAAAGCATATGCGGGCCAAAGGTGTTCTTTGAAATACGTTCATTCATGTTGTTTTGAAGCCATTTCAACTTACTGATAGTGGGATTCACAAACAAAACTAAAAAATAGTTCATGTTTGGACAGGATAGAAATATGCAGTACGAGTTGGTAGTTGAGGATCTGGAAAATTTTATGGGGTGGCGAAGGGGAGGGGGGGGGGGGGGCAAGAGGTCTTGGCAGGGGGGCATGGGAGGACGGTAGCGGGATTCCCCATATATATTATATTGATCACCAAACAAATTGAGTTTTACGACTCAATTTGTTTGGATATTTTCCTTTTGTTAAACTGTTATAATAGTAGATTTTATTTGACATGGACATGACAATATCATTGGACAAACCAGATGCATTGTTTTCAGTGTATTAGCATAAATGCTAGTTTTCAACACCTGTCCACAGGAGACTTTTTAAAAAAAACAAAAAACTAAACAAGACAGAAACAAGATCAAATACTGATGAGAGAAAAACTGATCATTAAAAGGAATTCAGAAATAAATTATAAGATATTTTATTAATAAACTATGCTTTGCACCTAACATTGAACATCTCCCTTTGCACTATTTCCAGTCTTCACCCATCCCTGTATCAATCCAGAACTCATGTCTTGATCCAGCCATTTGTCACGGTGATGACAGAAAAGCTGTTCTCACTGGCCTCCCCCATCAAACTGCTTAACAGCCTCCAAACAGATAAATACCATTTAATATATTAAGAGTTAACAGCAAATCATCCGAACACTTAACACCCTATTCTCATGTCACTTCCCTGGATCCCTGTACATTACCAGGTTGATAACAAAAAATATTATTATTATTTATTATCATTTATTAGGGCTGTCAAATTAACGCGCTAATTTCGATTAATTAATCACAGAAAAATGAACGCGATTAAAAAAATGAACGCAGATTAATCGCACTTCTATAATGCCCTTTGACCCGGTGCAAAAGTGGTGCGCAGCTGCACCTGTAGCTTGCTTACACAGCCCGCACGGGTAAAAGGGAGAAAAGTAAAGAGAGAAGCAGGGGAAAGGGCGGGGCCGAGGTCTCTATGGACGGTTTATGCTTCGGGCAAATAAGCATGAAGGTAGGAAGACATCTTACTTTATTCTCCGCAGTGTCTGTGCATTATTGATTTAGTGGGTGCAACAATGTAGGTTCAAAACAGTATCTCTCAATCTTCCTCCATGTGTCTCAATTTTGTTTGCTAGCTGTCTCGTCTCCCGCGTAAAAGGACACCCGCCCTGTGTGTGCGTGTGTGTGTGTCAATATTTTTGCCTATGAGTACGACGATGGTGAATTAATTTTCATTTTCCTTTATTTAACCTCGACCCTCTTTTACAATGACGTCGAGTTTGTACAGATACACAATATACAATGAGAATACATAACAAGTTTACACACACACACACACACACACACACACACACACACAGACAACAACAATTTAAAACATTCAGATCAATTGAATGAGAGACATAATAGCCTAATTAAAACAGTTACAAGTGTAGAGGGGCTGATTCAAAATAATAATTTTAAATTGGTTAACAGTTATGAGTGTATTTATTTTAATTGTATGTTGTAGGCTGTTCCAGGAGTCAGGGGCACTATGGCTAAAAGCGGTTTTACCAAGCTCAGACCGGGCATAGGGGACATATAACATGAGCATGTCAGTTGAGCGGGTTTGATAAAGCCCATCTGAAATAAGCAGCATTTCTGTCAAATATAGTGGTAGCTTTCCAGTCAGAGCTTTATATATAAAAATATGCCAATGTGCATCACGTCTCTCCTTAAGGGAGGACCACCCAACCTTTTCATATAAAACACAATGGTGTGTATCATAAGCATCTCCTGTAATGAATCTCAAAGCAGAGTGAAATACAGAGTCTAGGAGTTTAAGGCATGAACGAGATGCATGCCGATAAACCACATCACCGTAATCAAGGACAGACATAAAAACTGCCTCAATAATCCTTTTCCTACTGAACAACGGGAAGGTGGCTTTATTCCTATAAAAATAGCCAATCTTTTGTCGGAGACGACAGACAAGATTTTTTATGTGAAATGTAAAAGAGAGTTTTTCATCTATCCAGATGCCAAGATATTTATATTCAGTGACTCTTTCAATATGAGATCCATTATTTGTGTGAATAATAAGATCATTAAAATGTGTAATTCTTGCTCTGGAAAAGCACATATATTTTGTTTTTTCTATATTAAGGACAAGCCTGAGATCCACTAGACAGTTCTGCAGGGTGTTAAAAGAGCTCTGTAGGTTCTGAACAGATTGTTGCACTGAATCAGAAATGCAATACAGTACAGTGTCGTCCGCATACAAATGGGCATGGCAGTTTTGTAGTGATGAAACAATGTTATTGATGTAAATTGTGAATAGGACTGGACCTAAAATTGAGCCCTGCGGAACACCATTTGTAACTGTTAAAAACTCAGTTTGGTAGCTTCCCAGCTTAACTGACTGCTGTCTATCAGAGAGATAGTCCCTAAACCAGCTACATGTAGAATAATCAAAACCAATTTCATGCAGCCTCTCTAAAAGCAAATGGTGATCTAAAGTATCAAAAGCTTTTGACAGATCAACAAAAAGTGCTGCCCAGTGCATTTTTTTATCGATAGCTGTAACAATGTTGTCTAAGACCAAAGTGACAGCAGATACAGTACTGTGGCCTGCCCTAAAACCAGATTAAAATGGACTCAAAATGGAAGCACTGGATAAAAAGGATTTCAACTGAGTATTAATGACTGATTCTAGAATTTTTGCCAGGCATGGGAGTTTGGAAATTGGCCTGTAATTGTTAAGATCACTTTTGTCACCCCCTTTATGTAATGGAATGACGTGAGCTTTTTTCCAGACTTTAGGAACAATACCAGAGGAGATGGAAAGATTAAAAATATGGGTTATTTGTTTTGATATGATAAGTGCAGAGAGATTTATTGAAAATGGGTCCAAATTGTCCTCTCCCATGTACTTCCTGGGGTTGATGGCAAGAAGCGCATCTACAACAATACTTGTTGGGACTTGAACAATGAATCGGCATCGGCATCTGTGGCAGTGCAGCACTGTCTGTTGTGGAGAAAGAAGTTACGAGAGACAGAGAGAGAGAGAGAGAGAGAGAGAAACAAACTGTAGCAGGCTATACAGCCGTTTATAAACAGGTATAAAAGTGTCATAAAAGTATGCGATTAATTTAGATTAATTAATCACAGAGCCTGTAATTAATTAGATGATTTTTTTTAATCGCTTGACAGCCCTATCATTTATGTAATGGTTTACATACACTGATCCACATTTGGGAGAAAGTCATAAACGTGTATTAGTGACCATAAGGCAGATAGATCCTTAAAGGCCACCTGATATGTGAGTCAATGTTCAACTTACTTGGAGTGGTTGGATGTGCAGACAAAACTGTATAAATACCTGAAAAGGGGATGTTTGGTCAGCAGTGAAATATGCAGTACGGTTACATTTGTTTGGATAATTAAAAAAAAAAAAAATCTTACGTAATAAGATATATTCTATTAATTAACTACATTCTGTAGCCACTGTTTAAGTGGTTGCAGTTCATGTTTAGTATGGTAATAAATACCGTAGAGAAAGTGAAGATCAGGGTATTTTAAATATGATGCATGATAATGCTTGATTTAGATATGCATGATTAATGTTATATATTAAAATATATTATGCATTCATTTAAATCGAGTCAATGTTATACTTTTCCCTTCTCCGGAGAACTTTAGAGCAGAGGCCTCATTCTTGACAGCAGTCCCTTGCTCTGCACCTCACATAAAAACATCACCTGTACTGTCTTCTTCCACCTTCTAAACTAAAGTATGCTTTGCACCTGAAATAAAAATCCCCCTTCTTACTATCTCCAGACTTCACCCATCCCTATATCAATCCACTATCAAGTCCTGATCCATGCATTAGTTACATAGACTTTACTGTAATGCTTTTCTCACTGTCCCTCCCCACCAAACCGCTCAACAAGCTCCAAATCATCCGATAATCATCCGCCCAGATCATTACATGGAATCTTAGGAAAAACACGCCCAATGCAACAGATAAATAACCTTTTTAGAAATATTTCACACGCACCAAATCAAATTGAACACATTGACCCCCGTTCTCATATCACTTCACTGACTCCCTGCATATTACCGGATTGATACTAAAACCTTCTGCTCATCTACAAAACCCTCCACACCCCATGACTCACCATCACGATGGGTACGAGCAGAGCCGGCCCGAGGCATAAGTAAACTAAGCGGTTGCTTGGGGCCCCTGACCACCAGGAGGGCCCCCTCCAAAACATTTATTTTTTTGATATATTGACATCATATTATGCAAATGTAAGTTATCATACAAAAAAGGAATACAGTTTTTTGCTCTGGATAATTCATAGCCTAATAATTGAATCAGTTCATCTGGGAGGTAATCCGAAATTAACTGATCACATCACTTTCACATCCATGCACAGTGTGTATTGAGTTTATCTAAAAACATTTGGAAATGGGGCTACCTTCAGTTGCCCATGCACTGTGTATAGTCTATAGCCTATTTCAGCCTCGTCTGTGAAAAAAAGATAGCTGGACAACAGATTTCTTCTGCTTTGTTCCTCTCACTGCATTTACACGCATTCATTATATTACAGAGAAATATGTCCCGTAAAAAGATAGAGAGCTCCAAGCCAAACCCAGAGGACCCTCCATAATATTTTATTTTATACTAATATTTTTATGGAAAATCCATGTGCCTTTCTTCAATAGCTTCTAATTAATCCGACCCAGTGTCTCCAAATCATTTGTTCACACAAAATTCCTCAGATTTAGCCTCTTAATTTTCCTCTAAAAGTGCACCAGATTCATGGATTTCTTTTTTTTTTTAAGATTTTTTTTTGGCATTTTTATGCTTTATTGATAGTGTAGAGACAAAGTTGAAATGGGGCAGAGAGGGGAGTGACATGCAGAGAACAACCGCGAGCTGGAATCGAACCCGGGTCGGCTGCTGGCCGAGGCTCATGGGGGGGGACACCCTACCAACTGAGCTAAGGGCGCCCCAATGCATTTCACTTTAAAAACGTAAAAAAAAAATCTCCTGGGTGGGCATACCCCTACGACGGTTCGGATCTCGGCTGTCTTATATTTCACCCAGCTGGAGATTTGAGTCACTAGCGGAAAACACTGGGTGTGTGAATAAAATTGAACAAAGGTCAATAATTTGGGCAGTGCTACAATTGGAGAGGGGCCCCCTAATCATGTTCTGCTTAGGGCCCCTTGAAGGCTTGGGCCGGCTCTGGGTATGAAGGCTATCAGCTGCCATTGCTTACAAACTATCTGCCCATTAATTTCCATTTCATTTTTTTCGAGAGCTTTATTTAGGCATTTATAAGACAACCTTGAGTTACTTGAAAGGCGTCCTCAAATAAAATGCATTATTTCTATTTTATATGTTAGTTTGCAGACATCAAAAGTAGGATATAACGCACAACCAGAGCACACACAGTACGGACATCAGGAGAGATTTTTGCGAGATAACAAAAAAGTGATTTTGACAAAAAGCGTTCTCCAGAATCTAGACTCCACCTTTCAGATAGGCCACGTAGGACGTATGGTCTTGGCATTGTATAAACCCTTTTGAGGATATGTTTAAAGTGTATGTGTCTATTTTAACGGTTGTATATGGCTTAACACTGTTAAGTTATAAAAATCAAATGTAACACATATTGCGAAAAGGCATTACGAGTCATTGCCATGTATTCCATAAACTTGGGGAATCAGGGGATTGGACATTTTTCTATAGTCCATATATCTACGCAGTATATTATGGGATGCACCAAGGGAACCGTTAGCTGTCATGAAAATTCAATGAGGTCAGTTGCCTCTTAACACAATCCACATGGGGCAGATCCGATTCCAACAGGTTCGAACAACTCTCTTGAGAGATTTGTCTGTTTGAAGTCTAAGTAAATCAATATATACGATATACCTGCGTTTGAAGGGGGGATGTTACACAGGCGTAAGAGGTGTGTGCGTGTGTGTGTGTGTGGGTGTACAGTGTATACACATACAGATGTGAACATGGAAAAGGAACCATATTTTTTTGATATGGCCGTAATCCTGATGAAGTGTGTACGTTCTTTAAAACATCGATCAACGTCTATCCCCAATGTACAGCACTGTATCAAATCAATCATATTTAACTGTGTCTGGACAATCCATCTCACTTCATACATCGAATATAACAAACTACAGCCAGCAAACAAGACGATAGCATCCAGATACCAGAGAGTTTAAGGGTGTATTCACACATGCCGTGTTTGGTTCGGTTGAAACGAACTCAGGTGCACTTCTATTATTTTTAACCCCATATTATATCACTGATATATTTCCCAGTTTTTACTTCGTTCTTCCTGCTCTCTCCACCCCAGAATGTCTGTCCAATGAATGAATGACCTCAGATCACGTGTGGTTTTGCTTCGTAATGCTGGTTCACTTAGAAAAGGGGCAATATGAAAGTGGACCACGCCAAAAAAAAAAAATCTAAGCTCTATTTGGTCTTGACGAAAGCAAGTGAACTAGCGGACTTTCCCTGTGTGAATACACCCTAAGACACATGCAGTAACATTTTGCTATGAAACATGTATTTGTATGAATCAAAAATCAAAAATCAATCAAGATGGATGGATGGATGGATGGATGGATGGATGGATGGATGGATGGATGGATGGATGGATGGATGGATGGATGGATGGATAGATAGATAGATAGATAGATAGATAGATAGATAGATAGATAGATAGATAGATAGATAGATAGATAGATAGATAGATAGATAGATAGATAGATAGATAGATAGATAGATAGATAGATAGATAGATAGATCACACAGTATGGTGTATGCCTACTTTCGTTGCTTTAAATAAAGTTTTGGACAAAGTTTTGTGAAAATTTGAGACGGATTAGTTTAGTTTAGTTGCTTATAGTTTCGTGGACAGTCCCCTTTTATTACCTACAGTTAAAGGAGCAGCAATAGTCCCATGGCCAGTTAGGAGTACATTTATTAATAATATAACTGTGTTCATTTGGTGAAATAAAGCAGTTTTTTTCCACAATCATTTACAAAAATAAAACCTGACCAGCACACCATCTCACACCTTGCGTAACATAACACCTTGCTGTGTACATCTCACTACTAAATCCTACTGACACAAAGGGTGAGACGGGTCACTCCACAGACAGAGACCTCACAGTACCCGTCGCCCCCTCCTCATTTCCTCTGTGTCTTTGATGTACTCCCATAGCTCTCGGGAGGTCCGACACACACACACACACACACACACACGCGCGTCCGCTTGTTTGGGATTACATGGCCGTTTGCCTCCATCTAGCGGTGATGTAACTGCACTCCACTAACCACAGTCAAGAGGGGGGAGTGACATAATCATTGGTGTAAAAAGCCTTTATTACCATAATGAGTTAACCCTAAAGTGGACAAATAATGTAACAATGTTGTCTTCATTTCAGTTAGTCATAAACTCCCAGAAAATTTGAGGTCTGCTGAATACTTTTTCTGTTTGCCTTCTAACCTAAACCTGTAACTTTTATGTGCTTGTTTTTATTGTCTTTTTAACATAATTTCTTTAAATTTTTAACAATTGTTCTGCCTGTTCTCACTTTTTGCTTTGATGTCTTAAATAGAATTTCAACCGCTCCACTTGTGTTCTCTCTGGTCCCTCCCTGACACGCTCTACTACACCAACAACGTCGGTGCCAAAGTGAATGGACAGTCCCAACAGCCAATAAGAACGGAGAATCGGAGCCTCGCTCTGATTGGTCAAAGTGTACATGAGTGGTGGCAATTTTGGGCAGGGGAGAGCAAAGTGATGAGTAGCTATTCTCAGACCACTTCACCTAAATATAGCTGAATGGCTAATATGACATTTTTGCCAAATATTACAGTGAAAAAGTTACCCACCCCAAATAAGAAAAAATCTTATTTTTGTATGTATTTGGATGCCCCCTGTGAAGCACTTTGAATGGTGTCTGAATTGGAATGGAATTGGATTGAATATGCTCAAGAAAAAAATCCAAGAAATATTACAGATGTTGATTCTACTGCTAAGAATAAATACACAGAATTCCTCATGGGGGCGACAGAACTTACGCACTAAAGCTTTAATTCAGTTTGCATTAAAATACTGTCTACAACTTTTACTACAGAATATAAAACTACCCTAAAAACATAATAACATCCCCCACATTAAAACTACCACCAGCATATTGTCCCAGTAAATATAGAGAACACGGAAGTCTACCAACAAGTAATGAGAGATGTAAGCCAAGATGTTTTGTCTAAAGTACAATCAGGCCCTTTGTTTCTAGCTTTTAGCCTCTTTCTTCCGGTGATATCTGAAACCATACACTGACTTTCCCTGGACTCTGAAAGTATTCGCTGTAAACAAAAGGGCACTTGTAAGACTCTGCCCTTTCTGTGCCAAGAGAAATGCGAAAACAAATTTTATTTTCCATCCAATTGTATTTGTCCTGATACAGAAGCCATTCTGTGTATTTTTGTGCATAAAAAAGGTATATTCATTATTTTGTTTGTATTTATTTATTTTTTATTAATTTGTATTATTGATCTGGTTTTCTTATTGTTATCTAATTGTTTTGTTAAATTATTTATTGTTTTTGCTCTATTGTAATTCCTGTTCTTTTTTTGTTTTTGTTCGTTTTTTCTACTTGTTTGTCGTTCTTCCGAAATTGATCAATAAAAAGTAAAAAAAAAAAAAAAAAAAAAGGTTTATTCAAATTACAACCCACGCGTGACTATGCCAGGTGAACAATATTGTATACTGTAAGTTAATTAAAGTATGGAAGAAACTTGTGAAATTGTTTAGTCTTGCGTGGTCAAATCCACGTATCCATAACCTATTCCATTTTACTATGGAGTTAACCAATTATCTACTATTATCAGCCTGAAGAATTCACTGCTACAGTACACGTGATGTGTTTAGCTTTAAAGGCATACTAGGTCATTCACACACACAGTACGGACAGGTAGCAGATTGTGAGGAGATATTCACTGATTTTGACAAAAAGTTATTTGTCGACAAACATTCTCCAGAATTACCTAGTATACCTTTAAACACTGAATAATTACATACAAAGACACTGAATTAAGTATTCAGCTGTTGTAAGGATAATATCTATATCATGTGGGACTTTTGTATTGGAGTGGCAGGTGGTGTATAACACAAGGTTTATAATAATGATATTTATTATATTATTAATAATAAATGAACCCCAGTGCCTTTTGTGGCTTTTCTTGTATTATTGTGCAGATGTTGATAGACTGACATGTCCAAACACCTGCAGTTGGAGCTGTGCTGTTTGTTTGGTTTTCCTATTTTTCAGAATTCTTCAGATAATTGGGGGAAACAACAACCCTGGCTGAGCTCAGCTGTGTACACTTGCTCACCCCCCCTTGCAGCCAACATGCAACCCATACGCACTCTTAACCAGTTACTCACACAAACTGTCTCTATTTATTGGATGTTTCATCCAAAAAGCATTTAAATATTTGTTATTTTTTTTTTAAAGATTTGTTTTGGCATTTTTATGATTTATTGATAGTGTAGAGACACAGTTGAAATGGGGCAGAGAGGGGAGTGACATGCAGAGAACGACCGCGGGCTGGAATCGAACCCTGGTCCGCTGCTGGCCGAGGCCCATTGGGGGGACGCCCTACCAACTGAGCTAAGGGGCCCCCTTTGTCCATTTTAATGTTGATATATTGTGTGTAACAGTCACAAAGCACGTAGCAAGAACATGGAAACAGAAACTTCCTCCAATATTAGTATCATGGCTCTCAACTATTTTAATTATTGTTTATTTATTTTTCTCTGTATTTTTTCATTTCTTTTATATTTACTTTTTGAATCTATGGTTATGATTTATATTTTGTAAAAAAAATTGTCTAAAATTCAAAATATATATATATATATTTTTTAAATGTACAAACAAACTCCAGACTGATCTTTGCCACATACTATGTGAACATACACATCTATCCCACTGAAATATTTCCCATTTTGTGTCACTTATTAACAATTTGTTGTGGTCTAATGCTGCAGCTCTGAGATTTAACATGTAAGCCTGTGTGGAATGCGAAATAAATACTCTACTTATTTCTCTTGACCCGCAAGCAAAAGCAAAACTAAGTTGGTTCTTTATTTGTCCCGAGGGAAATTGTTGATCATATCTATTCTTATTAAAAACATGTCTTTGGTATATCTCACATCCTCATCCAGTACACTACACTTTGATTTGGTTGATGGCACAAAGTGAAACTGAAGATTTGTATATAGTTGTATTGCAAAGAGATGAAGTTTTCATACGTCATATAAAAAGTAATTGAATTTTGACAATATTTTGCAATTTTTTGGTCACAACTCAAGAAATAAGCCATAATTAAGATGACACTTCACTTACCCCAAATGCAGGATTGATCGTTCCCTGTTGCTTGAGTCCCAATTCTATTTTCTCCTCTGTGGTGAGATGCATTCTAGTAAAGGTGGCAAGGTGTTGTGTCGTTGCTTCTTAGGACCGAAGTGGACAGATACATACAAACACACACACACACACACACACACACACACACACACACACACACACACACACACACACACACACACACACACACACACACACACACAAACACAGAAACACAGAAACACAGAAACACACAGACACACACCCACACACACACACACACTCTAGAACTAAGAACGATCACCTCACATCACCACGGAAATTGAGACAAAAAAAACAATCTCAATTATTTTGTAATCTCCCTCTCTTCCCTGGCTGTGAAACGTTCCTGTGTTGCCGGTGAGCGGATGTTAGTGAGGCTTTAGTAACTCTGACTCTCTCAGCTCATGTGCCTTCAGTGTGCGTGCTGCTGTGTGACGGTTTAGCCTGTGAGGAAACTATCACATTTGTCACATGAATCCTCGATGATGAAAGCACTTTATTCGCCTCTAGTTTACTGTATACTTGCAAATTGTACAACTTTATTTTTACTTTTTTACTTTTATAATTTTTTTTAGAACTTTATTTTTTAAATTTCAGGACAAAACTAAGACCACACAGTTTCCTTGATCTTGACAGGTGTGACTTCCTTCATATCTTTAAAAACGTAAGAAATGCTTAACTTGTCATAAGCAGATATCATTTAGGTTAATAACAGTGTTTCCTGAAGACAGAAATACGAAACGTTATCCGTGAAGCATAAGCTTTTACTCTAAAACCTATACAAACCTTTACATATGACATATTTGTATTAAATGTGTGTAATAAAATACATTTTTGATCAATGAAGCATGAGTACATTATGTTAACCATTAAAAAAAGATAAATTACAATTTGGAAACATGTTATAAAGGTTGCCTTATAAGAAAGTTCTAGCAAGGTCTCACAGTATAATAAAACAATGCTATAAAAATTATACTAATTGTCATTAGTAGTGTCATCATGTGTTAAGGCTTTTGGCATTGTTCCTATAATTAGTTTTACACTAAGAAATATGATATCCAACCGACACAAAGGAAAACATTGTTTTAGCAAAACAATCTGTTCTCCCAAATCGTTGAATTGTAACAGCATTTTTGGCAAGGATTAATCATTTCTAAAGTTTTTTTTTTTAATTATTTTACTTAGTTTATATTTTAATATCATGGAAGGTCCACAATAGATATACAATGCCCTGGTGATCAATTGTGTAGTATATTTCCAAATTTGTCAAAATGGTCACAGTTTGGGGCCCGGGGTCTTGAACTTGTCATATTAAATCTACTTAAGAGCTTTTCCGAAAGTGAACGTCAACCATTTCTCGACCTTGAATTCAGTTAGACAGTCCCAACACTCAACACCGTGACCTCATCTGCCCTGTACATTACCATGCATGCTCAGACTTTGAACACGTGAAAACATCCCGTCTCACGTGCTAAATGGTGAACCAATTTGCTTGCTAGTCTAGTCTAAGGGAAGGAGAAATCAATTTACCGTATGTCATGGCACCTTTGGCAGACTTGTCCTGCAATGGGTGGCTTTGAGCAGCTGAGGGACGATCGTGTCAAAGTTTTCGTAGTTGGAAAATGGAAATTTCATGAAGGGAGTCTGAAGCTCACATGTCACAACGTGAGGGACATTAGGGTTAGGACAGAATTTCACAGGATCAACTGAAAAGTGTAGTAGTTATTAAAATAGTTTTTTTTTGTAGTTACTAAAAAGAAAAATAATAATTAAAACCCTATGTAGTAGGAAATGGATAACTATGGAGTAGTTACAAAAAAAACAATGTACTAGTAACTTTAAACTTTAAAATGTTTAGTGACTACTACATTATTTTTTTATTTTTTTTTAGTAACCACTACGCAGTTATGCATTATCTACTACAAAGGATTTTTTTTGTAACTACTACATCATTTGTAGTTATGTAGTAGGTAATGCATAACTTTTTTTTTAAATAAAAAAATATGTAGTAGTTACTAACAATTCTTATTTTTTAAACCCATGTAATAGGTAATGCATACATAGTAGTTACTAAAAAAATATAAATACATGTTACTATATTGTTAAATAAAATGTAGTAGTTACTAAAAAAAAAATTGGTAATGTAGCTATAACTATGTAGTAGTGGCTAAAATGTTTTGTAACTTATTGTAAAGTGTTACCGTCTCCAGAATCGCTGACTCCACCTTTATATGTTCGTCTGAGATGTTCTCTCACAGAGCCAAAGAAGTTTGTACATATAAAACATTGCAGTTGTTTTGATTAAAGCAGAACTAAATGCAGAAACTATCTCTCTTTGGTTTGGTGCCCCACTGAGACATGTGTACAGTGTGTGTCATTGCCCCATGTAGCGATGAGTCAAAAGAGACGCAACAGTTAGTGATTGTTCGATTTAGAATGGCTGCCTGGTGTGAAAATATATCTCTCAGCCAGAATTCAAGGTGTTTTATGTTACATCCATTTTCTTATTTATCACTCCTTTATTTACCTAAATTATCACCACATAGAGACACTTGGTCAAAGTCTGTAACTGTGAAGGTCTTTGAAACTGTACATAGTGTTCTATGATTTAGACTTTTCTGTTCACATGCAAAATCGTCTTTCAAGTCTGTTTTTACAATACGCCACAGGGACTTCAGTCATCGTAGATTCTTTAAAGCTACAGTGTGTAACTTGTGTTGCCCCCATGAGGAAATTCTGAGGTATTACAACAAAACTGTTCTGCTGTAGAGCCAGGTTTTTTTCTTAATAGCAGAATCAACAAGTGAAACATTTCTTTGGCGCTTATTGAGGTTTTTCTGAGCTCCTGCACCAGTGTCAGGGGGGCGACACCATATTGTAAAAGCTGCCATACTGAGAAATACAGAGAGAGTTTTGTGGAGCTGATAGGCTTAATCAACTTGGTGTCAACTCGTTTGGCGATGGCATGAATGAAACCAACGTTCATTTGAAAAAGTTACGCACTATAGCTTAGAGAACAGTTTACAGGTCTTACAGAAGACACTGTTTAGATTCTATCTAGCAGGTGTCTTCAGTGATTTGACACGGTGCTACTCTGATGAAAAGACTCTTTGTCCCTTCTTCACTCTGTCACAGTTCAACACAATGTCCTGGTGAGTCTTTCACGTGATAAAACTAAAGAGGTCAGAACACTTTCATCCTTGGTTTATATCCTGAGAAAGTAAACTCGGTTTCTTTGGGTAAATTTGGTATGGAAAGTAAGTCAAAATTTAACTCTTAAGGCGAGACATGGCAGGCAGAAACCTTCTTTTTATTCAAGCACTGGTCAAATGTTTGTCTATTTTACTTCTATAACATGTCTTCTTTCAAACTAGTATAAATAAAAGGTACACAATGTACATTTAGGTGTTTATTTTACTTAAAGGTGAAGTAAGCGGAATGGTCAGTTTAGCTAACTTCCTGTCAGTTACTGCAGTTAGCAGTCCCCTCCGTCGTCCCTACCTCACCACATTAATGCACAGCGGTTTTCAGGAAGCGAGTTATCTAGCATCATCTCAGATCCATAAGTGTGATAAAACATGATAAAAACCATCAAAACAGACATGGGAAGGATTGTTACCTGCTCCGCCATTGTAGGCGCATACACATTCACCCATGTCGCTCTGTGCGTGCACCGTCAGTGAGATGGGTGCCGGTTTGTAGCGTTCTCTCTTCTGCTTGGATGCCTTTATTATTATTATATGATTATTTGCCGATTACATGCAGAGCGAGTGACTGAGAGATCGGCTTTATGAAACGCGGACACTATATAAGTGATCACTGTATGAATAAAGAGCGATTTAATACTTATATTGACATAAATAAATCGCTTACTTCACCTTTAACCTTGTCTGTTTGCATCTTAAAATGTCTCCTATACAATCAGCTTTCACTGCAATTACCTTTAAAAAATGCCTGTACATAATTTTTTTTTATATATAAAATTAAAAGAAAGGTGGTATCCAAAATGTGTTCTGTAAAGACTTTGGACACTCAAATTCCAAATATTAATTGAGGTGAAGGTTGCATAACCAAAAAGACATGCGTTCTTTTGAAATGTAACAGTGGTACAGTATATGTTGCCAACCACTCCACACAATCAGACAGATCAGGTGGACAATGACAAATTAAACTTCAGAAAAGATGTGCATTGATAAGAATGTCTATTTTTCTGCCTTTTAAGAACTATGAATCCTTGTGACCAAGCAAACAGGACTCTGTGTCTCTGTGAACTAACAGCTATACTGTGACTGAAAGGGTCAGCACGAGTGTTAGTGTACGCTGCAGACAGACAGCTGAAATCGCCCTGTACTGTATACTGACCATTCTATGATGTTGGTTTTCCCTTAAAGCTATAGTGCATTACTTTTCTCGCCCCCATGAGGAATTCTGAGTAAATACAACAACATTGTCCGTGCGTCTACATTAGGTAAACCTTCTGTGATGGCACATGGATTTTATATCTTCTACTGTACGTTCAGGTTTCTAGCAGTAGAATCAACAATTGAAACATAGGCACTTCTTGAGCTGGAGAACGCTTGTTAATAAAAAACGCTTTGTCAAAATCAGTGATTTTTTCCTCACGAGTCACAAAAAGTCAAATTTTAATACATAGCCTACGCTCTTTAAACTGGTATCCAAGCAAAGGGCATGTAAGCAGCAACATGATCGTGAGACTAGGTTGTGTTTTTTTTCAGCGCAAACACAGTAATTATGGACGCAGATTGTGAGGAAATATTCCTTGATTTTGCCCCCCCCCCCCAAAAGAAAAGTGACAACAAGCATTCTCCACTATCACTGACTCCACCTTTACTGTGCAAAATGGGAGAAGGACACACATTTGACGAATACGTTCTGAATTCTAAATTCTTTCTCCATCCATAATTTAATAAATTGGGCATAAATATCTAAAGTTATAACCAGTGGCGTGCACAGAAATTTTGGGGGGCAAGTGCTCAATGCAAAATAAGGGCACTTTTTGCAGCATAACAACAACACATACGGCTGCTTTTTCTGCAGGCAATTGGGAATCTCAGAGCCAAATAACACAATATTTCTTCTGATAGATGACCAAAAGATTTTAATGTTATTTGTACATAGACACAACCCCCTGGTCTAATGACTTCTAATAACCAGACACACATAACTGGGAAATAGGGTGGGGACCCTGGACCTTCTATAGGGTGGTCCGGGGGAATGCTCCCCCGGAAGAAAATGTTTAACCTTTTAAAGTAAAATTCATTAATCTGGTGCACTTTGAGAAGAAAACTGAGGCTAAATCAATTGTGTCATATGTGACCTATTTAGTTCTACAGTATTTTATGGAATAAATTGGAGACACAGAATTACCAAAAAGCAGAAAGAAAAATCCGTCTTTCTTTGAAGTACTGCTGACCCCCCAGGAAGATATTTTTAATATAACATTGTTCGGGGCCTTCAAAGGTCAGTGGCCTATATTGAGCCAGTAAAAAATTAAAAAATTAAAGAAAAAAAACGTTTTTATTTTTTTTATTTTATAAATCAATCGTGGCATTATTATCACACACTTTTAATTGTCGAGTATTTACATACTCGACAATTTACATGGCCATTTACATGGCCGACCAGCACAGCGTGCTGGTCGGCCCAGTGGCATCTGGACGAGCAGGGCTTGGCAGCGTTGCAACCACGCGCTACGACAAAGTTCTGGGCAAAGACAGACGCCGATTGGTCCAAGAGGAAGTGAGAGCTGGCGTGGAGGAACTGCGTGCTAGCCAGATGGTGGGGATGAAACAGCAAGGCGCATGGACGAGATGGGAACAGGCAGTGGACCGCAAGATCTCCTGGTCTGAGCTTTGGCAAGCTGAGCCTTACCGGATCAAGTTCCTGATTGCGTCCGTCTATGACGTCTTACCCAGCCCATCCAACCTCTTCTGCTGGGGCAAGGTTGACGCACCATCATGTCCTTTGTGCCTCAGGAGAGGAACCCTAGAGCATATCCTCAGCTGTTGCCCAAAAGCCCTGGGAGAAGGACGCTACACTTGGCGCCATGACCAGGTGTTGAAGGCGATAGCAGAAACCATCTTCACCAGCATCACTCAGAACAAGCCTCTCCGACCAGCAAGACAGGCGATTGTTTTCATTCGTGCAGGGGAGAAGCCTAAGCCCCAACCAAGGGGGGCAGCAGGACTCCTTGGAACCGCACCGGACTGGCAGATGAAGGCCGACCTGGGAAAGCAGCTCAGATTCCCAGAGCACATCGTGGAAACCACCCTGAGACCAGACCTAGTTCTGTTCTCAGATTCAACAAAACAGGTGGTCCTTCTGGAGCTGACAGTTCCCTGGGAAGAGCGCATGGAAGAGGCCAATGAGAGGAAGCGTGCCAAGTACGCCAACTTAGTGGAGGAGTGCCGCAGTCGGGGGTGGCGTGCCCGGTGTGTGCCAATAGAGGTGGGCTGTAGAGGCTTTGCAGCGCGATCTCTCTGCAAAGCATACAGCATGTTTGGAATCGCAGGTGCACGCCAGAGAAAGGCCATCAAGACCACCACAGAGGCAGCTGAGAAGGCCTCTAGATGGCTGTGGATCAAAAGGGGTGATCCGTGGGTACATGCTACTTAGACACAAGTTGGGACTTGATCAATCCCGGCTGGGTCGCCTGGGTGAGGGTGTATGATGTTGCGAGACCCGAAACACCCAATGACCCCAGGTTCCATCACTGATGATGTGTCTAAGTGCATCAATAGATGTATACTAAACTATTTTACCCTGGCCTGGCCAGTGACGTTCAGGAACAGACTGGATGACAACCATGAATAGTGTGGCGACAACTGGAGAGACAGTGGACAGCTCGGAGAGACGGCAACCGGGGTAGGAAGGGCCAGCAACCCAACCTGCAACTTCTGTGAGGAAGTACCCAAATCAGCTACGGAAAACCTTAATGAAATATACCCCCAGGGGCGCCCGAGAGGGGGGGAGAATGAGCACCCCAATAGGACGGACCTACAGTTATCGACCAACGCAAACGGATTATCGACAACGATTGCAGAATGTGTCTGCGGCAAAGTATGCAAAAACCCGCGTGGCCTGAAGATCCACCAGACCAAGATGAAATGCTTGTTGAAGGAGCAACTGATACAGCGCACAGGGATAACCCCTGGTGAGACGCAGGAGGAGCCAAGCCCGGAGTCACCCCACAGTGCTCGGAGCCTCCACGTACCAGTAGCCCCAGACCCAGGCAGAGTAACCGAACATCGTCGGGTCAAGTGGCCTCCGGCCAGTAAGGAGAAACAGTGGCTCCAGTTCGATGATGATGTGGATACGATCCTAGAATCAGCAGCCAAGGGCGACGCAGACAGGAAGCTCAAAACCATGGCAACCATCATCATCAGCCTTGCTGTCGAGAGGTTTGGTACAGTGGAGAAGTTGGGTACCAAGACCCCCTACATGAACAACCGTAGGGCAGAGAAGATCAGCCAGTTAAGGCAGGAGCTGCGGGTCCTGAAGCGGCAGTACAAGGTAGCGCGAGAAGAGGAAAGGGATGCCTTATCAGAACTTCGCGGCATCCTCAGGAAGAAGCTCACCACTCTTCGAAGGGCAGAATGGCACAGACGGCGGGGGAAAGAGAGGGCCAAGAGGCGGTCTGCCTTCATCGCAAACCCCTTTGGAGTCACCAAGCAGTTACTTGGGCAAAAACGAAGCGGCAACCTCGTTTGTCCCAAAGAGGAGATCGACAACCATCTCTGCAACACATACAGTGATGCTGCTTGGGAGGAAGACCTAGGTCCCTACAGATCTTTGATAGACCCCCCTGGACCCACCACAGACTTCAACAGCAAGGAGCCCAGTTGGAAGGAGGTTCAGGAGGTTGTCAAGGCAGCCAGAGCCAGCTCAGCCCCTGGACCAAGCGGAGTGCCATACAAGCTATATAAGAGGTGTCCCAGACTCCTTCACCGGCTGTGGAAGATCCTGAGGGTTATCTGGAGGAGGGGAAAGGTAGCCCAACAATGGAGATTTGCTGAAGGTGTCTGGATTCCCAAGGAGGAGAATGCTAAGAACATCGAGCAGTTTCGAACCATCTCGCTGCTCAGCGTTGAGGGGAAGATATTCTTCGCCATCCTATCCCGTCGGTTGACGGAGTTTCTCCTGAAGAACGAATACATCGACACCTCTGTGCAGAAGGGTGGAATCCCAAAGGTGCCAGGATGCCTCGAACATACAGGTGTGGTCACGCAGTTGATCAGAGAGGCAAGAGAAGGCAAAGGAGACCTAGCAGTGCTGTGGCTCGATCTCACCAATGCTTATGGATCCATTCCTCATAAGCTGGTGGAAACAGCACTGGACCGGCACCATGTCCCAGGTAAAATCAGGGACCTTATCTTGGACTATTACAAGAGTTTCAAGCTGAGAGTCACCTCTGGGACAGTTACATCTGAGTGGCATCGGCTGGAGAAAGGGATCATCACTGGATGCACCATTTCAGTGATCCTCTTTGCCTTGGCCATGAACATGCTGGTCAAGTCAGCCGAAGTCGAGTGCAGAGGTCCGCTCACCAAGTCTGGAGTCCGCCAGCCCCCCATCAGAGCCTTTATGGACGACCTGACAGTAACCACAACGTCAGTGCCGGGGTGCCGATGGATCCTTCAGGGCTTGGAGAAGATCATCACCTGGGCTCGGATGTGTTTCAAGCCTGCAAAATCTAGGTCCCTGGTGCTGAAGAGAGGGAAAGTGACTGACAAGTTCCGCTTCTCTCTGGACGGCACCCAGATTCCATCGGTGACTGAGAAACCCATCAAGAGCCTCGGAAAGACCTTTGATTGCACCCTGAAAGACGCTGCATCCATCAAGGCCACAAATCGGGAGCTGGAAGCGTGGCTGACAGCAGTGGACAAGTCGGGTCTGCCTGGTAAATTCAAGGCCTGGATTTACCAGCACGGTGTTCTCCCCAGGATTCTGTGGCCCCTGCTGGTGTACGAGTTCCCTATAACAACGGTACAGGGCTTCGAGAGGAGGATCAGCTGTTATCTCCGTAGATGGCTGGGCCTGCCACGAAGCCTGAGTAGCATCGCTCTGTACGGGCACAACAACAAACTGAAGCTCCCCATTAGCAGCCTGAATGAGGAGTTTATGGTTACCCGTGCAAGAGAGGTGCTGCAGTACAGGGAATCCAGTGATCCGAAGGTCTCCAAAGCTGGCATCGTAGTCAGGACTGGGAGGAAGTGGAGGGCGCAGGAAGCAGTCGAGCAGGCGGAGTCACGCTTGCGTCACAGCGTGCTGGTCGGCCCAGTGGCATCTGGACGAGCAGGGCTTGGCAGCGTTGCAACCACGCGCTACGACAAAGTTCTGGGCAAAGACAGACGCCGATTGGTCCAAGAGGAAGTGAGAGCTGGCGTGGAGGAACTGCGTGCTAGCCAGATGGTGGGGATGAAACAGCAAGGCGCATGGACGAGATGGGAACAGGCAGTGGACCGCAAGATCTCCTGGTCTGAGCTTTGGCAAGCTGAGCCTTACCGGATCAAGTTCCTGATTGCGTCCGTCTATGACGTCTTACCCAGCCCATCCAACCTCTTCTGCTGGGGCAAGGTTGACGCACCATCATGTCCTTTGTGCCTCAGGAGAGGAACCCTAGAGCATATCCTCAGCTGTTGCCCAAAAGCCCTGGGAGAAGGACGCTACACTTGGCGCCATGACCAGGTGTTGAAGGCGATAGCAGAAACCATCTTCACCAGCATCACTCAGAACAAGCCTCTCCGACCAGCAAGACAGGCGATTGTTTTCATTCGTGCAGGGGAGAAGCCTAAGCCCCAACCAAGGGGGGCAGCAGGACTCCTTGGAACCGCACCGGACTGGCAGATGAAGGCCGACCTGGGAAAGCAGCTCAGATTCCCAGAGCACATCGTGGAAACCACCCTGAGACCAGACCTAGTTCTGTTCTCAGATTCAACAAAACAGGTGGTCCTTCTGGAGCTGACAGTTCCCTGGGAAGAGCGCATGGAAGAGGCCAATGAGAGGAAGCGTGCCAAGTACGCCAACTTAGTGGAGGAGTGCCGCAGTCGGGGGTGGCGTGCCCGGTGTGTGCCAATAGAGGTGGGCTGTAGAGGCTTTGCAGCGCGATCTCTCTGCAAAGCATACAGCATGTTTGGAATCGCAGGTGCACGCCAGAGAAAGGCCATCAAGACCACCACAGAGGCAGCTGAGAAGGCCTCTAGATGGCTGTGGATCAAAAGGGGTGATCCGTGGGTACATGCTACTTAGACACAAGTTGGGACTTGATCAATCCCGGCTGGGTCGCCTGGGTGAGGGTGTATGATGTTGCGAGACCCGAAACACCCAATGACCCCAGGTTCCATCACTGATGATGTGTCTAAGTGCATCAATAGATGTATACTAAACTAACCATATGGCCATGTCAGCATGGGCAACATAGACTGTAAAAAAAAAGAAGAAGAAAAAAAAGGGAAATGTATTGGTCCAGGGGGCAGAGAGCAGGTGCTCAAGCACTACTTTGGGTCTACCTGTGCATAACCCTGGTTATAACGTTATGAGTTCAGCATTTTGTAACACCGTCAACCAGTTGTAACAATATGGATTTTACATTATGGGTCATTGGAACAACATGGGCTTTTACAGGACTGCTGATTTTTAATATTCTGATAAAGACAGGGAGTATTTTGTTGATCCTCTGTTTTGTTTATATACTTTTTTGTAAAACATAGAATATACAATAACGTCTTACACATGTGCAGCCTTACCCCCAAGTAAAAGAGTTAGACTATAATGATATTGACTGTATTTCACACAATAGTTAATAAAAGGCAAATATCACTCTGATGTGTTGGATAACCAGTAGCCTACATTGGTTGAACTACAATGTAAAACATCAATTCCATGAAGGGCTGTAAACTCTTTTTTCCACAAGATGGCGGTACAGCCTAAACCAGGATGTGTCTGAACTTCTGAGCGATGAAATGAACACAATGACTGCTTATAAGAAAAAACAATTGAGCCGACCATCTGATCAATTTGTTACTTGCTTTATGGCAGGGAGGCGCTAAAACAGTCAAGACGCAAACCATGCACAAACATGAATTTTACAACCATGACTATGGCACATACACACAAGTGTTTTTACTCATCTTGCCTGATTGTACCCCCAACTGAGTCCTGAAAGACTTCCCTTGGCATCACCTTTGTGAAGTGTGTGAGTCCAATAGTTTCTGATCTCCCGCATACAAAGTATAATGCAAATCATAAAACAGTTAGACATTGCCTTGATTCCATGTATGCAGCTCAGCTTGTTTTCAACATCATTTCAACATAACAATATGTAAAATGTAGGAAAATATTTGATTTTAAACATAGCCTGCCTATAGGTCTGAACAAGGCCTTAGTGTTTAGTTAGACTTTGTAAAATAATCCCCAATTTCAGAACAAGCACAGGTCTACTTAGCCTTCATACTTAACCACACTTTATCCCTTATTCCAAGGAAAATCATGCTCTCTTCAGCAAAACTAACAGACCTACTTCTCCAGCAGTACTTACACAAACAAACTGAGTATCACATTGTACACAAATTCCCTTAGTTGTTTCAGTCCCTTATTATCCCTTTCATGGAGAACATACAACCCATAGGTCAAGGTTAACAAAGGTATATTCACTGGTAAAGTCTAATACCCTCTCCCAGGATTATCTGAGGTAATCCTGTATTTAGATCCATGGATTTAGACCGTGTAGATGCTTTGGAGAAACAAACCATTCATAACAGAGGGCTATGAGTGAGTGTATGTGTCACTACAATAGGGACACATATCATTTCTACAATAGATTCAAAGATTCAAGATTCAAAGTGTTTATGGTCATATGCACAACAAGAAACATGTTCTCAGTCATACAATGAAATTCTTCATTTGTTTTCCACAGACGGAATGCTAAGAAATAAACATGAAAATATGCAATATAGAAGCAAAATAGAAAAAAAAGGAGCAACAATACAGAATATACAATTTACAAGGCAAATAGAAGAGCAGTAACTAAGTCAAACAACAAATTGTAAACGGAATAGTGGATAGTAATTTATCAGATGAATCGATTCCCCTTGGGGTCAGCTACCCAACTCTCAAGGCACAGAAATATATACAACATAGCATTATGTACTTCTTCCTTATTGACAATATAAAGGTCAGAAACAAAAGGTTGTATTTCTTTAAAAGGTGAGGTCAGCGATTCTGGAGAATGCTTGCTGTCAAAATAACTTTATGTAAAAATCAGAGAATATCCCCCTACAATCCTTATACCTGTCCGTTCCAGTGTTAGCATGTTGCTAACAAGCCCCAACCACAGTGAGTTCTACCAGCATCCAATTTTGAAGTGACAGAAATTGCAGTTCACCCAGTGGCCACCAAGGGCAGGTTTCAAAACAGAGCAATTTCCCATTGACTCCCATGTGAAATATGCCGTTTTCACAGCATTATTAAACCTTTTTAAGGCCTGGTACTAAAAAACATTGTAGTCTGTATGTTTCTAACCCGAGCTACGATTGGCCCTCTATAGGTCTACATAGTATGTTTACATACCACTTTAAAGAAACCTAGACAGGTAGCAGATCGTGAGGAGATATTTGTTGAAAGTGATTTTGACAAGCGTTCTCCAGAATGACAGACTTGAAATTTCAATTTCAAAGTCCCTCTCGCTTAAGCAAATGAATGGAAAAGGTGACAAGATGTTGCTACGAAAACATTTCCGGCAGAACTAACCCTAAAATGTCTCAGAATTTATGTAAGGTGTTTAGTGGCTAATTAGCACCCACAGGCTAACAGGTTGGCTAGCCACGTGAAGGTTTTAGTTAGTGCGTGTGTGTGTGCTTGTGTGTGAGCTTATTGCTTATCTAAGTGTTGTTGTGTGTGTTGTGTGTGCAGAAATGAGGGCATGTTCATATGAGCGTGTGATAGTTAGTGCTCTAATTTTTCACTGTCACAGGAAGTACATCAGGTGATAGCGGCCTTGTGTGTGTGACACACACACACACACACACACACACACACACACACACACACACACACAGTTTTGCAAATGTTCTAGTTATGTTCTAGCACATTAACCTCCCTGCATAACAAACAAACTCAATACTGAATTAAATGTAACCCCCCAACACATGCACTTCCGACCTACTGCTCTGACCTACTAGTGTGTGTGTGTGTGTGTGTGTGTGTCATGGACCGAGCACTGGTCAACTAAAAAATAGCCCTAGGCTCAGGCTGTAGTGAGTTTGACTGACCCAGTTGTTACATTGATGTTTTACACATTAGGCGAACATTAGGTAACACTGCTTTAATGAATCAATGGAGTTGTTTAGGGTGAATGTCAATTTATCAACAACAAACATTAGAGGAAATTATTTTCCAACAAGTGTGATGAGAAAACTGGTTCCGAATAACTACTAGTGAGTGTCAAAGAAAATGTGTAGTCTCAACTTAATGATTATAATGTGCAATATGCTACATACTATTCACTGAATCACATTTAATTAATAAAGAAAATGCATTTTTATAAAAAAAAATAATAATAATTTCTATGATGCAAACAATGTATTAACCCCCTCATATGTCCCCCTTAATATTTAGAAGAAGTACATTTGTCCCCCTTAAAAAAAATACAAAGGACAATCCCTTCTTCAACCCATAAATGAAGAAAAAATAACAGTTCATGGAGTCGAAACACTTACATATCCTTCTTATATATAACTTAATATTTCCAGACACCCCTAAAGTGGAACATACCATCTTAGCCTTGTCGACATTCCACATTTACAGTGGCTTCTGACTAGCCTCTCGAAAGGCAATGCAGACAGTGTAGTAATGTAAGTAGGTAGTTTAGCAAGCTTTTTTAGCACAATACACTTCATTCTTTTGGGGTTTCTAAATTAGATAGTGTCAAGTGTCTACGGATGAATGGATCTTAATAATAATAATCATAATATTTATTTGTATAGCACCCTTCATACATAGAATGCAGCTCAGAGTGCTTTACATGCACAAAATAAAGATAATACAAATCAAAACACATTCATCACAGACAAGAAACCCGCAAAAGCATAGAGCAAAAGATCAAATAAATACATACAAATAATGAATTAATGAAAACACGTTCAATGCATAAAACAAAGATATTAGAGATCACAAAAAACAATAAAACAAATACATGGTTGAAGTAATTCAAAGCAGCAGCATAAAGATGTGTCTCTTCCAATGTTGACATGAAACATACGCCGGATTATTTTCATCCAGTGCATTTATGAAGCTGCTTTTACAATGATGTAATGCAGTAGCTGTTGCTAAAAATAGATATTTAAATCCCTCCCTTCTCCCTCTCTCATTCTCTCTCTCTAATTCTCTCTACCTCACTCTCATTCTCTCTCTCTGTGGAAGCCCGATTTTCTGAATGATATTTCCCCAACGACGTCATGCGTTCCCCTCCAGCTATGTACTCTCTCTCCATCTCTCGCTCCCCCCCCCCCCCCCTGAAAGATGTGGCATTGCAATGATGAACATGATGGAATGGTTGGGCTATGGAGCGGCGGTCATAAAATACTGTTGTTGCCACGTTATGAGGTAATCCGAAACATCCTGTCCTCTGCAGACAATTGTGCAAGGATGTGTGTGTGTGTGTTTGTGTGTCCTTGTAAGTCTATCTTTGTGAGGACACTCCCTAGCCCCTTAACATAACCCTAACCATCAGAACTCAATGTCTGACCGCAACCCTTACACTAACCCTAACATAAACCTAATTCATACCTGAACCTTAAAACCTAGTGTTAACCCTTAAGCAGCCCTTTGAAGATGCTAGGAGCAAACTAAATGTCCTCAATTTTACAAAAATGTCCTCTCTCCGATTGTTAAAAGCTAAAACTGGTCCTCACAAGGATTCCTGTACAAGCGCACAAACACACACACACACACGCACACACACACACACACACATGCACACACTGCGTACATGCACTGCAGGATTACAGCATTTTATCTGCACGGCAACAGCCCCATTCTCCTGCAATGCTGAGAATGGGGTGAGAGGAAGAGGATGTAGAAATGGTAGCTACCAAAAAAGAAGCAAGAGAAGAAAAAGTTAAAGAAATGCTTCAAAATACAGCGCAAGATTTGAAAGATAGCATTACAAGAAAACACAGAAACACACACACACACGAACGCACGCACGCGCGCACACACACACACACACACACACACACACACACACACACGCACACACACACGCACACACACACACAGAAAGAGAGGCTGGGAATGCAAGGGGGAAGAGGGAGACAAGATTAGGAATGGCTGCTGCTAATTCATTCATGATTCTCTCTCTCCATTCAGAACGATCGTCAGCCGCGTGGACCAGCTGCTCTCGCACTGTTACATAAACTCAATGAGAGGGGGATGAGAAAGAGAGGGATGGGGAGAAAGAGAGGGAGGGGGAGGGTAAAATCAGGTTAAGGAGGGAGGGAGGAGATGAAAGGAAAAAGGTGAGCGAGCAAATACAGCTATCTTCTCACTAGTGGACTCACTCACCTTAGCATCACTGTTATTGGGTGATTTTTGTCTGGATAAACAGCTATGGAAAAAAAACAAGAGACCAGTCTGGATTTTTTCTTAAGTCTTCATCTCTACATTACTTAATGGAAATGCTCTTAATGACAACGTTTTTATTATGAATTTGGTAGAAATGTTGTCAGTAGTTTTATAGAATAAAACCAAAATGTTCATACTACTCAAACATATGCCTATAAATAGTCAAACGAGAGAGAACATTTGGAGTGGTCTGTTTAATTTTTTCCAGAGCTGTAGTGTATGTATATGATGGTTATGGTAAGTGGTGATGTGACAGTGGTTGCAGAGTTGCAGGGGAAGTGGTGCATGCATCATAGACAATGGTATAGACATGGTGGTGCACTGCACCTTCTCAAAATATATAAATACATTTAAAAAATAATCCCATAAAAATTGTCATGTATTTTGACTGAAACAAAGATCCATCATATGTGTCTTTTACAGATCTATAGTAAGACTACTGTATGTATAATTATTCCTTTTGAATGTATTTGTGCTTTTATCACCAGATCAAAAATCACAAATCACTTTACCTTACAGAAGTGATTACTGATCAATTGAGGAGAAGTGCTGAAATGTGCATAAAGCCAGGACCAGTTCAGTCTATGATGTCATTCTTACAGAATAACAACAACATGTTGTTAGAGTGAAACAAAGACAGGCATATAGTTGTAGTTGTGCACCAATGTATGCATTTATACAAAATGTAATCTAATCTCCATGGATCAATCAATCACCCAGTTATTTACACATAATAACCACACCTTGTATTCAAGTGAAAGGAAACACAGCAAGAGTTATGGAAGATTATCATAACATTTAATAACTGATTATGCGCATTAACATGAGGAGGCTCACTGACTACAGCTGTGGGAGGTGTAAGGAGCACGCCATTGAGCGGGTGGGAACAATGTACGGACAGATACAGCTGAAAATGTCTGCTTTTATGTTATTAAAGGTGAAGTCAGCGATATATTTATGTTAATATACATGTTAAATCCCTCTATATTCATACAGTGATCACTTATATAGAGTAACACAGGTCTCTCAGTCACCCACTCTGCATGTAATCGGCAATTCAACTTTTCTGGGATCCCACAACCTGATATCCAATCAGAAGAGAGAATGCTACAAACCGGCATGTCTCAAGCGCAGAGAGCAACAGAGGGGTGAATGTTTATGCGCCCACAATATAGAAGGTGTTATACTTAGTTCATTTGAATTGATTTAAAGTTCAAAACTCTAAAGCCTTATGAAATATTGTACTTGAAAAGTGACTACGAGGAACTTCCTAGTTTTGTGTTGATTCTAGCGCCATCTTTGGACAAAAGCGGCAGTGTGTTTACATAGGCTCTGTAATAAGATAATGGCATTCTTGCAACTTGTATGCAATTTCTTGTATACATTTTTAAAATTTAGGCGTAAAAATCTATTTCTTTCATCTCAGTGTCTCATTCCGAAATGTGTGTGTGTGTGTGTGTGTGTGTGTGTGTGTGTGTGTGTGTGTGTGTGTGTGTGTGTGTGTGTGTGTGTGTGTGTGTGTGTGTGTGTGTGTGTGTGTGTGTGTGTGCGAGAATCAAATGGGGTTTGAGAATGCAATGGGGAGAGGAACAAGGTAATGAGAATAAGACACAGTGAACCAGGAGATAAATCATGCCGTGATGACTAACGTCTTGCATAACCCAGTCTGAAAATCCTACCGCGCCCACAAAAAAACAAGGTTTCGTAAGCCTCCCACTTTGCCCCCTGAAAAATCCACTGCCGCAGAGACACACTAAGACACTATTGGTTACTTCATTGGTTAACATTGAATATTTGAATGAATGAATACATGTATTTCAAGAAAAAAATAATACAAAACAAAAAAGCGAAAACCTTTGTCAGGTCTGGCATCATATATGGTGCCTGACTCCAGTTTGATGTGGGTGACAGTTTGTTTGGTTACTAACATATTTGGACTGGTTGGGGCCTATGTTCATAATCATATTGCATATTAAGGCCATGGGTATACTTTAAAATAACACACAAACACAGCGACAGATGTATAAGGAGAAAATACTTGTGTTATGTAATTTTTTATAAATAAGGAAATGTTATTTATAAAAAAATCGTGTTGAAGTCTCTTAAAGGGGAAGTCTGTCTATTTGGCACATCATAGTCTGTATACACGTCCAGGGGATACTGTACCTATGGCATGAGTGGAAAAAAGTTATAGCCTATAAAGCGCTTTGTGAAATCTGATAAATTGCCTAATAATAACTTCTTCCTACTCCTTTTCAGGCATATTAATTAAATATACCTTGTTATTTAAAAAAATAAAAAAATAATTTGAAATAATTTTAACATCGTTTATTGTATTTTCATGCTTTTCATTTTGTTTTGTATTTTTGATATGTCTGAAATAGATGGAATCAATCAATCAATCAATCAATCAATCAATCAATCAATCAATCAATCAATCAATCAATCAATAATGCCACTTGAGGGAAGTTTATGTGTCAGAGCCCACAGTCACACGTACTTACATTACATAATACACTTATCTATATCAATTCAGCCTGCAGAAATGATTACAAATATAAACATTTAATATGAATAAACATGAATATTATATATTAATAGTGATAATATGGTGGTTTTATCACTCTCAGAGCCCCTTAACTAAAAGCACACTGTACCTACAGGTTTGGTTAAGGAAGGAAAATGCATCTTCTAAATGACTAAACTTTTCCGTCACTGTAAAATCAATATATTGCATTGCAAGTTGGATGCAAGTTTTCTTTCACCCTTTAATGAAAACATATTTTTATGTTTCATTTAACGCCTTTTTTTTAAAGAACATTTTAAAGTACTACACACCCACAAGCACACACACACACACACACACACACACACACACACACACACACACACAAATGCGTATCTAACAAACCGTGTCCATGAGTTCAGCAAGTTTGCTCCCTGTCCCACATGAGCAGGAAGTCGAGTGTTACGCCAATTTAGAATTAGGCAATCACACATGACTGCAGGGGGAGAGATATGAACAAAGCCAGTAAATATAGAAATATATGTGTGTGTGTGTGTGTGTGTGTGTGTGTGTGTGTGTGTGTGCGTGCGTGCGTGTGCGCTTGTGTGTGTGTGTTTTGGGGGTGTATGTGCGTGCGTAATGTGCAGAATTGTTTTCTAAATTTTGCAGGCTGAATCATGACATATTAGTTTACACACACACACACACACACACACTCACACACACACACACACACACACACACACACACACACACACACACACACACTAAAACTCATTTAGATGTTGCTCTTTAAAAAGCCTCAGTTCCAGAAAATAGCTTTAAATGTACTATACATTCAAAGTGCCTGCAGTGGGATGAGCAGATATGACGTATGGGTTGTGTCTTCCTCTGCACTATATCTTTTGGTTTCCCTCATTTCAAGGCATTGACCTACTTTGTAGTTGTGACTTCCCCTCCATTACTCTCGCTCTCCCACACACACACACACACACACACACACACACACACACACACACACACACACACACACATACACATCCCTTTGACGTCATAGTGCAGAGCAATCCCGATTTCCCTCATGGATTTTCTGTTCCGTCAAACCAAAATAAATGTCCTGTGTGTGTGTGGATGAATCAGCCGCCTCCCCCCACCAAACTCTCTTCCTCTTGCATTCATCCTACATCACTTGTGCATCAACATTTATTTTTTCTGAATGGTCTCTCTCTATTTACCCATGGCTAGTTCTTCCTTTAATATTTTTTTCTATTTTTTATGTAACAACCTGGGTGCTCTGGTGGTGTAGTGGTTAAAGCGCGTACCATATTGGCTCTGTCCTACGTTGCAGTGGTCGCGGGTTCAAATCCAACCTGTGGACCTTTACTGCAGGTCATCCCCCCTCTCTCTCTCTGTCTCCCCATTTCAACTCTGTACTGTCTAATACAGCTTGAAAATGCCAAAAAGTAATCAAAGAAAAAATTTAACAGCCAACGTCTCTAAATATTGTGTTCAATTATGATCTAAACTAAAGGATGAAGTCCTCATTTTAACGTGAATTCTAGGATTATCAAATATTTACAATGGAATTGCTCAAATCTACAGAGTCTTGCATTATAGCCTGTAATTCCAACAAGAGCATATTTGGAGGACACCCACTATATATAAAAACACGTAATGTCGTTACCTTTGTCCATTCTAATTTCTCTGCTACTGTAACATGGCGGCGCCTCTGCCCTTTGTAGATATAAAAGGTTAATTTTAAGGTAATAAAACAATTATAACTTTTTATTTTCAAACGATTATACACATTAACAAAACTAACTTATGAATATAATATTCTACCAAGTCTGCTCTGAAAAACAGCAATTCCCTTTACACACCTTTTAGTCAATATTTGTTAAAAGACACAAAGATCCATATGACGTTACTATCAGTCATCTGTTCGACATGAAACCAAGTGGATCAAGAGCATATATTGTGTATCAAGATTGTTGCATTATGTGCTGAGGCAGTAACATTCATCAAAACGAATGGGCCACCATGTTTTAGATCCCCTATCTTATATAATACTTCTAAGACATTCACGGTGTGTGAAGCTCAAAGAGAAAATTGCTCTTAAAAAATCCTTTGATGATATTCTGATGATGAAGTCATTTATAATATGGGACCTGCTGTAATTCCACTTCACCGTATCGGTCAGAATATGTGTGTAGCCACAACTAAATAACCAGAGAAGCGATGTGTGGCATATAGACGGCACGGTCAACATGGCAACCAGGTGTGGGCACGCACACACACACACACACACACACACACACACACACACACACACACACACACACACACACACACACGCACACACACACACAAACACAAACACATGCATGCACGCAGGCACGCACACACTCACACACACACACACACACACACACACACACACACACACACACACACACACACACACACACGATGCAGCCCCTGGCTCAGACCGCCCCTGTTTACCAGCATAAGGAACCGGAGCGGGCTGTAGAATGCTTTTGATGTGGTGTGTCTCTGTAGAATCTTCTGAGGGAATGAGGTGTGTGTGTCTTTAGCCTCCGTGTGTTGCTGGCACAGGCAGGAGGCTTTACTGTAAATCTAAAGGAAAGATACGCCATTTATTTATTTTTCTGTTGCTTTGATTAAAGGTGAAGTCAGCAATTCTGGAGAATGTGCTTTTTGTCAAAATCAATTTTTGTCTAAATCATTGAATATCTTCTCACAATCCGCGACCTGTCCGTACTGTGTGTACGCTATATTTATATATGAAAAAGGGCTCTATTAGGGGTGTAACGATACACATATTTGTCTGGGTGGTTACAGAGGTGGACCACGGTCCGTATGTGGCGTACATAGCGTTACTATGGCGAATGTAAAGGCTTTATTTGCAGTGTTGAACTTAAAACTTGTCGTTGGAGTTTCCCCCGGACCATTTAGCCTCCGGTTTCTTTTTTTCAAAGTCAAAAAGACCCTTAAAGATGACATACCCTTTGTTTACATACCAGCTTACAGAGCCTGCTGAGCATTAACACTGTATTTTTTTCAGTGCAATCTTAGTTTATGCTGCACCTACACTAGTATTTAAGAAGTATTTTATTTATTGGAGAATTGCAGCAGTATTCTTTTTATATTAGTTTTGCAAATGTATTTCTATATTTACTGTCAGCTAGTTACTGACAGCTAAAACTGTATTTTCTCCCTTAACTATGAACCCTACCGTACCGTGACTTCAAAACCGAGATACGTACCAAACCGTGACTTTAGTGTACCGTTACACCCCTAGGGTCTATCATAATGTATTGATTTGGGTTTAGATTATAGTGTAATATATCACACAGCAACCAGGGCTTGTTGAGCTGCTCACAAAAAAGATAAAAGTATTTCCAAAATATGTATTTAAAAAAAATTCTTCAAACATTTCTGCTCAGTCCATAATAATATTTACTTCCCATACATTCACATCTTACAGTTTAACACAGACCTGATCTACGGTATAAGGCTGAATACACACACACACACACACACACACACACACACACACACACACACACACACACACAGAGACTCTTAAGTGGTCACGCTTACACTCCCACTCAATTTCATGACCTTCCACTAGAAATCACATGTACGGGTGAAGTGACAGGCAGGGTGAGATTCAGGTCTCTCTCACTAACATTACAGAACACTCAGCATGGAGGACGGATGTCTGATACTCCAGACTTATAATCAAATCAGTTATATCTCCTTACGCTCCGGTGTTAATACACAGCCTAGGCTCTGTAAATGGGCATGTTACTAGCTACTGTGGGCCCCTTTGTCTACATACTCTTTATTTACTGTACATACCAGTTTGGGTTTAGAGGAGCCTAACTTACTACACTTATTAACATCAGTCAAGCAAATATACCCACTAACGGATTTGATTCTCGGATGAAGAGAAATCGATTTTGAGAGGGGGTGCTTTTCAAAGCAAGCCAGTCTTGGGGTGTAATTTTCTGTAGGGTTAGGTTTGGGCTAGGGTTGCTATCTCCCACAACGAAAGTCTGACGCTCGTCAAACTTACTACACTTATTAACATCAGTCATGCAAATATACACCCCAAATGTTTTGATTCTCGGATGAAGAGAAATCAATTTTAAGAAGGGGTGCTTTTCACAGCAAGCCAGTCCATTTTGGGCCAATATAAATTGAAGTTCATTCATTTTCTGTAGGGTTAGGGTTGGGCTAGGGTTGCTATCTCCGACATGGAAAGTCTGACGCTCATGAAACTTACGCCACTTATTAATATAAGGCATGCAATTAACCCACCAAAGGATTTGATTCTCGGATGAAGAGAAATCAATTTTGTAAAGCACCCCCTCTCAAAATGACCCTGCACTCTGACCTCCTCCGAAGTGTGGTAACAAATTAATTCATAATAGTAATGTTTCATTTTCACAGCTTCATATAATATGTCATATTTCTCATGTGAACCTGAACTACACTGTTTCCCTGGGCAACCAAAACCAAAAACCGCACTGAACTGACAAATGGTAAGTTTAGTTTATTTCGGTATATTTCGATCACTTAGATACACAACACAACATTCATTGACATACACATTAAAAACAAAAGGCATAAATAAAGTTATATTCAACTCTTCATTTAATGAACGCAATGTCAGGAACCTTTCCTCAACTTCCCACTGACAACATCTCTGCCTCTGTCTCTGATGTGGTACCGAGAAGGCGTTTTACTAAAAATAACCCTCCACCCACTTCATCTACATTAGTTCTCATGCCACACCAAAGGCCACAGACATCTGGCGCCTCTTTAATAAGGAGCTCACAGGCCCAAAGCAGAATAAACTCAGCAAATACTTTTAAAACTATTTTGTCATGATTCAGCTCAAAATACAAAGAAAGCAGAGCACAGGGCTGAATGGAAATATAATCTTGTAACATAAATATATATTTTGTTTCTGTAAATACAGTGGGTAAGAGTTAACGGTGGAGTCAGTGATTCTTGAGAACGCTTGTTGTCATGACGATCTGCTACCTGTCCGTACTGTGTTTCCACTGAAAAAGTATCCAGTGTTCATACACAGCCTAGGATCTGTGAAAGGGTTACAAGATACGGTGGTGGGGCTTTTTTACTTACCAGTTTACAGAGCCTAGGCTGTGTATTACTGTAACACTAAATTTAATTCCAGCTCCATTTACAAATAGTTTGGTGTGGAAATAAAGTTATTTTTCTTCTGTTTTGACAATGTGTGCACTGCAGGATAAAAGTAAAACACCTTGGATTAAGAAGTCATGTAAGGTAAAAGATAAGGGCCTACCACTTTACGTGACATGCCCTGCCCCAGTCCCAGCTTAACCTAATGAGAGGGTTATTTAAAATGTGGGTCAGTGAAGGCATCAGTAGCTTTCAATTACCCAATCCCGAAGCCAGAATTATACAAGCGATTATTTACTCATCCTTTGACTTAAAGCAAACACGCACACAGTAAGACAACACGCTCACAAATATCCCACACGTATCAAATTCATCTTTGACAAATAAAACCAAGAGAGATTATGTGAAAGAAGAGACACACACACACACACAGATACAGACACGTACACACATACACACACATATACAAGCACAAACACAAACGCACACACACAGAGACACACACACGCGATCACACCCCAACACACACATGCATACACACACATACACAAGCACGCACACACACACACACACACAAACATGCACAGACACACACATTCACACAGACACACACTCACTCACACCAACACACACCAACACACACAGGCATACACAAACACACACATACACACAAGCACATAAACACACATATACAAACATGCACACACACACAGACACACAAACACGCGCACACACACACACACACACACACACACACACATACACAAGCACGCACACACACACACACACACAAACATGCACAGACACACACATTCACACAGACACACACTCACTCACACCAACACACACCAACACACACAGGCATACACAAACACACACATACACACAAGCACATAAACACACATATACAAACATGCACACACACACAGACACACAAACACGCGCACACACACACACACACACACACACACACACACATACACAAGCACGCACACACACACACACACACAAACATGCACAGACACACACATTCACACAGACACACACTCACTCACACCAACACACACCAACACACACAGGCATACACAAACACACACATACACACAAGCACATAAACACACATATACAAACATGCACACACACACAGACACACAAACACGCGCACACACACACACACACACACACACACACATACACAAGCACGCACACACACACACACACACACAAACATGCACAGACACACACATTCACACAGACACACACTCACTCACACCAACACACACCAACACACACAGGCATACACAAACACACACATACACTCAAGCACATAAACACACATATACAAACATGCACACACACACAGACACACAAACACGCACACACACACACACACACACTCACACACACACACACACACACACCGCAGATGAGACGTTTGGATAATTGCAGGTGCTTACAGAATGTGTGTCCTCATGCCAACCGACAAAGGAAAGGTAAAGCCGGAAGCGTGAGCCGCTAATCGCCATTTAATTGCTGCTTTAAGAACACATGATGACAGCAGGAAACACCCAAGGTATGACTCAAACACACACACACACACACACACACACACACACACACACACACACACACACACACACACACACACACACACTCACACATACACACAAACATACTATACACACACTCGCAGGCAAACACACACACAAACACACACACACACACACACACACACATGCACACACACACACCGAGCGGATGACCAAGTCTGACTACAGATTAGCAAAACAGCGCAGAAGATGAATCATGTTCATTTCCCAGTCTTACTTTTGTTGACTTTATGTGCATCAAAGCAGCAGGAGAGTGTTCAACTATTCACACACACACACACACACACACACACACACACACACACACACACACACACACATGCTTTACACGCACGGCGCACATACACACATGTACCAACAGATACATACACGCAGGCAAACCAACCCACACAAACACACGCACGTGCACACACACATGCACACACACACACACACACACACACACACACACACACACACACACACACACACACACACTGCAGACAAGCATGTTACCTCACCACCTTGGCTCTCACCAAAGCTCCACATCATTAAAAACCTATGAGACATTTTTCTCTTCTTTTTACAAATGGTTGTTGGAGCGGAAGCCGCAGCGCTGACCTCACTGTGAGCAAACAGAGCTGGATTATTTATGGGCGCCTTGAGATGACATCATACAAGAGAATTCCTCTGGAGGGGGAACACGTCACCTTAACTTTACAAATGTTTATTAATATATTTTTTTCATCCAGGTTTGAATTTAGTATGTATGTGTATGTGCACTATGTGTAATATGTGTTGTTGCTCTCTGAAACTATACTGGAGGTTACAGAGAAGGTGTTTGCTCAACATAACTTTATAATTATATTGATTATCGGCACATTGTGAAGGAAATGAGTGACATGTGAACAGCTGTGTGTGTGTGTGTGTGTGTGTGTGTGTGTGTGTGTGTGTGTGTGTGTGTGTGTATGTCTGTGTGTGCAATGATTAAGTGTTTCCAACTTTAAATTAGGTGTTTTTTTTCCATCAAAATCAAATATGAATCATTGTTCTAAAGCTCGCTAAGATCACAGGCAAATACTCATCTACATACACTATAATTAGAATGGTTTAGGAGAATGCTGGGTGCAGTGGGTGGACTGTGTTATGAAGCATTCACACCCATAGCAGCCTGTACAGAGGGAGTGTTCACCTCAGCTTCTGTGAAATGACTAGTATGTGTGTGCTTTGTTTTTCACAGACTGTATGCCAAAAAGGAAACATGAAAATGTGCAATTTACAAGTAAAATAGACAACGATACAGAATATACAATTTACACGGCAAATAGAAGAGCAGCAAATAGGTAAAACAACACATTTAAGTTTGAATAAAATAAAACGGAAGAGTGCAAATCCAAGAAAGTGTGCCGTTGTGCATAACCAAAATGTAAAAATGTAAACAGTGGTGGCAGTCTGGAGGTAGAATAATAACAATAACAACAGTAACAGCAGACTCCTGTTGTTTAGGAGTCTGAAGACAGTGGGGAAGAAAGAGTTTTGCAAAGTTGCCATTTGACGTATAAAGAACAAACTGTCTTAGTGAACAGACAGACACAGGAGTCGAGGTGTGGCAACAGTGGCAAGTAATGAAACAATGACGTGTCACAACTTGCAATGACCCACATTACATTATATTATGTAATGTTATATTTTACTTTGCTACGTTTTAAATTTTTTAGAATATCTTAAATATATATAAATAAACTTACCTTGGCCTCACTTGTTAAGTTTTACTCTCTCTCTCTCTCTTATATTGTGTGTTATAAGTGAACTAATTTGGTTACATTAAATTGCATGATATGATATCATCTTGTACACATTAGCAGAAATTCTCTCTTTTACATTCAACTACTTCCACAACATATCTAACTCTAAACACACATACACACATACACAGACACAGACACACAGACACACAGACACACAGACACACACACACACACACACACACACACACACACACACACACACACACACACACACACACACACACACACACACACACACACACACACACACACACACACACACACACACACACACACTTTCCAGCCCTTTTCTCTGAAGCCCGCCAGCTCTGACTCAGCGTATTATGCACCATCTCATAAGCGCATGATCTCTTAGAAAGCCTTAAGTAAAACCTTAATCCCAATCCTCTCTGTCTGTCAATGGATCTCATTGTTTCCATTCTAAATCTTAAGAGGACAAACACCATACTATACAAAACACCAACTAAAAAGCAAAAACGGACCCTGCATTCCAATCACAATACTTTCATACTATTTAGTATGCCAGTAGTGGATGTCATCCCCCTCTCTGTCTCCCCATTTCAGCTCTGTACTATCTAATAAAGCTTGAAAATGCCAGAAAATTATCTTAAAAAAATCATTCCTCAAGTACAGGAGAATCTGTGAGCTCATGTCTCCTTTAACTGCATCAATATTTCAGTGCCTCACAAGCCGAGCTTCCGCTGAGCTGTGATGAGCCATGTTGAGTCAGATGTTAGACTTCAGCAGTCTGAGATCATTAAGCAGAGGGCTGTGTGTGTGTGTATGTGTGTGTGTGTGTGTGTGTGTGTGTGTGTGTTTGCTGTCGGAGAAGGTTAAAATAGGTCATTGACGACAGCCCGGAACACTTTGTATATTATACTACTGTACTGTTGAAAAGAGGATGTTCTTTTTGCCTTGTTCTGTTCTTGGCAAAGTGAAAGAAATTGTAAAGGTTTAAGTTTATCACGTACTGTATGTAACTTTTTTAAGTAGGCCAGATTGTCCTTTTACCAATCTTATTTTAATCCCAGCCATTCTACATCACTGTCTAAATGTTTAAATTGTCTTTTTGTCTCTCTCTCTTTCTTTCTCTCTCTCTCTCTCTCTCTCTCTCTCTCTCTCTCTCTCTCTCTCTCTCTCTCTCTCTCTCTCTTATCAGTTGTTGTATATTTGATGTCTTTGCATTGTATATTGTATCTATTGCTGTTGTTTTTGCCTTACATTTGTTTGACTCAACATTGCAAATGAGGGTCACCTCTCAACTGATCTTTCGAGTATAAATAAGAGTTAAATTAAATGAATGAAAATCGGGTCAAAACAGACCTTTAGTCACCCAAGCAAGTTTAAAGTTTATGAACCGTTTAGTGACTGCAGTCATGGGCTATGGTTGCCATTTTTTCATCTGCCAGTATGATACCTTAGTGGATGGAAGCTGTATGTGTGAATTAATAATTTACACTCTCCAATTACTTAAAATGATTAGTAGAATGACTTAAATTATTAATGAAAGGAGCAAATGACCAATTTGTGCACATGAATAATTATGTGTTCTCACCGTTACCAAACATCTTTCCATTGATGCTGTGTGTGGTCTCTGGTCAGAAGAGGTCAAAGTTCACTGAGACATTCACTGAAGGATGAGCCTGTAATCTGGTGCTTATCAGGTGTGTGTGTGTGTGTGTGTGTCTGGCTTTGTGTGTGTGTGTGTGTATGAGTTTGTGCATGTCTCTGTGTGTGAGTGTGTGAGTGTGTGTGTGTGTGTGTGTGTGTGTGTGTGTGTGTGAGGAGAATCAATGCACCCCCCGTCACCTTCCCACCCATAACCTAACCAACCTGACCCTAGATGACCTTTTGAACTTCCTGGTAGGATGGGTGAACCTCCTCTGTGTTTACCAGGATACACCGGAATTTTTACAACATGAGAGGGACGGCAGAGAATTCCTCAAGTGGCGCACTTCAAATGATGGCTCTGTGTGCTCTGTGTGTGTGTGCTCTGTGTGTGTGTGTGTGTGTGTGTGTGTGTGTGTGTGTGTGTGTGTGTGTGTGTGTGTGTGTGTGTGTGTGTGTGTGTGTGTGTGTGTGTGTGTGTGTGTGTGTGTGTGTGCGTTTGTGTGTGTGCGTTTGTGTGTGTAGTGGTCCACTTCAAATAGGGGCCAGAAATGTGACCCCTGGGGCTCATAGGTCAAGTAAATAAAGCTTTACGGCAGCCTGTGAGGACCAAGAATGTTGGCTTTGAAAGTATTTTGTGCAAACCAGTTCAGCAGACACTAGCCTATATACTGAAGGCTTTTATAGACGTTTTCCTGTTGTCGTTTTACCTTTGTTTTGTTATATGGTGGCTGGCCTCCGCAAGGAAATACCTCAACATTTAACATGTGCAATATACTCACACTGCTTTTTATCTTCATGTATCTATTTATGACAGCATAGGTCCTTGCTTTTTTTCTGCATTTTTAGCTAAATCACTCATACCAACTTTCTGCTATGAGTAATAACTGCTAAACATACGCAGAATGTGATAAATAAGTGTCACATCTTTTGTGACAATAGCAATGCAAACAAAACTAAAGATTCCCTTTATTCTTCCTTAATTTTTGACCCAGATAAAATGTTACTTCTTAAGCTAAAAAACTTAAACTAGATTTCTTAATGTGGTAAAAGTACCCTCCCCCCCCCCCCCCATCCCCCCTCTTGGCATAATCATGAGAAAAAATACACGGACAGGCCCAGTGCAACATGGTTTGCTTTAGTGAAACTTGTTGGTGAATGGCAGCGTTTGTTGAGCGGTCATGTGAACGGTAGTGGTTAAATTTGGCTTCCCCTCCCGGTCCCATGACTTCCTGTGGGCTGGCGGTCTACGCTGGGGGAAAGGGTCTTAAGGAAATCTAGTGCCTAAAAAATCCAGTGATAAAAATTAGACTTTTCTTTTTGGTTTATTTGTTGAATGAAAAAGTGAAATAGTACAGATAAAATGTATGTAGGAATCATATTTTTTCCCCATATTTTCCACAACCCCAGATGACAAAATAACCCACAATAGCATTTTAGCAAATAAACAGCTAACAGTTCCGTATGACATTACTAGCTATAACAGTACTTTAATTTTGAAGAAACAAAAGGCACATTTTGACTGTGCAGAAACAAAACCACACACACACACACACACACACACACACACACACACACACACACACACACACACACACACACACACACACACACAGCAACCAGCACAAGACAAAAACCAAAAAACTTAACAGTTGCATATAAATTGTGTGCACAAAAATAAATAAACAACTGAAAATGCAACAATAAATACAGTATACTACAAATGTATGAATAAATACACATAAAGACGTTTCTAATCAAGGACGAACTGACAACAACAACATCTCATGTGAGTGGTGGTGAGGACAGGAGCTCAAACATCCGGAGCGGAGATCCATTTATTGACACTCCTCAGGGTCAGGATGTGGCCGAGTGTCAACAGGCAAAGTGTTCACATAACATCATGAGCTCACTGTATCCATTCATACATGTAGCACTCTCTCTCTCTCTCACACACACACACACACACACACACACACACACACACACACACACACACACACACACACACACTCTCTCTCTTTCTCTCTCTCTCTCTCTCTCACACACACACACACACACACACACACAAACACACATATTTATTCTGTTTGTTTTAAAACACATTCATCTGCCTAATTAAAACAATGCTCCACAGCGACACTGGTGGTCAAAAACTGCAAAAGGCAGCTTTAGAAAAACAAAAAATGTATAATGATGAAACAAATATTTTTTTAAAGGTGAAGTAAGCGGTTTATTTATTTTAATATAAGTGTTAAATTGCTCTTTATTCATACAGTGATCACTTACATAATGTATCACAGCAAAGAGAAAAAAACTAAACTTTCAAACACGTCATTGTTGCCTGCGTTATAGTGTCAGGTCCCCGTAGGTTAAGCAAACCCACGCATGTGTGTGTGTGTGTGTGTGTGTGTGTGTACGTATAACCCGAGACTTTCCACCCAGGCAGGCGGATGTGGCGGCCTCCTCGTAGCAAAGGCTTTTGGCATTCTCTGGTTACTGAGTGTCCGGGCAAATAGGCGCATACACACACACACACACACACACACACACACACACACACACACACACAGGTCCTTGTGTGTGTGTGTGTGTGTGTGTGTGTGTGTGTGTGTGTGTATCCCTTACACTTGTTCAGCTAGGCAGGAAGTTCCTGTTGACATGAATGAACTGGCCTTTTCAATAATGCAGGAGGAGCTCAGGGGACGACTGCTACTGCCATCTCCCTCAGGGCCATTACCTCAATAACTGTCCTGTGTGCGTGTGTGTGTGTGTGTGTGTGTGTGTGTTCAGGAAGAGAGACAAAGACGAGGAGGAAGCAGAGTGTTTGTTCCTTGTTAAGTGGATGCATTAGAGCTTGTCTGCACTTGTTTTGTTGAGGTGTGTGTGTGTGTGTGTGTGTGTGTGTGTGTGTGTGTGTGTGTGTGTGTGTGTGTGTGTGTGTGTGTGTGTGTGTGTGTGTGTGTGTAAGTGTGTGCGTAAGTGTGTGTGTGTGTTTTCTAACATGGACCAAAACAACTTACAAGGAATTAATAAGAACAATCCACTGCTTCTCCAACATAATATGTATGGTTGTGTTTCAAATTATAAGGTTGAAAAGGATGTAACATGATTGATCAGAGTATAAAAGGTTTTACAGTTTGGTGAGTAGAGTCCACAATAAAAAACTATAACAGAAAATGTTATGACATTATTATGACATTTCCATCCAAATGTCAGGTCAGTTATGTGAGCAGTTCTCTGTACTAAGTCTTACTCCAAATAAGGGCAGTGGTAGTTTGCTGTTTAAAAGATGCTGTCTAAATACCCAGGTCTGCTCAAACAAGACAGTATAAGGTAAGGCAAGGCAAGTTTATTTCTTTAGCAAAATTCAGACACAAGGCCATTCAAAGTGCTTAACAGGGGCATACAATACATCAAGATAAAATTACATCAAATAAAGAGTAAGCATTAGAAAAGCTCATTAAAAAGAAATATGAAAATGAATCGAAAAAAAAGTAAACCTGAGTGTAACCAATGTATGTGTGCGGGTCAGTCACTTTGAGTACATGTTCCTTCAAAATAAAATGACTGTTTTTTGTTATTTGTAGCAACCGAGTATTGTGAGAAGGCACAGTCAGCTGTGCAACATGCAGGTACAATTAATACTTTTGAAAGCTTCATACAGAAGAACTGGTGTGTCCAGTGAACCCCATTTCATTTGTAAATCTCCACTTAGAAAACCGTTGCAGTTGAAAGAGCTGGTTTGTATCCGATCTAGGTTTAGATGAAGCCTTTTCCAGTTAGGTATGAGGCCATTGTGGCGTTTGAAGGATGTATTGTGTGTGTGTGTGTGTGTGTGTGTGTGTGTGTGTGTGTGTGTGTGTGTGTGTGTTTAATCCTCCCTAACCTAACATGACCTCTGTCCATGTCTTCTTAACTGGGCCCTACATCCAACTGACCTCCCAACAGGGCAATGGTAAAATGCTGCTTATTATCTGACCAGATTACACAAGGCAGACTTACACAAATATTCTTCTGGTTTGGTCACAAAAAACTCTATACACACACACACACACACACACAAACACACACACACACACACACACACACACACACACACACACACACACACACACACACACACACACACACACACACACACACACACACACACACACACACACACACACACACACACCACTCCTAAAACAGAGTCTTTTGAAGTCATCCCCCGCAGTTCTCCACCATTAAGCCAGCCTCCAATCTGCTGTACCAGAGCTACTTCATTACTAGCAATAGAACAGCATGCTAACATAACACACACACACACATGCACGCACGAACGCACACACACACACACACACACACACACACACACACACACACACACACACAAACAACTCCTGAACCCAAAAACCTCCCTCACTGCATTCTAGCTTCCTTTAATAAGCTGTTGGCCTGAAACAGTCCTTAACCTTATAGCACCACCGCCGCGCAGCCTGCTAGCTCATTAGCGCTAGTGAGAGCAGCAGTTAAAAGTCCCCCAAACACACCTCTACATTAAGTGCAGTCAGACGAGGGTCCCCAAGGAGAAATAATATATTTTCAAACGACAGATTTTTATTATTTTTTTCGTATTCTTTATTGCAAATAATGAAATGCAGAAAAGTTAGCATCCGTTTCGAACACAGCCACTGTTTCATAAACATTTAAAAAGTCCTTGTAGCTACTTTAAGTTAAAGACCTGATTGCTTTGTCCACTGCGGTGAATGACCCTACACTTCCACGCATGCACCTTTACTGGTCAGTTACGTTTGTGCACTCAAATTTTACCCACGGCATTTCCAGAAGAACTATCAGTATCCAGGCTTCATTTAAGCCAACAGATAGCCTAACGAATATACAAAGCTGTACACACGAGGAGGGACATCTGTTTTTCCCTAAATCAGAGTGTGTGTGTGTGTGTGTGTGTGTGTGTGTGTGTGTGTGTGTGTGTGTGTGTGTGTGTGTGTATTAGCCAAACCACTCTAGCTATCTAGCATCCAATATACTGTTCCTGTCCTTTTCTTGTTTGGTTTTTATATTAGGGGGTTGTAAACACACAGATTGCCTCTGGCTTTTTTTACTGGGCCCTCATTTACTGACTTCCTCTACGAAACGGCAGTAAAAAAGAGCTTTTACACACACACACACACACACACACACACACACACACACACACACACACACACACACACACACACACACACACACACACACACACACACACACACACACACACACACACACACACACGAGCTTTTTATTTCCTCATTATAAAATGGGTTTGTTGTAGTTCCAGACGGCAGGATCAAGTTGAGGTCAGCCAGGTTCGCGTTTGCATGCGAGGGGAAGGGGAAGGGAATTTTGTTGTGTGTGTGTGTGTGTGTAGATTTTTTCACACAGATATTTGCTGATTAGGGCGATGGCGTGCTAAGTTGCTCTGATGTCGGTTTTGATGTTTCAAAGGTGAAGCAGTATAGGAACATTTACACAGCGAGACAATGAGAAAGCGTTTGATATGGTTTTATGAAGATATAAAATGAGACATAAAGTAGAGTAGGCCTATGTCGATGAGGTCAGTGCATGCTAGTGGGAATCAGGGCTGGCTGTTGAAGTCCAACCAAGATACAAGATACGTTATTTATATGTACACTCAACAAAAATATAAACGCAACACTTTTGTTTTTGCTCCCATTTTTCATGAGATGGACTTAAAGATCTAAAATTCATTCCAGATACACAATTGTACCATTTCTCTCAAACATTGTTCACAAATCTGTCTAAATGTGTGATAGTGAGCACTTCTGCTTTGCTGAGATAATCCATCCCACCTCACAGGTGTGCCACATCAAGATGCTGATCTGACATCATGATTAGTGCACAGGTGTGCCTTAGACTGTCCACAAAAAAAGGCCACTCTGAAATGTGCATTTTTTTGCTTTATTGGGGGTCTGGGGACTTAGAACCAGTCAGTATCTGGTGTGACCACCATTTGCCTCATGCAGTGCAACACATCTTCTTCGCATAGAGTTTATCAGATTGTCAATTGTGGCCTGTGGAATGTTGGTCCACTCCTCTTCAATGGCTGTGCGAAGTTGCTGGAGACGGCTTATGGTGGAGAAATGAACATTCAATGCACGAGCAACAGATCTGGTTGACATTCCTGCTGTCAGCATGCCAATTGCACGCTCCCTCAATGCTTATGGCATCTGTGGCATTTTGCTGTGAGACAAAACTGCACATTTCAGGGTGGCCTTTTATTGTGGACAGTCCAATGTCCACATAGTCTCTTATGTATGAAGACTTTTATAAATAGCATTTGCTTACAGTTTTTTTACGATCGTGCGAACACTAAAATCAAAAGTATTGCACAATTATCAAAACCTTAAAATCAAGACGCAAACAATTGGCCCATATGAGCACCAAAACAAGCACAAAGTCAGCCTCACACTTTTTGCTAAACAATACACACAGTGATTTGCAAAACACTAACCACACTTGAATACATTAGACACAGAAGTATATCATGTTGTCACTCACTACCCACTATCTGTCTGTACTGTGTGTGCATGCGCTGGAGGAAAAAAATCCAGTATTTACACACAGCCTAGGCTTCGTGAACTGAAAAGTTATTTTGACAACAAGTGTTTTCCAGAATCGCTGACTCCACCTTTATTAATATAGAAGCTTTTATTCAAAGAAAATGAATCTCAAGTGAATCAATAGAATCAATAAAACTATTGAATATAAGGAACAATTAAATGGCTGTTTAATGACCACTGAACTTGTGTTTTTTGTTTGTGTCGCCATTTTTTTGTCACTTCCACTACACTACAGCGAGGTCACAGATCATCAGAGATTAGGTAAGAACTAAATACTACAATGATAAGCACAAGAGTCAGTGATGAGTACAGATGTCAGTAGCCAGGTTGCCATCTAAATGTGAAGCGAGTATTTTAAAAGTTTGAAAAAATATAAAAACTCTTCATGCATCCACACTTGACTTGTTCTCTGCTGTGTCTTCTGCACAATAAGTCAGTGAGTGAGTATGAAGCACACAAGGCCAAGTATTCAATTCACTCAGTGACATATTTTTAATTATATTTTTTTATTTTTGCCTTTATTCAAGAATCTGAATGGAAAAAATACACGGAATTCAACTTTTAATTTAATTTTTTTATAGCAAAATGTGAACTTGCCTTGTTATCGTTCAAAAGACCGGAACACACTGTTGACATCTGAGTAGAATTCCTGTCCTGTCCTTGACAAAAGCATTCAGGATGAGATGTGAAAGAACCGGAGGACACATAAAGAGACGCCTCACGTGTGCCCGTGTGGGAGTGTGCGTGTGTGTGTGTGTGTGTGTGTGTGTGTGCGTGTGCGTGTGTGTGTGCGTGTGTGTGTGTGTATGTGTTTGTGTGTGTGTGTGTGTGCATGCGTGTGTGTGTGTGTGTGTGGGAGGGCACACAAAATATTTGCCAGTGCATGGAATCATTCAGAAGCTCTCTTTGGCTGAGATCCAAACGTTCTTCAATATCCGGCTTTACAGAGTGTTGTGTGTGTGTGTGTGTGTGTGTGTGTATGTGTGTGTACGTGCGTGCGTGCGTGTGTATGTGCGTGCGTGTGTGTGTGTGTGTGTGTGTGCGACTTTTCCGAAGTTTGTGTGGGTGTATGCGCAAGATACAAACTATAAAAATCCTAGGTTGTCTATATATTTTTTTAGTGCTGTCAGTTTAACGCGTTATTAACGGCGTTAACGCAAACCCATTTTAACGGCGTAATTTTTTTTATCGCGCTATTAACGCTCGTCATGGCCTAGGAAACGTTGTGGTTTTTTCACATGCTGTTGTATCAACTAGTAATGTTAGAACAACTGAAACACCACAAACTATACATATGGCTCGCATTTAAGTTACTGTCAATTCAAACGGAACATGTCCTACAGCGTAATTTCACATTAAAATAATTTAACTGGCAAAACGGCAAAACGGCAAGTCAATTCTGACTTTTATTTTGCAGCAGAAACCGGAACCTAGCACTTCCTATCTCAGCTGCACGACCTTTAATAGTAGCTTCTTCCGTGTGTGACTGAGACTACGCGGAAAATAACAGAAAAGAAAGCCTGTCATTTGCAAAAGTCCTACTTATAAACCTGCGCGCACACCAAAACCTCCATGAAAGTTAGTGGCAGCCGCCAGTCATTCATTTTCACTTTAATTTTCGCTACGAAGGGCGACTCGAGCCTCGGCTGCAGCAGCAACATGGCAACCACCTGCACGCAGGCATAGTGTGTCCACTCCACACACACAGTCTGAAATAAGCCGTGGATGAAAGACTCCCAAAACATTTAGGCCTACAACAACCAGTTTAATTTAGCCTTAATACTAATTTGTTTATACCCTATGTTGTTTTTAAATAAAAAAAATAAGTTCCAATATGTTTGTGAATGCTGTTCTAGGGGTGGGGTGGGTGGGGGGGGGGTCTATATTGTTATTTGCACTGAATTGCAAATTATGATATTTTAGAAGAAATAGGCTACACTGAATTACAATGGTGTAGACATCATTGTAATTCAGTGTATTTCTTCTTAAATATCATAATTAGAATGGGTGTGATAAGAGCATTAAAATGAGAAAAAATAATGGGACAAAAAGAAATTAAGGGACATTCAGGCTAGAATAAATACAAATCGCGAGTTAACTATGACATTAATGCAATTAATCGCGATTAAATATTTTAATCGTTTGACAGCACTCATTTTTTAAATTATTTGCATTTGTCACAGTGTGTGTTTTCTGGAGCCATATTGGATTGGGTTGAGCTATATCATGACAAAAAGCTTTTGTACACATGCACACACACGCACACACACACACACACACACAGACACACACACACACACACACACACACACACACACACACACACACACACACACACACACTGCATTGCGCCTACTTGACTTGCACCTTTTTTATGTGTAGGCGTTTTTAGTGTACGTGAACAAAGGCATTACTGAAAATGTACTGTTTGAATGTTCTGGAACAGGAGAAGTTTCAGAGCAGGTCTCATATTTACTGTGTGTGTGTGTGTGTGAGTGTGTGTGTGTGTGTGTGTGTGTGTGTGTGTGTGTGTGTGTGTGTGTGTGTGTGTGTGTGTGTGTGTGTGTGTGTGTGTGTGTGTGTGTGTGTGTGTGTGTGTGTGTGTGTGTGTGTGTGTGTGTGTGTGTGTGTGTGTGTATAATAGCACAAGGAGTTCAGACTACACCACACGCAATTATAATTATTCTATTCATCCACTTTTTGTAAGTGCAAAAGTGCCCAGTTTACAGTTTAAAACCCCAAATAACCCAATTTAGTGTGGATGGAGGGCTATGAGGTAGCAGCACACACACACACACACACACACACACACACACACACACACACACACACACACACACACACACACACACACACACACACACACACACACACACACACACACACACACACACACACACACACACATACAATGCCCGCCCGGTGAACCTCAGATCTGTGTGATAAAGCAGCTGGCAGACCTTTCAGCAAAGCTGTCTGCCTCAGAATCTCACATTCCTGCTCTTCTTCCTCAGCCTTATGTCACAATGTGCTTGGGAAGCGTGTGTGTGTGTGTGTGTGTGTTCTATCACAACGTGCTACTGTAGAGTGGGGACATTATGAGATCACGTGTGTCTGAGGCCACTGAAACTGAACTGTGTATACACGTCTATTGTCATTATACTGAAGGTCAGACAACAATACAGCACATTGAGGTAGCATTGCCAGACATAAAAACATTCAACATCTACTGAGATAGAAAGAGAGTGTACAGTATATCATGGGTTGGTAACACTTTACAATGAGGTTCACACAAAATTGTAGTAAATATTACATAGTTATGCATTACCTACTACAAAGTTTTTTGTTTTAGAAACTACTACATAGGTTTTCTTTAGATTTGCTTTTAAAGTAACTCCTACATAGTTTTGCATTACATACTACACATGTATATGTCTTTTTTTTGTCACTTAAAAATTAAAACTCTTCCTTGATAAAAAAAAATATCCCCATGGCAAATCGAAATTATGAGATAAAAAGTCAAATCTATTTAGTAGATACTAAAAAAAAAAGAAAAAAAAAACTATGTAGTAGGTAAAGCATAACTTTGTAGTAGTTACTAAAAAAAAACGTTATCGACCTAGGTATTATTGTTGTTTTTATCTCAGGGCTTATAGAGAAAATGATAGTGCATGTGACCCAGAACTAAGAGTGACATGACCCATGTGTTGAAATGATGCAATGCAGAGAATGTAAAGTACATTGAGTTCAGTACATCTGTGCTGTACTGCAGACCAGTTGGCTGACACATTGTCACAACATTAATCTTGCTCCTCCACGTGTGTTTCTCCACACAATAGAAAAAAAGGCTTTTTTCCCTGAGGGTAATATTGGGAAGAATGTAGATGAACGAGGGAGGGTGTGTGTGTGTCATTATACACAAACGTTATATATATTTTTTTGGCATGTTCAAGCTTTATTAGATAGTACAGAGTTGAAATGGGGAGACAGAGAGAGAGGGGGGATGACCTGCAGTAAAGGTCCACAGGTCGGATTTGAACCCGCGACCACTGCAACGAAGGCCGGAGCCCATATGGTACGCGCTCTATCCACTACGCCAGCAGAGCACCCCAATACACAAACTTTAAACAAAAACACAGGTTCTTGAGTTTGTTTAGTCACTGAAGCCTTTACATAAATGGTGACATAAGATTTTCTCATTAAAGGTGCTCCGAGGAACTTTCAGTTTTAGTTTAATCCTGCACCCCCTTTGGACAAAAGCGGTAGTGTTTTTTCCTACTAAACTGCCCCACAATGCATTGCGGCTTTTCAAACGACACAGAAGGTTTTTACAATTCTTTATTGCTTCTGTATACTTCGATCCGACGAACCTCGCATACACAATCGATCGTTAAGTAGACAATGTTGAGTATGTAGGAGGGAGGACGTTAGTAGGGCTTTTCAAACACAGCCTATATCCGGTTCCAAGTAAAGCGTCCTTTACATATATCTTAAATCCTCCTCCTAAATGCAGAAGCATTTATAACCCTGACACATAAACTTAAATAGACCAGACTCTATTCAGCACTCCATGGATCAGCCAGCACCTTGATCTGCCCATCTCCCTCCCTCACTATAACTCTTTCTATTGTCAACTCAAAAACTCAACCTCTTAACCCACCAGTGACCCCTATCCACCCCCCACCATTCACACACACACACACACACACACACACACACACACACACACACACACACACAAACACACAAACGCACGCACGCACACACACAAGACACACACACACACACATGCTCTCACGCACGCACACACTGAGACACACACACACACACACACACATGCTCTCACGCACGCACACACTGAGACACACACACACACACACACACACACACAGGAAAATCTGTCGCCTCACAGCCTGCTGGAAGCCTGTGACCTTTAACCTAAACACCTTCCTTTTAAAGAGGTTTTCTTTTTCCTACTGGGAGGTTGAAGCTTTTCCACACCGTCTCACCTGGTCCTATCATCACTTCTCTGGTGTTATCTATCTGTTTAAACACAAACAACCATTTGCCTTGCGCCTCAGCTATTTAAACTCAGCACCAGCATTTTTTCCAAATAAGTTGTAGAGAAGGGGTCAGTCAGAGTTTCGGAATGACAAAATTAATCAAACAAAAATCAGTGTTACATGTATTGTGTGTGTAACCGAAGATGGATAGATAGATAGATAGATAGATAGATAGATAGATAGATAGATAGATAGATAGATAGATAGATAGATAGATAGATAGATAGATAGATAGATAGATAGATAGATAGATAGATAGATAGATAGATAGATAGATAGATAGATAGATAGATAGATAGATAGATAGATAGATAGATTGATTGATTGATTGATTGATTGATTGATTGATTGATTGATTGATTGATTGATTGATTGATTGATTGATTGATTGATTGATTGATAGATAGATAGATAGATAGATAGATAGATAGACTTCCGGGGTTCAATAACTCACAAGCAACACGTTATTAAAACACAACCGTTGCATCCTTGCTATCATCATGAGGCAAACAATGTTCAACTACCTTGTTTTTTTACTGAAACAAGATGTCCATTAAGCTTAAATCTCGACATATCAACTTTTTCAAATCGCATCATTTAAATAAGTGGCTCCTCATAGTCTTCCATAGGTCTATAATGGCTAACCATCTTTTACAAATGCCCCTCCCCCCCAATTCTCTATGAAAACCGTCTTTAATTTAAATAATTTATTTCCTCATTGTGATTCAACTTTCTCTCACAGTTGTAAACGCAAAAAAACAACGGTAGAAAGAAAGGGAACCTTGCCGGGGAGGATGGAGGGAAAAGGAATGGAAAAACAGGGATTACCGCGCTGCATTGTCCTGCTGCTAATCCGCCCCCTCACACACACACACACACATACACACTTACTTCACGCATCAAAACATTCAACACCTTTTAGTGGCTCAGCCCAACACTTCTCCCAGCCACACCCACACATTAAGGGGGGACAAAGTCACACACACACACACACACACACACACACACACACACACACACACACACACACACACACACACACACACACACACACACACACACACACACACACACACACACACACACACACACACACACACACACACACACACACACACACACACACACACAATTTCACATTCAAAGTGTTTCCTATAGCTTGGTCCACTCTTGCTTGTCAGACGGCATGACACTTGAGGTTGGGGCTCTCTGGTTTGACACCCTCCCCCCCCCTGTTCCTTTGCCCACCCAAAGGGGCCCCATGAGGCCTTTGTGTGGACCGATGGCCTGTGGTCAGACTGGAAGTAGGGTTACACAAAGGGCACCATACTCACAAGTTTAATTAAATGTCAAAATACAACATTGAAAAAAAAACAATAACATTTAATTAGTATAGAACACAACTTGTTATACACAACGTAAACAGTTCCTACCAACATGTACTGTTTGTGGATGGATGGATAGATGGATGGATGGATAGATAGATAGATAGATAGATAGATAGATAGATAGATAGATAGATAGATAGATAGATAGATAGATAGATAGATAGATAGATAGATAGATAGATAGATAGATAGATAGATAGATAGATAGATAGATAGATAGACAGACAGTAATACAACTATAAGAATTACAGCAGGTACAGAAACTACAACATGTTCATTCTTTCCACACATTTCAAAGGTACTCTAGGTGTTTTTTTTGGGTCTAGATAAATGTGAAACGTTGTGACAAAGCCTATGTAAAGGTTCCAGCCTCCTCCTAACACTCTACGGTTAACGTGGTGGTGTTTTTCTCACGCCTACCTCACAGGATGAGGCCGGTTCACAGGTGAGGTGAGAGAGAGCTGACCTTTTGACCCTACACTGCTCATTGGGAAAGAATGCATTTGTAAGTTCCCTATTTCCTTTTCACACACACACACACGTACACAGATGCAGGCACGCACACACATGCAGGCACGCACACACACACACACACACACACACACACACACACACACACACACACACAGACACACACAGACACACACACACATGCAGGCACGCACACACACACACACACACACTCACTCCTGGGACAGTTTAAAGAGCAGCTGTCACTCTCAGCTCTCAGCTCAGCTATTATCTGGCCCACACACACACACACACACACACACACACACACACACACACACACACACACACACACAACTTGAGTACAGGGCAGGGGCAGGGGAGGAAACCAGTGGAAAGTAAAGGATGATATTTTAACATTTCTGGGAAGACGTGGGTGTAGCCGTGAATTACTTGAACAGGTGTTACCTCCTCTGCTCAACTTCCTTTAGAAAAAAAAATGAATTAAATTTGCCAGAAAGGAGTCCAACACTTTCCTTACATCCTTTTTCCTTTTTGATAGAATAAGTTTAACAATTAAAAATGCCTCTGTGTCGGCGATCGTTGAAGGCCGGAGGCAATACGTTTTCGGGTTGTCTGTCCGTCCGTCCAGGCCATTCTTGTGAATTTAATGAATGCTTTTAAGGGATTAGCTTCAACGTTTTCACTTGTCTCCACTCTAATTCAAGGATGAACTGATTACATTTTGGAAGTAAAAAGTAAACTTCACTGTGACCACATATATTATGAATGCAATATCTTAGTCAA
>NC_137234.1:7936080-7941080 GCF_949987685.1 Ammodytes marinus
TGTTCTAAATCTGCTTAAATCGCTCTTTAACATGATGTCTGTATTCCGGCGGAAGAGGGGGGAGAGGGCTTGGGGGGGTCGTTGAACACAAAGAGGTATATTGATTTCAGGACATTTCCTCTCCTTACCTTTCACCTAAGTGTCAGTCCGACAGACAGGGGCCCAGGGGTAAGGCATAGGACACCGCGCCAGTTACAATACAGAAGTAAAAACGGGGGAAAAATGGTCAAAGGAGGTTTTTGCTCGTGGAGCCAGTGAGTCTGGCAGATGTAGATTCAGGAAAGGAATGTCCTGAAGGGCCTCTGTGGGGCTTTCTAGTTAACAAATACAAGGTATGCTAACATTTACATTTTAAATATAGGGGAGAACGGGGTAATCTGAGCCACTTTTTACATTTGCTCCCCTCTAAGCGAGCTAAAATGATTTATCACTCAAATTTACACATTTCCCATTAATTCAGGATGTTTCCTAGAAATGGGCATCAGCAGAATTTTTTCAAGACAAAGGGCAGTGAAAATATGATTGTTTTAAAAAAAGTTGTCATGTGGCTCACTTTACCCCAGCTGCGGGGTAAATTGATCCACTTACTTTATCCACTCGGAAACTACCATAACAACACATATTGTAACAGTAAGAATCCTGAAAGCTAGCCACACATTCCAGAACTAATGTCGGACTAGTAAAAGAATGATGGGGTTTGGTCAATTAAGCAAAGCAAATTTTCTAAACACTTGAAAGTAACTCTGAACAAAATCAAATACAACATATTATAATTCAAAAGGTTTTAATAAGATTCAAATGAAAGATAGAACCAGTTAGATTAGAACACAGTCTGGGGACCCTTAGAGCTAGCTAGTGTCTGGGGGTCAATGCATAGGAAAATCAGAACCAGCGAGAACAGCCTGGGACTCAGAACACAGGAGAAGACCCAACTGGATTATAACATCAGCCTGTCATACTCTACAACTAGGCCTACTCTACATTCCAGCCTTGAAGGTTACAGGGAAAGATGAGAAGGTGCTCTTTCCGTGTGGTTGCCCCAGGTCGTCTTCCTGGTGTATTTCCTTGGCATGATGGCTTTTCTACAATGTGTATGACATTAAAATAAAACATATGTCATGTAATATTACATTAAAATATGTTTAAGACTAAACTTAACTTGTGCCTCATGGTGGGGGAGAGTGAGACAGTGGTTCACTTTCCCACCACCACAATTTGAGAAAAAACTACCTCTCTTAGCATTTCAGGCTAATCTTCAGTCATCAGCATCACATGGTTTCATATGTTGGTAGTTCATCAACACGTATGATAGAAGTTTTTCTACGTGAATACATTTGCTTTGGCACAAAAGTTGATTAAGTTGACAGCAAGAACATTTACTTTTACATGCAAAATACCTATTTTGGTGAAAAAAAAAACATGCTTACCACAGCACCATGAGGTCCTCTCTCTTTCAGGGCCATGGGGAAATGAGAGGGGATTGAAAACATATATCTCACATGACCACAAATGTTTTCCGTTGCCTAGATACAGGGGGTGGCTCACATTACCCGATGCCTCAGATTCCCCCCTTCTCCCCTATATATATATATTATATCCAATATTGTTTACGTCCATTTGTATTTGCTTGAATAATGATCAAAAACAAGTAAGTTAATACTGGATACTGGATGATAAGGTCAAGTCAAAGTCAAATGTCAAAGTTTTTTATTGTCAGTTCTGATATATGCAAGACATACATCAGATTTGAAACGGTGCGATAGGAACGATAAAAAAAGAGAGATTAATTCATTGAAAATATATGGAAAATATAAACTCAGATGGGTCACGTTTGACCTATTTTGTGCATCAAAGGGTTAAAGTCTGAAGTCGCTGAACCTCCCGCCAGCTCCAGAGGTGCTATTGTGTATCTGACCCTGACCTGTGACCTTTCTCCTTCAGAAAGGACAAAGAGGGTGTGCCTCTGGGTTCCTCCCGGTGTGTGTGTGTGTGTGTGTGTGTGTGTGTGTGTGTGTGTGTGTGTGTGTGCGTGTGTGTGTGTGTGTGAGTGTGTGTGTGTGTGTGTGTGTTTGTGCATGTGTATGTGTGTGTGTGCGTGTCTGTCTGTGTGTAACTGTGTGTGTGTGTGTGTGCATGCGTGTTTTTCTGCCTGTTTATGTGTGTGTGTGCCTTTGTCTGTGTGTGTGCATGCGTGCGTTTATGCCTGTGTGTGCGTGCCAGTTAGTGTGTGTTTTTGTGTGTCACCCAACATCACATTAAACACACTAAAATATTTACAAGCCTCAGTCGGCTCCATGCGCCTCCAGCTTTCATCGAGTGCCAGAGCTCTGCCATCCGGTGTGGCCCCCGCTGTTAGCTAATGGACTTCCTCCCCTGTTCACTAACACAGGGAATGGCCGCTGTGTTTATGCACTCAATATAGTCCAAAGACCAGGCAAGAATAACAGGTTAGAGGTGTTTTTATTGACGACAGACAGACAGACAGAAAGACAGACAGACAGAAAGACAGACAGACAGACATGCAGACAAACAGACAGACAGACAGACAGACAGACAGACAGGTACGTGATAGAGCGCGTACCATACTGGCTCCGGCCTTCTTTGCAGTGGTCGCTGGTCCAAATCCAACCCGTGGACCCCCACTGCAGGTCCTCCCCCCTCTCTCTGTCTCCCCATTTCAACTCTGTACTATCAACTAAAACTCAAAAAATGTCAAAACAATATCTTTAATATTTTTAACTCCGGCGGGAGGATCTGTGTTTTTAGTACCGTGTCTGAAGTCAGAAAGAGAAAAACCAAACGACCATCTGATAAACAGCAGTCGCTCGCAGAAGCTTTGAAAAGATAACCGCTAGACGTGTACAACATCAAACTGTCTCTTTGCAGCAACAGAGTCTGTGTGAAGCTGATTAAACAGAAAAGCCTTAATAACAACTCAGTCAAGATGAAAAGCAATGCATTGACTATCCAGCGCTGGCCGAGGACAGACGCACACACGTACGGACAGACAGACGGTAAGAAAGTTACCTTTATTACAGAGCTGGGACTTCACCTGAGCAATGTATAACTGCAGAGTGTGGGACTTATTTTTTTTTAAAGATTATTTTGGGGAATTTTTGCTTTATTAGATGTTTTTTGGGGAGACAGAAATAAAATGGGACAGAGAGGGGAATGACATGCTGAGAACGACCCGGGCGGGATTCAAATCTGTGGTCTTCTGTGAAGAGGACTGAGCTTCCAACTGCTAAACCACGAGCACCCCCAGTGTGTGGAACGTTTACTGAAGAGCACTCTAATCGAATTAAGGGTCTATGGAAGAGGGTGTCATATTGTGTACTTACGCAATGTGAAGCCTATTGAGGCAAATGCCTATGTGTGATATTGAGCTATAGAATAAAAACAAATTGGATTTCAAAGTTAGAGAGAACTGAGCAGGGAGGAAGGAATCTGATTTTTAACACGCTGTCTGCTGTGTTACAGACAAAATGGCTTCCAGGTCAGAGGAGGATCTCTGCTGTCCGGTGTGTCATGAAGTCTTCAGAGATCCCGTTGTTCTGTCATGTAGCCACAGCTCCTGTAAAGACTGTCTGAATAACTGGTGGAGAGAAAAACCATCCCACGAGTGTCCAGTTTGTAAGAGAATATCTTCAATGGAACCATCTTCAAACCTGGCCTTAAAGAACCTGTGTGAAGCCTTCTTACTGGAGAGAGATCCGGAAGCTTCGGAGGCTAGATTCTGCATTCCGCATTCTGAGAAAGTCGAATTCTTCTGTCTGGACCATCAGCTGCCAGTTTGTCTCGTCTGTAGAGATTCAGAAAACCACAGCGATCACAGATTCAGGCCCATCGATGAATTGTCAAGACAACGCAAGCAGGAACTCGAGGAAACTCTGAAGCCCTTACAGGAGAAGTTGGAGCTTTTTGAACAAGTTAAAGAGAAGTCGGATCAAACGATGGAACACATGAAGGTCCAGGCCCGACGCACAGAGACGCAGATTAGGAAGAAGTTTAAGAAGCTTCACTGGTTTCTAGTTGAAGAAGAGGAGGCCAGGATGACTGCCTTGAGGGAGGAATTCGGGCAGAAGAGTCAGATGATACAGGAGAAGATGGAGGCTCTGAGCAGAGTGATAGCAGCTCTTTCAGACACAGTCAGAGCCACAGAGGAGCAGCTGAGAGCCGAAGACATCACATTTCTACAGACCTACAAGGCTGCAGTGGGAATAGTTCAACAGGGGGCGCTACTGGATGATCCACAGCTGCTCTCGGGAGCTCTGATAGACGAGGCCAAACACCTGGGCAACCTGTCCTTCAACATCTGGACCAAGATGTTGAAGGACATGGTCTCCTACACTCCTCTGGTTCTAGACCCAAACACAGCCGACACATATCTCATCCTGTCCAAAGATCTGACCACTTTGAGGTTTGGAAAAGAGGAACAAATGCTTCCTGAAAATCCAGAGAGGTTTGATTCCTACTGTTGTGTGAGGGGCTCGGAAGGTTTTATCTCAGGGACTCACAGCTGGGACGTCCAGGTTGGAGACAGTGAGTATTGGGAACTAGGGGTGTTAGCAGAGCCTGTCCAGAAAACCCAAACCCGGAGGTGGTCTGGTTACTGGGGGATAGTGTTTGACGAGGGTGAATACTCAGCAGAGGCACCACCAGCTCCGTCCATTGATCTCACAGTGCAGAAAACGTTCCATAAGATCAGAGTGATTCTGGACTGGGACGGAGGAAAGCTGGCATTCTACGATGCTCACACTAACACACACATACACACCTTCACACACACTTTCACAGAGAGGATTTTTCCGTCTTTTAACACTTTGGATGAACTAAAGATATTACCGGCGAAGGTCTGTGTGTCTGTGGGATAGAGCACTTAAAAGGAAGAGCATTCTGAGGGCGCTCTGGTGGCGTAGTGGATAGAGCATGTACCATATTTGCAGAGGCCTTGCTGCAGTGGTTGCGGGTTCAAATCCGACCCATGGACCTTTACTGCA
>NC_137234.1:7946080-7948580 GCF_949987685.1 Ammodytes marinus
AGGCCAACTAATATTACACACTACACAGCTTGACAAGATGCTGCATCAAGAAAAGACCCCACGTAGTCTAAATCATGACATGACCAAATAATCAAGAACAAATTCAAAACAGCCACAAGTCACTAGCAACTACCGGTCAAGGCAAATGTCAAACACACACACACACACACACACACACACACACACACACACAGATCCCAGCTTAATCACAGACCCTGCGCCAGGATGAAAACTACCTGTCAGATCTTCTGTCTATCATTTTAGTTTCCATTTTTAGAGCGCTGGACAGCTCAGCAGCTAAGAAAAACAAACATTATTTGCATGTTTTAATAAGTTTTGAGATGGAAAATTATGTTGGGAAGCAGCACACTACTAGCGGGTCATACCATGGACAGGCCCGGATTAAAGGCATCATAGGAGATTATCTGCAATATGCACTTTTTAATATGTTGTGAAAAGTGCTTTTTACACCCCAACAGCAATAAATGACTTATGGGCAATGAAAAAGAAACGAAAAACCCCCAAATTCTGTACCTTCTATAAACCTGTTAAAATGCTGACCAATCGGAGACGATGGACCCGTATCTAAAGAACCAATCACAATCCTGCGCGTTCTCTCCCCTCTGTGTGCGAGCCTGAGCGCGTTCACGGAGGGCAGAGAAAGCGTTCGTGCCATATCGTAGTAGGCTACCTGGCAGTGGACTAGACCTAGTGGAAGTAGCATAACAAGCTTACACAATGGAACCTACACAGAAGTTACCAGAGGTGTGGACTCGAGTCACATGACTTGGACTCGAGTCAGACTCGAGTCATGAAGTTGATGACTTGAGACTCGACTTGACAAAATGTAAAGAGACTTGCAACTTGACTTGGACTTTAACATCAATGACTCGTGACTTGAGCCTTTTGACTTGACAAGACTTGCTACTTTCCCCAAAACCCAAAGATTAAATAGTAGGCTATATTTTTAAGTAGGCTACTGCTCTGTATCTTTCATCATGTAGCCTAGTGTAGCGGAGGAAACTGGTGGATGTCGCCTACCGGTACCGCGCTGATCTGCTTATCACTGGTTTCACTTCAGAGGTGTCGGCCAGAACACCACTTAAGGCCAAAAACGTCAGACTATAAGCATGAGAAGAGGAGTATGGTTTTTCCGCTCTTTATTTTCCTTCTTTCACAGGCACAGCAGCATAGATCGCAGGAAAAGAGACACAGGCTTACATTCCGCTCGTGAGGAGACGTTAGAACAGCTGTTGCCACCTGCGAATCGCGGCCATCAATAACATCCATAAACTGTAACTTATAACAGCGATCGGGACTGCATGTACTTACTCACACACGGGTGATTCACATAAACACGTTTCAACTGTGTCGACTACTGCGGCAACATGCGCGCTCACACACCTGACCGAGAGAGAAGAGAAAAGGAACTTACTAGACAGACCCTCCGGCCGACTGACGTCACGGCCACTAACTGACAGCTATACTGTCATCCACACTGAACAAAACTCATCTCAACACTCTATAAGAAATAACAACACTGTAACCTATAAACTTTGGGGCCTTTTCTGCATGTAGCCTATGTGTGAGTGTTTGTGTGTGTGAGTTAAATGTTAACAATCACTGGTAAACAGTGCAATTGGGAAGTGCAGCCAGCAGCGCTCGTGCACGGCTGTGTGTCGAGGGGTGGGGGAGGGAGTCCCGAGGGGAGAGGGAGGAGTTAAACGGAACTCCGAGGACAAGCTAATTTCAAATCATGCTAGCTCTCTCAGATCGTACAGTATAGCTTTAAGAAGAACACATACCTTACTAAAAAAATAAATAATTCTTATTTTTTTTTTCCTTCTCACTGGGCCCCCTTGTGGAAATGGGCCCTAGGCACGTGCCTAGAATGCCTATGCCTAGATCCGGCCCTGACCATGGAGAATTAAAAGCAGAACGGTACTGCCAGCGGACGTAGCGCGTCCTGTGGTCACCGCTCCTAGTAAACACCGGTTAGAAAACCCAGCATAGCACCACACACGGCAGCGATCGGTTGCAAGTAGGCTAGCAGACATATCCAGCAATACAATTAGCAATGAGCCAACTTTAGGCCTACCTTTCTTAAGTTGCTGCCTGATTGGAAGTGTTGCACAGATCCTTTATCCAGCTGGGTCAGAGCGGCTAGCTGTGGTGTTGTTCGACCCTGCCATGTCCAGCTTTTCTTAAAAGGTCCTCTTCTCAATAAAGAAATTCCCCAGTAAATTGTCCATTAAATCCACTCCTTCTCCTCTGTAATCCACTGTGTGTTTCGACAAAGTCTCATCTAAAAGATCTAATCAAAAATAGAAGAGATCTAACATACTGCCTTGTATCCATGGACAGTAGGCTAATGTCGGCTAGCTAGCGGTAGTTCAAGTAAGCTACTTTCCCTCCCGATTGCGAAAACGCCAACTAGAAGGCCTAGCCGTGTAAAAGGATACGCCCAACTCGGAAAACTAGAAATCTGATTGGTTAAAGA
>NC_137234.1:7951080-7978580 GCF_949987685.1 Ammodytes marinus
TGGCTGAGAACGATGAGGTCGAAGTCGCGCTCCAGTTTCAGTTGAATGCTGCGTTCCTTTATACTCGGAACTCGGAAATGTCCGACTTGGTAGTTCCGAGTTTCGACCTGTCTGTGTTCCAGTGCATCTGCTTGGGAAAGTATGGACGCCTACAACCTTTCTCATCCAAATAACTAAACGTTAGGCTCTAGCAAGTTACCGTTGCCAGGTACCGGCAGATCCATACAATATGTAGTGAAGTCGGAAATTTCTGAGTTCCCAGTACAACTGGAACGCACCGCCAGGAGCCGGCTAATGACATATGTCACGACCAAATGTTATACGATTGGTTGGCTGATCCAGAGTGGCAGTGGGCAGATCCAATAGTTTTAAACTTCAACAGACACCCGCCTCCAAGTGAGTGAACGTTTGCCAAATAGAGCAGTTCCAGACCTTCTGTACAAATGAAATGAAGTACGATGGTCTGGTAGCACCAGGTTAGCCTTAATCCTCTTCCGTATTAAAAAGTCTGGCTGGCAAGATTTTAAATTTTTTTCATATGAAATCACACTGAGAACCAAACAGCACGGATGTTCTGGGTTGAGGTATTCCTTTGCATACAGCCCACAGTTTGTGTCTGCAGTACTTTTCCATACATAGAGTTAGAATGGGCTACATTTATGGCATTCAGTCTAAAGCACACTTCATAGTTAAAGGTGCTACAAGGAACTTTAAATATTTCTGAAACAGTCAAATTTTTCCTCTGATGATCATACATTACATGATACTGCAAATGAGGCCATCAGTGCAAATAACGCTATTTTTATATCATTTTTCTTAATGCCTTTGTCATGGGTACGCTCACCCAGGAACAACAGCTGGCGTAGTAAAAAATCACACAAAGCCATGTTGGTAGGATTTTCAGCCCTTATTTGTTTCAACAACTTCTGTTCCTGTGATGATGAGCAGCAACGTAGCATGACTTTTTAATTGTTTTACTAATTACGAATTCCTTTGAGTATGTTCACCACAAGTTTATCAAGCCACAACCTCTAACGTCATGCATTGCAAACGTAGCCGGCTAAATAAGCCAGACCAATGCAGACCCTTACATCGTTCTAATGCAGTGCTATTTATAGTATGACATGAACGCCAGCTGATCCCACTACTGTACATTTCACCCTGGGCCTATCAGTCATCTGACCACACGTCCGCATGCCGAGACCCCGAACACACATACAAACACACACACACGCACGCACGCACACACACACACACACACACACACACACACACACACACACACAAACACCTAAATAATACATTCCCTAGCCGCTTATCCTAACCCTGACTAACTAAATGCCTAACACCAACCCTTACACTAACCCTAACATAAACCTAAAAATAAACCATACCTGCACATTAAAACCTAGTGTTTACCCTAAATTGTCCTCACTTTCTAAAAATGTCCTCATTCTTAAGGTCTAAAGAGATGGTCTCACAAAAATAGTTGTACAAGTACACACACACACACACACACACACACATACACACGCACACATCCCTAAAGAGCCACTCACCATGACCCAGCCATACATGTGTCCAGACCCCTGTATATGGAGTGCTCTGTCAAAGGCGTTGTGTGATGAAGGTTTTGATGGGGTCTACCAGCCACACACACACACACACACACACACACACACACACACACACACACACACACACACACACACACACACACACACACACACACACACATACACACAGATGCCGAATGCCTAGCTAAAATTAGCTCGTGTAGTTTCCTGTGCCATTTAATCCGAGGCTTTAAAAACCAACCAAAGGCCAAGGTGCAGACAGGAAGGGCGACCATGACAGCCCGGGTTCCTCTGCGTTCCATACATACACACACACACACACACACACACACACACACACACACACACACACACACACACACACACACACACACACACACACACACACACACACACACACACACACACACACACACACACACACACACACACACACACACACACACACACACACATTCTCTCTCACACACACACACATACCCCATAACCCCATCTGTCAATGCATAGGGCCTCATGCCATGACATCACTGCGTTCCATTCTAAGAATACAGGCGAGCTCCCCAGGTTCCGGGCTATAGTTGGGTTTAACGGTTTTGATGAATGATATCCGGGTGTCCGTTGGCAACCTGTCCTATTCAAGATTCAAAGATACAAAGATACAAAGTGTTTATGGTCATATGCACAAAACAAAAATATGTTCTCAGTCATACAATGCAATTTACATTACATTTTGTTTAGCTGATGCTTTTATCCCAAGCGACTTCCAACCATGAAGGCGCAAACTCAGAAAAACAAGAATCCCGCTAAAGTACTATAGCTTCAAATAAACCAAACTACAAAATGTCACATGTAAGTGCTACATGGAGGTGTATTAACCGCAATTTATAAAAAAATGTCTTCCTTGGTTTTCCACAGACTGAATGCCAAGAACGAAACATGGAAATATACAAGTAACATATTCACCCATGGGTTCACATACTTGATCCCCATGTAGCAGCAGCCAGTGGTGAGACCGTATCCGTTACTGAGTCCTTGAGCCGCACATTGAATTTCATCCCGGTTTAGAGGGCACCCAGTCCGGACTGAGAATATACAGCTCCGGAAAAAATTAATAGACCAGTCTGGATTCTTCTTAAATCTCTACATTACTTATTGAAAATGCTCTTAATGGACAAAAACATGTATTGTGAATTTGGTAAAAATGTTGTCAGTAGTTTATATAATAAAACCAAAATGTTCATTCTACTCAAACATATGCCTATAAATAGTAAAACAAGAGACACTGAATATTTGGAGCGGTCTCTTATTTTTTTCCAGAGTTGTACTTGTGGCCTTTTTTACCTCTCAAATACTGACCCTGCGTTCCAATACACATACTTTCTGCTAGTTAGTTGGTTAGATTTTTTTTTTATGTTCCAATTCTTGTGGTCAGATTAAGTATGCTTAAAAAATACCCGGATGCCCTACTACATCCGGTCGTGTTTTTTAGTGTGGAAATCAGCATGGTATTAGGATTCTGACCCCCAATCCATTGTGGACCCCCTTGAAAATGAGATAGTTCATTGGAATAGGGCTATCTATTAATAAGTTAACGATACACCATGACTGGACAAAATGAACTGAATAAAGGCCTCTCTGTCTCTTTCTCTCTCATGTCTATTGTAGGTTTTGTCGGAGTGAAAACACAATACAGTTGAACAGTGTCAGTGAATCATTGGTGGCTAAACAAAGGGCTAAACCTGCACACTCATGCCCTGACGTAAATCATTTATAAAAATAACTCTTTCCCCCTTGTACACTTAGCCAGTTCAGGTGGCATTTTCAGTTTCCTGGGTAATCATTACATAATAATAATAAAGATAGTAATATGACTCTTACACACTCAAACTTTAACAGAGAAGCACACAGTAATTTATTCATAATCTTTTCATATTGTTACCCGCAAGAACCTATGCATCCGAGGGCTAGAAAATAACAAGAAACAGTAGTAGTTTTGTTGGAAATCCCTTGATATAGCCTACACACCATGGTATATATTGATATTCTAATGTCTTATCGTAATGTATTGTATGCCCCATGTAAAGCACTTGGAATGGCCTTGTGTCTGAATTGCGCTTTGTAAATAAACTTGCCTTGCCTTGCCTATGGTATATAAGCAAGTTGTGCCGTATACACTGCTATTCACATTTACAAATTCTCTCTCACACAAACACACACACACACACACACACACACACACACACACACACACACACACACACACACACACACACACACACACACACACACATTTAGGCAAAATTATTTTCCTGGAGGCAAATCTCTATGGGATTTTATAGTGGTATTTAGTGATTACATCTTTCATTCATATTTTCATATAGTTTTGTTTTTAAGTGTCATGGGGTCTGAATGGATGTAAGAGTCACCAGTTAATCACAAGATCAATGCAGATGTGTTGTATAACAAATGAGTGATAGGATTTCTACCGACCGCTAATCTAATCCAGTGTCCTATACATCTAATGCATTGAAGGAAAAGCTCATGGGAACATTGGAAAACATGGTAACTCAATACTGAAAGGCAACCTTTGCTGGGAGTATAATGTAAGTGGTATAGTTAATTGCTATAATTGAGCTAACTACTGCTTGGAAGTGTATGAATGAGCATTAATCCGAATTTATTTTGCTTCAAGATTTTTGAGAAGTTGCAGTACAAGACTTCAGCTCCCTACAACTACTGTTATTTTCTATCAAAATATTTATGAATTATATTTATATACTGTATATTTTCAGGGTTCTGATGAGCATAGTAAGAAATAATAGTGGCAAGAAAAGATGACAACAAAATTCTGTCTACTTTATATTTCCTACTTTTGATAAACGTGATGATAAGCATGTGTGTGAGAGTTGGTGCAGTGTAGGCGGCTCTCTGCTGTGCTGCAAAACAAGTTGCTACATGCACACACACACACACACACACACACACACACACACACACACACACACACACACACACACACAGCCTCCTCCTCTTTTCTGTCCTGCGAAAAACAATCTTCTTGTGTGCCTCCAGGGCTTTTACAGGTACATGTACATATCCAATGACACCCTATAGGTACTTTCTGTTCCCTTTGATGGCTTAAATACCAGAGCCCCGCCTACCAGGAAGTGCCCCAGGGTGTGTGTGTGTGTGCGTGTGAACCCAAAGCCCTCGCAGCACCTGTAAAGACCAGTCGAGTTGTTTACTGCGTGACTAGAATCACTTTGTACCTGTCCGGTGGCATTTTGCCCGTTTATGAATGATCGTTGTTGTTTAAAGAACAGAATGTGCAAGAACGGAATGTTACACAATACGTAGTCATGGGACACAGGACATGACATGCTAATTCTGAAGTGGGAAATGTAAGTGGGAGACGTGTGGCATGCTGTAGTAGTAAATGAATGGCTTTGTGAACATGGCTTATGATCGGTGCGTGGTGTGACTGTTTTTGTTTGGTCGTGACTATACTGTTGTAGGCCCGCTTGCTGGTTATAACACTCAACTGTATTGTGGGTGAAGAGGAATATATACACACACACACACGCACGTAAGCACGCACACACACACACAGACGAACACACACACACACAAACAGAAGAGGCACTTGTGATAAATGTGTTGAATGTTGTGGACACGGACAAAACACCAACAATTTGAAAAATAGGCACGGAAAGCAGAGAAGTATAGACAAAATAGCAATTTATTAATAACTTATCTTTTCTTTACATTCGTGTAAAGAACATATTGTGGAAGGGGGGCTGGCAGAGGTCACCAAGATGGCTGCTCTGCGGGTGCATGGGCAAAAACTAAAAAAAAATCTCTCATCATGACAAATAAAAACTGAATTTCTTTAAACTGAGTTTTTCCCTGAAAATACTCCTACTTTTAACCCTTGTGCACAGAATTCAGGAATAACCCATATAAACATTCAGAAATCAAGACAACATGTGCTATCAATTATATGGTGCCAAATTAAAAACTGCAAAGGAAAACCGCTAAAAGTGTGGTTGAGTTTTTGTTGAAAACAAATTAGAATTTCTATGTAGAGTTGAGAAAAGTGTTGCGAATGCGCAATAGAAAACCTTCTGAGCCCGAAAGTATAAGGCAAACCTAACCATCTTTGATTTGTGTTGAGGGTATGGGGTGCAAAAACAAAGGCCCAATCGGCTAGGATTCACACACATAAAGCGATTATCAAATATATTACATAGTACACTTATTCTTAGAAAGCCGACTTTGATTTTTGGCATAATCAACTGAAAAAAAAACATACTAATCAATATGCAGTTATGTTTGCTGCTTATACATAAAAAGTAGAATATGAAACAAAGAATCTTCAGTACCCACTTGTTTCAAAAGGGTATACACTAGAGCAAGGCTTTTTACTGTATTGTCTTCTTTTATATTAAGATGTATACACAACGTATAAATGTTTTTGAAAAGACTCCACAAATTGTAAAAATTTGAGTCTAGTATATATACTAGTGTGCCATTTAAAGCTGGGGGGGAGGGGGTGCTTCTGCCCCACACAGGCAAGTCTTCACAGAAGACACAGAGAAAGACGTCGAAGAACATTGACATCTTTGGAGGGGTGGAAACCAGTGCTAGAACCCCCGAAAAACAAAAATACAAAAGTTTCATTTTTGAAGAATCTGTCCAGTTTGAACAATCATTGTCTCTTTGGCACGCCAGCCCAGGAGCTCAGAAGCATAGAACGGAACAGGACAGCTGTCCGTCAAAACATCACTTTTTTCCCCAGATAAAAATGAAAAAAAATACCTTTTCACGAGTCCCAACAGAGATATAAGAATTTTTTGCAAGAGTTTATCTGTACTCTTTTTCTGAGTCCATGTCTCTTTGAATGTCCTTTTCATTGAGATAGCAGCGGCTGCGTCTTGGCCATGCGACTTTCGGCCCTTTCCAACTAACCAAACTCCGCAGCAGTCACCTCAAAAAACCTCCTGCTGTGTCAATATCGCCCAATAATAACCTCATGTCAGCCAGTCCGACGAAGAAGGAATGAGAAACTTTTTGCAGCGTTTTCCCCAAAAATGGTCGCCCATTTTTTTCAAAACCTCCATTAGAGGAAGGAGATAGAGAGAGAGAGATGGCATAGCATAGCCTGGCTAGCGTATGTACGGGTTGACCTCACGTGGACTCCAGGGGGTCCAGCTGGAAGACGTTGTGATTGGTCGGCGTGGTGAAGAACAGCGGTTGGCTAGGCGACGGGGCCACACGGTTGTCGCACGGCTGGCTGCCCTTGAGACCCAGTGTGCGCTCAAAGTCCAACAGCTGGCCCATGAAGTTGAAGTTGGGCGAGATGTTTGATTTCTTCAGCTTGACGATGTCGTACGCGTCGTTCATGGACAGGTTGAGCTTCTGCATGAGGTAGGCCACGGTGACAGTCACCGAGCGGCTGATTCCAGCCAAGCAGTGGACCAGGACGCCACATTTCTGACCCCTGGCTTCGTCTGTTAGGAAGAGAAAAATTGGAAACGTTATAGATATGTTCAGGAGGTATACAGTGGATTTAGAGCAATACATGGTTCAAAAATAACATCACATGTTATGAGAAAAAATATTGAGTCTCATTGTGTTTGACCAACAGTCCAAGACCTCCTAGATATGGATTATACAATGACCGAAGTGGAGTTAAAGCTACAGTGCGTAACTAATGTTGCCCCCATGAAGGACAGAGAGAAGCTACTGAAGTTTATCTCTCAACTATCTCCCATTCGTGTCATTCAACAACAACCCAATAGAGTCTTCGGCAGTAGCACACACACACACACAATAAACAGAGCCGACATTCTCTCAGTTTTTTTTCCTTAGTTTTTGGCCTAGAGTATAGAGAAGCCGGGCTTGGGGAAATTGACTATTATGGTCTATTAAACCATTCTTTTCCGCTCACCCGGGCCTCACTCCCGACAATGGTGCCATTTGGGTGTGTGTGTGTGTGTAAATGTAGGAGTCATGAGGGCACACTGTCAAGGCGAAACAGGATGTCAACAGGGCCTGTAAATGGTCCCTTTTGTAGTGTGTGGATAGAGGGAATGCCATGTCCTAGATTACTTTCAATGCCACTTCCTTCCTGTTGCACTCAAATTACTGCCCCCCCCCCCTTCCCCCACACACACACACACTCGTTCGTTCACTCTCTGTCTCACTCTCTCTCCTGTTTCAGCGATGCCCAAGTAGGCCTATGCACACACACACACTGCATTCTATCCCTCTGTCCGCACCATTACCGGCAGCAGACCTGTGTTTCCTCTGCCTCTACACAATGGGCCTCTAATCTGCCGCGCTCTGTGTTCCTGTGTGCTAGTTGGACAGATAGCATCACAGCCGCGGACACCTCATCTAATCTCGATTGCACAATAAGAACGTAAGAGCTTCCTGGTAGTGATAAGACATATTGCGTTAATAAGATTATATCACCGGCTATCTGGTGCCGCTGTGTTGATGTGCTAAACTAAACACACACACACACACACACACACACACACACACACACACACTTTGTCCGCATACAGTCATAACAATAGCACAAGGTCGTTAAAAGAGGAAATGGGTCGGATAGTTGTTTGATGATTAGTCAACCATTCAACTATTCAAGTGATGAGGTGGTTCCTGCTCCTTGATAGTGCAAGAGTTTGCTAAAAAAAAATTGGCATTTTTTGTGTCATTGTTAAGTCATATGTTTGAGTGTTTTTGGACTGTGGGTCAAACTGGTATTTCTCAACATTTTGTGAAATTCTATTGGTAAATAGACAGAAAAAATACTTATTTGCTGCTCACTCAATAGTTAAAATAATCATTATTTGCAGCTCTTGTCAAGTAGGCCTAGTTGAGCTTGTAAATAACCCAGAGCCCTGAGGCGAATAGTTTTCAGAAAGCACTCTAGCAACGCAGGCATATAATTACTATATTGTAAAGCATTTTGAGCTGCATTCCCTGTATGAAAGTTGCTATTTCAAATAGTTTTCTATTATTATATTTAGATAGATAGATAGATAGATAGATAGATAGATAGATAGATAGATAGATAGATAGATAGATAGATAGATAGATAGATAGAGAAAGATAAACTTAATTGATCTGTTATTATTGCTTATGCTTACCAATAAAGCTGATGGCCTCGGGGAAGAACTGGGAGAGATTCTGGCTCCAGTGATCGGAGATTGGGATCTGTTTGTATTTGAACTCGCCGGCGTTCTCGAACATGTTGGGCAGATTCGGTGTGACGTTGAGAATGTACTTGATGCCGTACTCTTCCAACACATCCAGGTTGGTGGAGTCTTTCGCGCAGCCCAGGTAAAGGTGAGGCAGGATTTCAACTGGGAAAGAGGCCGGCTGTTGTTGCGGGGGGTTGGACAAGGGGCTTCCGTCCGAATCGGTGGCGCTACTCGAATGCTGGTCAATGTCCGATTCGATGTCCGAAGATGAGTCCGAGCTGATACGGAGGCCGCCGAGGCCCAACACGTGCGCGGTGGGCGAACTGCTGCTGCTGCTGTTGGTGGAGGAGGAACAGCCGTCCAGGTTGGTTTCACACAGACCGGAATACTCCGCCTGGAATTTACTGAAGCCACCTGGGGAGACATCATGGAAGATACATCGTATTAATACAATGTCGTTGTAGGCTATATGAATATGTTTGTACTCATGCACTAACTGCACATAATATCCCCCTTAACGTTTGGCTATAGGCTACAGACTGTTTATAAGCATGCTATCTATCTATCTATCTATCTATCTATCTATCTATCTATCTATCTATCTATCTATCTATCTATCTATCTATCTATCTATCTATCTATCTATCTATCTATCTATCAACAGTTGAAATCACAACTCAAAACATACAATTCCCTCATTCCCCGCACCAGCTAAAGCGCCACCTTCCGTCTATGCGCAAAAGTCAACAACATGCGTGTCTGTCTGTAGGCTATGTGAATGAACCGCTACTGAACGGCCCCTGATTTGAACTGTGAATGAAGCTTGTTATAATAATGCACTCTTAGCCTACTCACCTTCCAGATAATAGGCCTTGTAGCCCTCGTCTTTCATCCTCCTTAGCAGCAATCCAAGCACCGAACCCCCGTCAACATTTGCGTTCCACTCCCGACTGTATTCATCATACAGCACGATCGTATCGGTCTTGCAGCGCCGGGCGAACCTCTCCCGGTCCTCCCCGTCTGAGAGCAGTGAGCGCACCGGGAGATTGCCTTTCTTGAGTCGGCGTAGCATCAGGCTGGGGATGGCCACGTTTATGGCTGTCTCGACGTGGGACGATTCGTAGAGCTCTTGCGCCCGGCAATCCATCACCAACAGGCCGACTCCTCTGCGGGTCTCCAGCTGCTCCCGGAGCCAGCCCACCGTCTTGCTAATCGCCATTACGGAGTCGAGCTGGACTACGGGCTTGAGCTTGTCAAGCATTTATGTGCAGGAGTGGGTAAAAGAATTGATTGGAAGAGAAGGGAGTTTTTTTCTGGCTGCAAGCAAGCAACCAAAAAAATTAAGAAAAAATATCAGTGAAGATTTTTTTTGTCCGACGCTAGAGAGACAGAGATAGAAAAGTCAAAATTCTGCAAAATCAGACGAGTAAGAAATGCTCAAATGTCCTCAAATCCAATGTCCAGTTATAATGCAGTTAAGGGACGAGACAGAACGTTGGAGCGCGCGTCTCCTTCACAGATTTCCCTCCCGACAACACTGGCAGTCATTCATGCAGTCTGGCCCGATAGAGACACACAGAGAGAGAGTCCGTGTTATTTATCAATGAGTCACACACACAGGCTCTGCATGCGACGATTGAGCGAGCTGATGTTGGCGCTTCCAATGCGTATTTGTAGCTCCAAGCGCAAAAACAAATGCTCTTCCTCTTTTCGCAATATCTTCCTTTGTGGAGATCCAATGTAGATAGGTAGAGTATCGGTAGATTTCTATGAACCACGCGGGTTTGTTTGCCGTCTAGTTGTGCCTGTGTACCGCGCGCCTGTTCCTCTATCCGTCTGCGAAGTGAACTGACGCTCTGCGGAGTGCAGGCTTGGTATATGCTCTATCTAATGCAGCGCCAGGCTCCTGAATGGCTTACAAACAGAGGGGGAGGGCGTTCCATTGGATTAGACATTCCGTCGGCTCGGCCAATCACAGAAGCCCATCGGCGGGGGTCGCCTTGGAAACGGTAGGCCGGATGGAACGGCCCCTCGCGTGTTGATGAATTGTTAATGAGTTTGTCATTCACAAAAAAACACAGAGAGGAATTTCCGCTCCGGATCAAGTGAGTGCAAACAAACAGAAGAACCGCGGGGAGAAGGAAGGAAGAGAGGGAGGGAGGGGGAGAGTGGCCTTTAGTCAGACAGAGAGGGAGAGAGAGAGAGAGAGAGAGAGAAATGAGTAGGCTAATAGGTGTTAAGCTGTAGGCTACTAATAACACAGACCTGTTATAATGTGATTTACATTGTTTATTTGGTTTGAACTGACTTTTTTTTAATGTAGACACTTTAGCAACAATAAAAGTAGGCTACATGTTATTAAAGTACATTTTGATGTGTCACATAATCTATTGCTACATTATTAGTAGGCTACACTGGCATATAGCCTACACAAAAGAATACATTAAACACATTCAGAAACCAATTATGATCAAAACACAGAAACATATCATAAATGTGGATTTCCCATTATTAGCCATGTCTGCAATAAAAATAAAATAAAAAATAATTCAATTTTGAAAATCTAGATTTTTTTAAAAATAAAAGCGGAGACTACTATAGCCTACTGTCTGAAAAATGTCATGATTGAAACCAATGTTATGTGACATTTAAAAGCCTCATATATTTGACTAATGAGATATCTTGAACCTTTTATACTATAGACCCAAACTCTCTCTTCTATCCTGGAAGGTCAGAGGTCAGGCACACAGCAACTGGTGTGGGATCATGCATTGCTTTTGCTCCAAATGTTCAGTGTCTCTCGTTTGACTATTTATAGGCATATGTTTGAGTAGAATGAACATTTTGGTTTTATATCAACTACTGACAACATTTCTACCAAATTCCAATACATTTTTTGTCATTAAGGGCATTTTCAATAAGTTATGTAGAGATGAAAATTTGAGAAAAATCCAGATTGGTCTCTTAATTTTTCCGGAGCTGTAGCTTCAATGAGCAAGCCAAAAGTAGATTTGAAAAACACATTAAATGAAACAAAAACAACATGTCCATGTGAGTGTAGACCTCCATGTATTTCTGTTCAACATTTCAGTGCAAAGCGCCTGAAATAACCACAGCTGAATATTACCTCTCTGTGACATTGTGAGAGCACACAACAGCAGTGCAGCTATTCCTGTCTGTGCAGCCTTCAGTGGACTGGAGAGGGTCGTCTGAGTGGGTGGTGGGTGTACCAATCATATAGTATAATAAACCAATGTACCAATGTGTCACCCTCTCTCTCTCCCTCTCTCTCTCTCTTCATCTCTCTCTCCCTTTTTTTCAATAACTAGACACAGTTAGATTGGTGTGTGTACCAATGGGACACCCTCTCTCTCTCTCTCTCTTTCTATCTGTCTGTCTGGTTGTCTCTCTCCCCCTCCCACTCTCTCTCTCTCTCTCTCTGTCTGTATGTCTCTCTCTGTCTCTCTTTCTCTCCCTTTCTTTCAATAACTAGACTCACAGTTAGAACCACAAATCATCCATTTTGATATTCATATAATTCTGCTGCAGTGCTGTAGAAATATTATCCTGAAATGGCTTCAGTTGTAGCACATGTATCCCAGCCAAGAAAGTGGAAAAAGTAACGTTGACTTGCTTTAAAAATCACATGCATTACAAGCTAGCTTCACATTAAAATAGACTTAAATGAAGATAGACAAGACATTGGACTTTAATTTGCTTTCATGCCAAAATTTGAGACAGCGCCTCTTAGCACACAGTGGACTGGAAGAGACTGACAGACAGACAGACAGACAGACAGACAGACAGACACAGATGGACGGACATACAGACAGACAGACAGACATAATGCCTCTTAGCACACAGTGGACTGGAGTATATCCTGAAATCCTCTTTTGAACTGAATCGAGAAATCCATTTTTAATTTTTAATTGGGGAATTGTGACCCAAGAAATCGGAATCTAAATCAAATCGAATTGTGGGATTCCTATGAATTCACAGCCTATACTTTACAGGGTCCCAGCCATTTTCGTGGGCCGTCCTGCATGTATCTTGTGATGTCTTCATTTAGGTAAAACTGACTTTTTATAACATGTTAGATTGACAGTGGTGACTCCCCGTCTCTCACAACCTTTTAACACAGACAGACACAACGCCTCGTCCCATACAGAGCCATCAGGGATACTGATAGCTTCCAAACAAGCCCTGTTAAGGACTTCCACACCCACCGTTTTGCATTTGCTCAGCATAGGCTTACACTCAAAGCAGCATTTCCACTAACAGTGTTTTCATGGCCATGTACCTCTCGCCTTTCACCCGACTCTTAAGCACACACAGAGCCTTTTAATTGAGGACATGTTGATTTAATATCACTTGTTCAGACTTCTCCGACTTGTATTAGCTTCAGACTATTGGGAAAAGCATCAGATAAACCACAGTTATCCTTAAGAGGAAGTTACAGCTATGGGCTACAACTCAAGTGTTATACATTATCTACAGCTCTGGAGAAAATGAAGAGACCAGGCTGAATTTTAATTAAATCTTCATCTCAAAATTACTAACTGGAAAGGCTCTTACAGTAATGACAATTTTGTTATTGGGAATGTGGTAAAGATGTTGTTAGTAGTTTGTAAAAACCAAAATGTTCATTCTACTCAAACATACGCCTATAAATTGTAAAGAAAAAAGAGACACTGAACATTTGGAGTGGTCTCTTAATTTTTTCCAGAGCTGTATCATCTAAGTGTTATGATAGTAATGTGGTGTATTAAGCCTATTTGTCATGTTAACTAAATATGGCATCTAAATCAACTCCTGTTTATTTGCGGAACACGCTTGGTAATGTGCAGAAATGTCACATCCTTTGGATTTTCGCGGGAAAAATCCGACCAAATTCCTTCAAAGAAAATAAGTGTAGTGTAGTTGAAAAAGAAAATGATATATAAAACATTGAAATAATTCATTCATATCATATTTACGTTCATATTAATTCGAATGGCCCAGAAAAGGGTCCGAAGGAGTAAATTAAGGAGTCATTTAAAGGATGCACTGAAGTTAAAACACCCGCACACAGAACAGGAGACGGCAGCTCTCCCAGCCAGCATGCCTGTCTCTCTGGCATGTCTGTGTGTGTGTGTGTGAGTGTGTGTGGGTGTGTGTGGGTGTGTGTGTTGTTCCTGTTTGCATATGAAGTGTGTGTCGGCCCCCGGCGATAACATTGGCCCCGGTTGGCCCCTTGCAGCGTGATAGAAGTCTGTCTGAATGGAGCCAAGCTGTTCCTATTCACCTTCAAATGAATTATCTTCCCTTTCACCAGCACACACACACACACACACACACACACACACACACACACACACACACACACACACACACACACACACACACACACACACTACCTCCTCCCTGCTGCTAGGCCTATTCTTCTTGTGGGTTTTTCATTTTGCCCTTGGCCCCCTCTGTCTCTTCCTCTCTCACCAGCTCTGTGTTGTTTCGGCCGCTCTCTTTGTCCCTGTCACCAAATCTGCCGTCACTCTCCGTAGCATACATAAATTGTGTGTGTGTGTGTGTGTCCGTAGCATACATAAGCCCCTTTTACACAGCCAGTGAAAGCCGGGAATATGCCGGCCTTTCGGCCCTCCGCCCTGCTGTTTAAATGCGACCGTTGCGGAAACGAGGCAAGAAAGGTGCGAGTGATTGTTCCGGGAATTTTACTACCTCGTGTTGTGATGTTTCCTGATGAATCTAAAAGCACTTTTCACACCTGAGAACGATCCACTTCCTCTCTGGCATTTTCACAAAGTTCTCATCCACATTGAAATAGCAAAACAACAGGTTGTAGATTAACTCATATTCATCACAGATTCACAGAGACAAGTCTTGGCGAGATTTGAATCGTGGTCCAAAAACAGTCTAGTTCCTGCATAGAGACAGACGCTTCTTACTCATTCTGTTGTGTTGCGAACACACTTGGTAATCTAATACATGAAGACGCTTACTTTGCAACACATACAATTGGTTTTTATTGACCAAAATGAGCAATCACAGAAAGTGATCTGGCATATTTTCTAGATCATTCCACAATTTTTTCTTCAATTTCAAAAACAGTCTAGGGTGGGCAAATCGCAGAATGAGTGGCCATGGAAGACCAAATGAAAAGCAAGGACTATGACTTATGATTATAAAATGTAAACAGACTTGTGGTCACTAAAGGCTATTTGAAAAAAAAACAAGTTTGCATGTTGTAACTTTTCCGTCAACACTAACATGTTCAAATCCTTTTTAGGTCCTGCTACAACTGAGTAGATCAGAGGTGACACACGTTGCCTTGTTTGGTCTTAGTTTGTGAAAATATGACAAACTTCCCTTATTTGTTGCCCCATTTATTTTCTCCTGACTCAAAAGCACAATGAAATCATGTCCAATTAGTTTGGTTTAGGCCTTTTTTTTAATATATTTGTTATTCTTTTCTGGATTGTAATGTTTTTTCCCAGAAAGCGAAAAAATTCTGCGTGCTTTCCTTCGACGCAAACATACAGCTTTGTAAAAAAATTAAGAGACCACTCCAAATGTTCAGTGTCTGTCGTTTGACTATGTATAGGCATATGTTTGAGTAGAATGAACATTTTGGTTTCATAATATAAACTACTGACAACATTTCCACCAAATTCTAATACATTTTTTGTCATTAAGAGCATTTTCAAGTTATGTAGAGATGAAGATTTGAGAAAAATCCAGACTGGTCTCTTAATTTTTTCTGGAGCTGTATCATATATTCAGGTGTCAAAGACTGTTGTCTCCGTTTCCTTAAAGTTTCTCATTTTCAATTCATTCCAGTTTTCCTGACCCGCCTGTCCCTCCCTTGTCCCTCCACACATTTACATTAGAGTCGGTGGAGATTTGCATGTTGACAGAGCTCATGATTGAAGATGAGTGAATGGAATGAGTTTCATTCAGAAGCAGGTCTCCTAAAGGTCAGTGACACGTCTCCATTATCTCTGGTTAATACCTGCTGCTTCATACACTCCCACTGCTACTGGCTTCAGAGTATTTATATTTTCTAATTGATATTAAATATATCACATATCCAAAACGTTTCTGTTCTTGTGTATTTAAGGGTATATAGACAGTTTTTGTTTTAAGCAAGATTTAGAGATTTTCGTCAAATATTGCTTCCATAACATGTCTTCTTTCATACTAGTATAAATCAAAGGTCCAAAATGTACATTTAGGTGTTTTATTTGACTAAACCTTGTCTGTTTATTCAGTATATTTCTCGTATACAACCATCTCTGATGGCCATTCATTTTATATTTCATACTCCAACCAAATATTTTAGTTTTAACAGGTAAAGCTTCATGATGATATATATAAGTTAAACATGTTCCTATTCACCTGCAGTGTTGCCTTCAATGTCTGTAACACAACATGTCATTTCTTGATCCTCTAAAAACTCACTGTCACTCTCTGTCATTGAAACTCAAATTGGAAAGCAGTATTTCAGGCCTAATTCACAGGGGGTTTCATCCGGTTAATCTCCATCTTTCCCAGTCTGCCTCCGACCCAACCGACCAAACCCTCGTCCCATTCAGACCCTATTCTAGTCTCCTCACCAGCGGCTGCTCCTCTCAGACGGAGGAAATCCTTTGTCCTCAAACAATGACTCTCTACATGCACTAATCAGGTCTGGAGCTAGACCCTGTCTCTCTCTCTCTCTCTCTCTCTCTCTCTCTCTCTCTCTGTGTGTGTGTGTGTGTGTGTGTGTGTGTGTGTGTGTGCGTGTGATAATGTACACAGCACATGACACATATTCAGGAAGTTGAGTTGACGACATCGCAGAATTTATTGTGTGAGAAAGACAGAGAGAAGGAGGCAGACACAATGAGAGAGTGTCTGCGAATATTTTTGCTACGTTGCAAAACAGTGCTAAAGTTAGCACATGATGCATAGGAAGTCACTGTGTGCTTGAGAGATGAAACCGAGTGTTTAGTATTAGTGGGTAAGAGGCTACGGCTAAACGAGCTAAAAAGAATAGCAAACACAAACGCTTAAAGTTATTTAGAAAATTAGATTCTTGAAACTTAATTCCGAGGTCTCAAGTTATTTTATCCACAATTTTACACCTGATATCAACACGTGATCTGTGTGTGATTATCTGGATAGGAAGAGAACATGTCATCCAATGTTCTGAGCAGATTTCAGCTGAGTCCAAATGACCCATGTAGAACCATATTCTCAAATAAAAAATTGCTTAATTGTCCTCTTTCAGTAAGCAAACGCCTTCTTACCCTCCACACACACACACATACACACACACACACACACACACACACACACACACACACACACACACACACACACACACACACACAAACACAAACACACACACGTGGAGTTTGTACAGTACAGTCACTTCCGTTAAGATGGGACTTTTCAGCTGAGTCCAAATGACCTCTGTAGTGCCATATTCTTAAAAAAAAATAAAATTGCTCAATTGTCTTCTTTCTGCAAGTTTGGTAAAGAAAAGCCATGACTAAGATATGTGGAGTTTGTACAGAACAGTCAGTTCCGCTTCTTAGAATGTCATTCAGCTCTGCCCACTTGTTCTGCACAATACAATCTGTTATAAGATCACAATGCAATGCTAGCAGAATACAGATAACAAAGATGCTCATGATTATTTACCAGGATGTGCCATTGTTTTTGTATATTCAAAATGCTGAGTAGACCGGACTCTTGTACACTCAAATTGTATTGGATCCTTATCAATAAACCTTTGCTCACGCACAAAAAACATGGTTAGTAATATGTTGTTGTTGAAAGTCTTTAAAAGTTTCAAACAACAACATGTACCAGCCTCAACAGTCCACAGTCAGTCAGGCTCTTATCCAGATACACATTGTACATTTATTATCTGATTTAAACATGATCTGAATGGACCACAATCAACACCATGGCAAGAGAAGTTGCAACAGAGTGATAATGTCCACCAACAATCAAGATTGACATTTCTGTCTGTATAACGCTATATAATGAGTCAGGGTATAGGGGGCGACGCTGTGACCACTGCGCCACGAGTGCCCCATGATTTCCATCTTTAGACATATTTTTCATTTCTTCACATTTAAAAAAGTCCAAACAGATCATGTTCGCATGTCCTATGTACTGTAAAAGCCAAACAACAAGTCAAAAAGCAGAAAAAGGCCAGTCAGCATGAAGATGAGTCGCCGTTAAAGATGAAGTCTGTCGGCAGCAAAGTGTGTGTGTGTGTGTGTGTGTGTGTGTGTGTGTGTGTGTGTGTGTGTGTGTGTGTGTGTGTGTGTGTGTGTGTGTGTGTGTGTGTGTGCAAAGAAGTCTGAGATTAGCAGAGACATAACAGGAGGAGAAGCTGCCAGCCACACACACACACACAACAGATAACAACCGCATGCTTCCTCGTCTTATCACACTCATTCTTTCTGTGCAGGGGCGAGAACACTCACCAGAACACCACACACACACACATACACACACACACACACACACACACACACACACACACACACACACACACACACACACACACACATACAAACATGCAAAAACACACTCATATACAGAAACAAACACACACGAACACACACACATATACACAGATGAACACACACAAGCACACACACACAAAAACACAATCATATACACACACACACACACACACACACACACACACACACACAACACACACACATACAGGTGAACAGCACGCAATGCTCTGACAACTCATTCTGTACATGCTGTTCTCTTGCAAACACACACACACACACAACACACACACACACAACACACACACACACAGGTGAACAGCACGCAATGCTCTAACATCTCATTCTGTACATGCTGTTCTCTGGCAAACACACACACACACACACACACACACTTTCTCTCTGGCCTCATGCTCTGTTAGCACTACAGTGACAGAGGCTGTGGTGACTAGGTCTTGGAAAGCTTAGAATTAAAAACGCTTATATAATTTGTTTCCCTTTATGCTGATGGTACAAAATCTTTAGGCCAAAATATTTAACATGGAGATTCTAAAAGTCACATTGTGCCTCTAGTAGTGAGTTCAAAGATAGATTAAAGATTGACAACTTTGTTTTTCACATGACCTTTTGAGATATGTACATGATAGGATAATAACAATGTATGATGCACTAGTAATTTCAATTCAATTCAGTTTAGTTAAGAAAGGGACAGTGCAATTTGATGAAACGCATGATCATATATGCGTTAAAAATACAAGAATTTGCCTAAAGGCTATTTTTCATCTGTAGTGCCCTGACATCAATGTTAAAAGGAAATTCAATTAAACAGGATGAAAAAACAACAACAACATAAACAGGACGGACAAATTTACTTTTTGAACATGAAACCAAATGATCAGGAACCATAACTGGAAGTTCCCTAAGGTCAAACTGTAGTTAAACTTCCTCAATTCCTAAAGGTGTACTTGCAAAAATTTAAATTTAGATTTTTACATGACATCATAGAGACGTAGTACCATGAAGAGGAAACAACAAAGTGTGATGCATGCTTTTGTTATTTACTTTTTGAATGGGGAAAAAATGAATTATCAGGAACCAAAACCTGAAGTTCCTAAGGGCCATAATTCGGGTAAGCTTTTTGCATTCATAAAAAAGTATTTGAAAAATTCCCTGCGATAGAGATGTTGTTTTTGAAATGACATTTTAGAGACGCACATGACAAGACATCAACAATGACTTACATACGCTTTTTGTAATTTTACTTCTTGAACATGAAACTAAACTATCAGTAACCAAAGCTGGAAGTCCCTAAGGTCAAAATATATGGTAAGTATGCTTCCAAAGGCAGTACTTGTGTTACGTTGGGCATACCGATCCAACATGGGGGTGACATACAACTTGTAAAAATCCCTGCGATGGAGACTTTGTTATTTACATGCCACACATTACAAGAACAACGTGTGATCAGGAACCAAAGTAGGAAGTTCCCAAGGTCAGATCATTTAAGCGTTCTGCATTCCAAGTACTTTTGCAAAGTTCCCCAAACTATCCACAGTTAACAAAAAAAAGTAAAAAAAAAAGTCACAGTTTCTTTATTGTTAGTTCTGATATATGCAAGACATACATCGGGATCAAAATGGCGTTTATATCCCATGGTGCAATAGGAACGATCAAATTGTTTAAAGAAAAAAATTATTAAAAAAAAAAGAACTCAGATTTGTGTATGACACATGGGTGATTGTAGATTGTCATCTATGACGCGTCTGAATTTGTCCTAAAGCATAATTGTAAGGTCTCCTCAGATTGGCTGCCGTACTTTTACTTCTGACTGCAGTGTATTTGTGTGTGTGTGTGTGTGTGTGTGTGTGTGTGTGTGTGTGTGTGTGTGTGTGTGTGTGTGTGTGTGTGTGTTGGCTGTGTAAACTGTGGAAGTCAAATGATACCACAGTATATGAGACAGCGTCTTTTAAACTTTAGCTGACCTCTTAAAGAGAGAGAGTTATAAGCCCCTTTTACACAGCCAGTGAAAGCCGGGAATATGCCGGCCTTTCGGCCCTCCCCCCAGCTGTGTAAATGCGACAGTTGCGGAACGAGGGAAGAAAGGTGCGAGTGATCGTTCCGGGAATTTTACTACCTCGGGGGGTAGTAAGATTCCCGACACGATCAGTTCCGCCTCTCTGTTTAAATGCTCCAGCTTGTTGTTGCGGAACAGGGGGGCGTTTGACGTTCCATAGTCTACGTTCTAAACATGCGACCATGTTAGCAGTTGAAGGACGTGTGTTTAACATTAACCACGGCGGCCTGATGTCCCGTAAAAATCACCAAATAAAAGGAACGGTGTATAATCTAGCTGATCATAAGGTCCGTTGCTCAATCCAAACCCCCGCGCTTCATTTTGCAGAGTGTATGAGTCTATTTCTGCCCAGGAGAAGTTGTACAATGGAAAGCTAGGCTAGGCTAAGTAAGGGATAAAGTATAGCGAACGGGTCACTTGCTAGAAATAAAGACCGACAAGCTGAAGCAGGAGCCCGACGCGCAGCGGAGTGCTCTTGTTCAGCTTGAAGGTCGACCTAGTAACGGGGGAATAGTCTGCTCGCCCCGCTAGACTGTCTGCTTCAGCTGACTGAAGGCTCCGGCTCAGCTGTTAGCCACAGAGCTACTGTTTTGCTAACACATTCCGCCGCCGCTATTATATCCTAAGTCTGAGCGTATATCCACACTTTATTTCTGTCTACAGTAACGTGACTTCACACACTGTGTGTATGTGTATGTCTGATTGGCAGATCGCTGCCCTCACAAAGAGACTCGCTCACAACCAACCTGTCACACACACACACACACACAGAGGTGAAGCGGTCGGATTGATTTAGTCAGTTTGGTTAACCTGGGACAGTCCCAGTGATGTTGGACTCAGCGCGTAGCGAGATCAACTGGCACATCGTGGGTACAGTAAAATACGGCCCTCTTACTGCAAGCTCCAGCACTTCTGCTCTCAATTCACCGGCCATTGTTGTTGTTGTAAAGCAGCTGACCGGCGCGGCGCTAAATGTTTACGTCACACCTGACGCTGTTTACAAGCACCTCTTTCATTCCGGAGCGCTGTGTAAAAGGGACTACTGATGCGCCAGCAGGCCGGCGTTGCTTGGTTCTGTGTAAATAACACAGAAGCAAGCAAAGCCGGCATATTGGAGTGATGTTGTTCCATCAATATGCAGCAATCTCTGTGTAAAAGGGGCTATAGACTAAACCCACCAACTATAATGCACAATGAAATACATTACAGGCCTTGACATACAACTTCTCTGCCCTTAATATTTGTTGCAAATTTTGCCGTCTTCCAGTCGAGAAAAGGGAAACAAATGACAGCACTGATGGATTTTCAGTGATAAATAGTAGTATTGTTGTCTGTTAAAATGCCCAAATAAGTAGTGTCTATGTCAACAGCATCATTTATTTCTTGTCATTTCCTCCGTGTGTAAACAGCATTTCCACATATGGGCTTATCTGTCTCCATCAGCTGCCGTCTCCACCTCCCATCTACCATCCATTCACGTGTTAATCAACGGACCATTTACACCCACTTTACCTGAGGCAGTGGGGGGCACACAGGGTCACACACACACACACACACACACACACACACACACACACACACACACACACACACACACACACACACACACACACACAAACACACACACACATGCAGGGACGCAGACAAGTAGGCGCACATGTTTTGTCTGTTTCGCAAACTTGTCTTGTTCTTACACAGACAGACCAACACACACACACACCCACACACACACACACACACACACAAACACACATCCTGTGTTTCAAAAGGCCAGTTGCTTTGCGTTTCGGTGTCCTCATTCTCAAAAACAATGTCAAAACACATAAGTTTTGTTGATCTATTTTTTCATTCACTTCCTACAACCAAGTGAATATTTTAGATGAATGATGAGAATTTTAATGAATTCTCATCATAAAACAGTGGTGATCAACCTAAGTTTCATATTATTTGTGTGTTGTTTCTACACATTTTTGTGGTTTTATTATTACTCGTAATCTGCATATTTTGGTAAACTGCATTGTCAGAGATATACTTCCAGGGAGGTTGGAAGGAGGTTCCGTGACAGACCCAGACACACACCCTGTCCTGAGCTCAGCCCAGATAATCACACACACACACACACACACACACGCACACACACACACACACACACACACACACACACACACCCTGTCCTGAGCTCAGCCCAGACAATGGCGGCTCCAGCGTTATCAAGAGCTCCATCACTCTGTCTCTGCATCGCCTCACTGCTGGCCTGTTCCTCTATCTGTATCTGTGTGTGTGTGTGTGTGTGTGTGTGTGTGTGTGTGTGTGTGTATGTGTGTGTGTGTGTGTGTGCGCAACCAACAGAGAGGATTTCCCCCTCAATGCATGGCCATTTCCATGTTCCTTTGACCCATTTCTGCCTGTCACTGTGTTCACACCTACACAAATGTGATGTGTTGTACATTATCACACACACACACACACACACACACACACACGCACACACACACACACACACACACACACACACGTTACACAGCTGTTTTGAGGGAATAGGAGTATGTCTGTCATATCGCTGTGTATTGTACATTTGTTCCAGTGTGGTAGCATATGTCCATGACCCAATCAAATCAAATCAACATGAAATGAAATTAAATCCTGGCATCTGAAAAATCTTAATTAGATTTCCAAAGACTTGTATGTTTTTGACGAGTATGTTACCTAGCAACGTCTTTACTGTACAATATTTGTTTGGATACCAAAGTGATATTGCATTTTCTTATCAGTCTCAACCTTCAACCGTGTTCTACAATCACGATTATCTGAATGGAAATAGCAATGTTCAAAAATATTTCATTTACTGTGATCATTTGCAATTGTTCTATCATTCTGCCCACTTTGCTTCATTTCAAAGCTAGTATAACTGCACATATGTTTTCCTTTATGATATTTTTACTGTGCATTTTGATATTTAATATTTTTATCTTATATTTTACATTATTCAACTTGCCTTATAGTTTGTCTATTTTAAAGCACCATAAGACCATTGCAAATTCCTTGTATATGATTGAATGTACCTGGCGAAACTTTTTTTGATTCTGTAAAAAAAGATGAAAAAAATTGCAGAAAGAAAATACCACTCTATCGTCTGCATACATCCGTCATTCCGTTGACATGCTGGTTTCATAAAGACAAAATACCGAAATGTTTTGTGTTTTCAGGTCAACTTAATGTCCTTCACGGGAGAGTGTATTTTTCGGATGTGTATGTGTGTGTGTGTGTGTGTGTGTGTGTGTGTGTGTGTGTGTGTGTGTGTGTGTGTGTGTGTTTTTCGGATGCACCACTGGCTTTATTCCCAAACAAAAAGTATGTCCAAGCTGACACTTGATAGAGAATGATTGATAGTGCACATTAATGCACATTACTGTCCGTAAAAAATAACTGAAAGTCATTGTAGAGATAAAACTGAATGTTTTACATATTGAAGGTGTGCTATTCTGGATGTATTGTTTTCAAAATGTTAATTAAAGAAAAACTTTGAAGAAATAACACTGTAGCTGGGAACACGTTGCACTGTCATTTATTTATTTATATATACTGTTGGGTCGATCAGATATTAGATTTAAAGTATAGTAAAAAGCTTTTCAAAATGCATCTGACATACATTTTTCTCATAATGTATCAGATGTGGTATCTTTCATTTGAATACTGTATGTCTGACTGTGTAAATACCACACACACTGAAGGTAAATGCCAATTCCTGCCCACCAAAATAGCTGTTGTCCAAACGTAAACAAGTCAACTGGCACCCAGGTCCTTCTTATTTTGGTAACGTAAGACATTACTATTTATTTTTATTTTTTTAAAGATCATTCTTTGGCTTTTTCAAGCTTTATTGGATAATACAGAGTTCAAATGGGGAGACACATTGTCTACAGTGACAGCCCACAATGAAACTGAATTCATTAATGTATTAAAATGCATATTTGAAGTAACACAAGTGTGAGTGCGTCCATGTCTGCTGTCTTGTTTTGACAGTCTCCCCTCTGTACATTGAGTCCACTTCTAGATGACATACAGTATATTTGTCCGTCCAGCTGTTTGGGAAATGAAAACCCGCCCGCTGCCTGAGCAGGAATGTCTGCAATGTTTGGCTAAGAGAAACAAAGTGGATCCATGCCTTTTTTGGGGACAAATTGTTCAAAATTGAAAATTACATACAATCTCTCAGAGTCTCAATCACAAGCTCTCCCCAATACCCCTTTGTGTGTTTTACCATACAATAACAATACATAATGCATAATACAACACACACAAACACCCACACGTTTGTAAGGCTATAATTGTGAGGTCATTCATTGAGATAATGCATTCCCATAGCCCCTTACCAAAACTAAATGCCTAACCCCAACCCCAACCCTTACACTAACCCAACCTAAACCTAATTCATAACTGAACCCTCAAACAGCCCTTCAAAGGCCTGTCCCAAAGTGAGAATCGTCCCAAACGTCCGCACTTTGCAAAAATGTACACACTCTAAAAGTCTAAAACTCAAATTAGTTCTCACACAAAAATAAAATGTTAAAGTACAACACACACACACACACAAACACACACACACACACACACACGCACACACACACACACACACACACGCACACACACACACTTCCACATCAGTGTTTCCTGTTTTCTCCATACTCATGTGTTTCCAGCCGCTCTGTTTCTGTTTGTTTGCGGCGTCCCCTCTTAAAGGACGCCCTTCCTGTTTTCACTGGAACACAGAAGTCGAAAGTGCAGAGCGGCAGGACTATCTGTCCACTAGAACCAGTAGCAAAACACACTGACTTTTTTTCTAACTAGCACATACTTGATGGCGGTGGCAGTGCAAAGACACCATCACTTAAATATTTAGCTGAATAGATAAGCGGAGATAACTCAGGCTCATATTAGAAAACAATACTTATTCATAATCATACAGTCCTGCAGCCACACTATTTTTTTGATCTGCTCTCATTTTCATTTGCGGTTTCATTCAAACATTCTCAGTGTTTTATAACACACTGGACACTTGAATATTATATTTTAAATAGCCATACATCACTGTATTTCCTTTAAAAACAGAACCCCAGAGCAGTAGATTGGATATTGTAATGCTGCTGTGGTACTGATACAAGGGAATCTGTGGGATTTCACATTATGTAACAGTGTTTCAGAATGTGTGTGCGTGCTAATTTGATTAATCTAAAACATAGTAATAAAACATAAACAGGAAATCATAAAAATCTTTTCGTCCTGGTTCTCCAGTGTTCCTGTGTTTAATGTCTTCACACACACACAAACACACACACACGCACGCACGCACACAAGCACGCACGCACGCACGCACACACACGCACACACACACACACACACACACACACACACACACACACACACACACACACACACACACACACACACACACACACATTTGTTTCTTTTTTTCCTGGATGTTTTTCAGGAAGGAATGAGACAAATTGAATCAGCTCACAATGTGATCGTTTCTCAGTCCGCTTTGTTTACGAAGCAGTTAGGATTCCAGTGACACAGTGACCCATTGTGTTGATGGAGACACACAGACACACAGACAGACAGACAGATGCACACACACACACACACACACACACACACACACACACCACTGCAGTCTGTCTGTCATACCTTAAGAAAAAAATCTGCAGATTTTAACTTCTTGTCTCAATAGTCGCCATGGGCCAGCATTTGTTGGAAAAAAAACACAGTTACATGTTGTGCAAAGTGCCGGATAAAGTCTCATCAAGTTCAATTAAATAGAAAGTCTGAGAATGCTACCAATATCACATTATTGCAGATAGACACAAGCAGAAGCAACCACTTATTTTTTAACCTATGGTCATGCTAATGGAATTTGAGGAACAACTCTGCACAAACACTGCTACTCTGTGTCTTGATTTGACGTCACACATACACATGACGCATGCAGGGACTCAGTGCAATCTGTGTCAAGGGGTCAGTGAACGATGTTAAACAATTATAAAATAACTCATGCTCATGTACGTATTGTTATCGTGTCTTTAAAAGTATTATGGTTTATTATGGAGGCAATAAAATACAAGTTGCAACTTAAATCCACATAAAATCTACATAAACCCTCTGAGCCTAAATTTGGTTTGTTTCCCGGTTTTATGTATATGACTGGTTTATGCCTCTGTGCTGGACAGTAAAAACCTGAACACCTAATCATTTGGACAAAGATAAAATAGCGATTATATTGTCAGCCTAACGCAGCTACAGCCCCCAATAAAGCTTTTACAGTGCTGCTGTTACATAAAAACACATATAAAAAGAGGAATTCCCGACCTCAGAGATAGGGCGAGTACACTGACACACTTGTGCATGTTTAAATAGACTTCAAGTCAAGTCAACTTTATTGTCAATTTCTGCAATATGAGACACACACACACACACACACACACACACAAAGGAATCGAAAATAATTATTTTTTCTACGACTCCTTACAACTGCAATAACCTCAACTACAGGGTCGGTGGTTCGATCCCCTGTCCCCCCGCCACATGTCGAAGTTTCCCTGAGCAAGACACTGAACCCCAAATTGGTCCCTATATAGCTTGCTATCGGTGTATGAATGTGTGTGTGAATGGCAACGTGGGAATGGGAACAGGTCTCCCTTGAAAAAGAGTCTCCGGTCTCAATTGGGTTTACCTGTATAAATAAAGGTTTAAAAAATAATAATAATAAAAAAAATAGTATAAAGCATAAAAAAGATAAGTGATACTTACAATAAATACTTTCTAAATAGTGCAACAAGTAAAGCGAACACCACACCGTAAACCTATTCTTTTTGATTAATTTGATTATCTAAAACATATATATATGTGTGTGTGTGTGTGTGTGTGTGTGTGTGTGTGTGTATGTGTGTGTGTGTGTGTGTGTGTGTGTGTGAGGAACATGTTTCACTAAAGGTGGTATCATCAATTGTGGAGGATGCTTATTTAAAAATAACTTTTTGTCAATAAAAGTGAATATCTCCTCACTATCTGCTACCTGTCCGTACTGTGGTTGCTCCGGAAAAAATTCAGTGTTAGGGCC
>NC_137234.1:7981080-7983580 GCF_949987685.1 Ammodytes marinus
ACACGTTACGCAGGCAGGCATACAGCGTAATGTGGGTCAACATTTTATTTGGATTTGAGTAAATAACATAGAATGAGTCTAGCGCTAGCCCTATAGCTAAAAAAAAAACTTACCCACAAAAAAAACGTACACGGAAAAGTGGTTTATGTAGTGTGTTTTTTTTCAAAATGTTCAACTCAATGCAGTTCTCCTAATGCTAGGGGCCCCTGAAGTGAATTCAGCAACAATTAAAAACTATCTAGTGCGCACTAGAACCTGTCTAGTGCGCACTAGAAGATACTACGCACACGCAACAGTGTAACAAACACTGCTACTTTGTGTCTTGATTTGACGTCACACACACACACACACACACACATGACGCAGGCAGGCACACACACACAAACACACAAACACACACACACACACACACACACACACACACACACACACACACACACACACACACACACACACACACACACACACACACACACAGTTTATTATAAGGTTACATACAAAGGTTTTTTTTGGTGCTGTGCAAATGATAGAAAAGCGTCGGTGTTTGGCTCAATAAAGAAAAACTAGAACTGACTCTATGCTTGACTTGACCCTGCTACCACCCCCCTTCCCCCCATGTATAGCCTCTAGCCGGGGACCACCCAGACTGTCACTCACTCACACACACACACACACACACACACACACACACACACACACACACACACACACACACACACGCAAACACACGCAAGCATGCACACACAAACACACACACACACAGACACAAACACGCAGACACTCACTCACTCACTCACTCACTCACTCACTCACTCACTCTGGAGTTGGTCCAGGAGAACAGGCCCCTTTTTTGGAACAATTAGCACAAGGGAGCGACCTTTGACCGACAGCAAAGGCGGATTGTGTGTGTGTGTGTGAGTGTGTGTGTGTGTGTGTGTGAGTGTGTGTGTGTGTGTGTGTGTGTGTGTGTGTGTGTGTGTGTGTGTGTGTGTGTGTGTGTGTGTGTGTGTGTGTGAGAGAGTTTTTGTGGAAGAAATTGGCTGCGACACACAAAGCCAGGAGTCTTACACGCTACTGCAGACACACTCAGTCACTCACACACACACACACACACACACACACACACACACACACACACACACACACACACACACACACACACACACACACACACACACACACACAGAGTCTTACACGCTCCTGCAGATAAACAATGAATGGGGTTTTGTTGGAGAGAGCGGTTCATTTGCTACAGCTAAGAGGATGTGATTCTCTCCGCTTAGCCGTTCCAAAAAGTTGAGATCAAAAAGACACAAAAAGATAAAGTGTTTTTTTGTGGTCGGAGCGATAGCCGACAGATACACTTTTAGGATAACAGGGCTGGAGGAAGTCCTGTTAACAAAAGAGAGAAAGGAACTATGAAGGATTGTTTTTTCAATAAGCTGCAACTTTAACCATAACCTTAAGTGTATTGTCTTGTGGAGCGTTTCTTTGTTTTGGAAGTTATTAATGTTTTTTGCTGTTGCAATTTAGTTAAGTTAAGTTATTATTGGTCAGTGGTTGAAATTTGTCTTTCCGCATATCTCCTCTACCACACTTCAGAGGGGGTCAGAGGACAGGGCTAGCCATATTACAGCGCCCCTGAAGCAGTTTAGGGTTATAAGCCTTGCTCAAGGACACAATGATGGAGGATGGCCATGGATCGAACCAGCAACCTCATGATCACTGGTCGACCCCTCTTTCCTCGAGTCTAGGCCATCCTACCACCCATAATAGAACCAGTAGCAGCTAACACTGTTTTGATGCATATAACTTAACATCTACATCGGTGTGAATATTATAATGTGGATAGCTTGTTAAGTACAACAAGTTGGAAAGGAATTGTCTTGGTATGTTTTTGTATTCATAAAGATAGTTATAAAACAACTTTTTGCAGATGAAATTATACATTGTAAACATAAAGGAATAACGTGGTCTGAAAGGCTGGGATTATAACAGCAACAAGCCTTTAGTGTAGTGACCAAAGGGTCCGGAATATTGGGGAGTCCTGGTTGGTCAATTACCTGTATACAGTGATCTTGCCCTTAATTGAATCGATTGTATAGTAAAAAGTGACAGTGTGGACATCATTTATAATGGTGTTTTTTTACATTGACATTTTTTGGTTTTTAATCATTTCAAACCTTATTTTTTTTCAAATTAAAACTGTTTTTAACTGGACACATTTGACACAAAACCAATTCCAATAAAATAACCTGCTGTCTCAAGAGTAGGACACATGACTGTTAAATATCCCCTGCTTTCTGTCACTCATATCAGCTGAGACCTGCAGTGTCCTGTGAAGACATGGCGTGTTTAAATCCACTGACGGCAGATTTCCTCTCAGCACTCGGGCAGCTGTGACAGTGACACACAGCGACAGAGAGCAGACGGCCAGCGCTTTATGTTAAGAGCTAACAGCCGCTTGCCAAATTACTTCACACACACACACACACACACA
>NC_137234.1:7991080-7998580 GCF_949987685.1 Ammodytes marinus
AAGTTTCTCGAACCGCAGTTCCTCAAATAGCCACTAGATGCGACTTCCAAGAAAACAACAGGTGCATTAAAGCTAAACCTAAAAATCGCAAGAACCCTGCTAGTACATAATTAGATAAATAGGTGCTGAAAGTTCTAGATTGGAACTTGTGTCAAGGTTAGTCCTTCAAGTGCTAAAACATACGCCTTATCTTCTCATTTAAATAACTGAAACGTTACATTTTACACATTTCTTTTGTAAAAAAAAAATGGGGCTTTAAAGAATATTCTACGTAGTGGTTAGAGCGAACTAGGGTTTGAATCTGGCCCGGGTCGTTCTCTGCATATCATCCCACTCTCTACCCCATTCCTTCTCTGTCCCTACAAAAAAAAGCCACTAAAAAAAACAAAAAAGTTACCTTTAAAACAATATATAGTATTATAATAGTTATATAATATATAGTCCTTTAATTTTAACACCAATTAATAGACATTGGAAGCCACCATGACAGGAGAGTCCCAAACACCAAACAGGTCGTGGATGGACAGGGAATAAAGGATGTGTGATCCACTAGACTAGAGTGACCTTCAACCTACATCGCTCCTGGCCAATCACGCGATAGCAGGAAGTTCGTACGCGCGCACACACGCGCACACACACACACACGCGCACACACACACACACACACACACACACACACACACACACACACACACACACACACACAGAGGAACTTTGTGGTAAGTAGGTTGCTTTTGCTGTTTTGTTGTGTTACACCAATTTATACACATTGGAGGCCACCATGACAGGACAGTCCTAAACACAAACAGGTCGTGGATGGCCAGTAAGAAAGGATGTGTGGTCCACTAGAGTGACCTTCAACCTACATGGCTCTAAACCAATCAGGCGTCAGGAAGTTCACCACTTCCTTATCTGAGGCACAGGGAAACCGTTCCCACGTTTTGCTCCTGATTCCACAGAAAACTGAGCTGGGTCGGCTTTTACGGGAAGTTTTGTTTTTTGGTGTGTGTGTGTGTGTGTGTGTGTGTGTGTGTGTGTGTGTGTGTGTGTGTGTGTGTGTTTTTGTGAGTGAGTGAGTGAGTGAGTATGTGCGGCGTGCGTGCGTGAGTGTGTGTGTGTGTGTGTGTGTGTGTGTTAGAGTGTGTGTGTTTTATGGGAATTAGTCAAAAGGGAATGTCCAAAGGTTCACAGTATGTAGCAAAAAGTATAAAGAATATCTCCAATCTATCGAGATGTAGCGAAAAGTCTAAAACGTTTGTATTGATGTAATGCAGTGAGACACAAGGTTTACCATCATTATGACATGGCATTTCTTCTGCCTTATATAACAATGCAAAGTGTGCAGCTGTGCAAGTCTTACCAAGATCAGATTTAGTCATTTTGATATTGATGAACGTTATGATGTTGTGATCTCTAAATATAGTGAGTGGATGCATGCTTATGTTGTAATTCCACCAAGGCGAGATATAGTCATTTTCAGGGTTTAAAAGTAATTTAGAAAAAGTGAAAGTTTTTGACAAGTCTCATAATTAAAAAAAAACACATTTTACACTAAATCCAGCTAGTTCATATATTACTCTGTCTCTCTCTCTCTCTCTTTCTCCTATCCCTCTCTCTCTCTCTCTCTGCTTCTTCTGTAATTTAATTATTATGCAAATGTATTAAATAAAGTGATGTAAGTAGTCAAAACATTCAGTGCTTAATAAAAGAGCTAGTTATTTTTTCCCGACTAAAGGCCCTTGCACACCGGGCGACTTATATACGTATTATAGTCTATTTATCGCCCTTTGTGGCTGATTGGACTGTCAGTTTTGTTATTTAGTTATGAACGTTCGCTGGTTGAATGTCAGGGAAGTGAAAACCTATTTGGGGTTCAGAGAACACCGTGTGTCCAGGATACAGGAAGCCTGAGAAGAAACAAAATAACATTTTATTGGCACCGCAAAGGAAGGGGAAAAGGGTAGAACCTGCTGCCAGGGAGAGGGAGAGAGAGAGAGAGGGAGATAGAGACAGAGAGAGAGAGACAGAGAGAGAGACAGAGAGAGGGAGAGAGAGGCCTTGTGTAAAAGCATCCCTCTGTTTCCTGTGAATGAACTAGGGAACAGGAAGAGAGAGAGCGAGAGAGGGAAACCAACTCGGGGATCAAATGACAACAAACAGATCACACACGAGCGGAGGTCCCTTTGAACCTTTGCCCGTGCGGAAGTCAGCTGTTTTTTTTTCTTCCTGTCCTCTCTCTCTCCCTCTCTCTCTGTTTCTCTCTCTCTCTTTCCCCTAACTCTTTTTTCACCCCCCCCCCTCTCTACCCCTCTTTCCACCGGAGATATCCTTTCAACACGCTAAGCTCTTGTAAAAACAGGGTCAGGGACACGGGTGTGTGTGTAGGCTGAGACCGCTCTGCAAAGATGAACCAGCATGCCACACTGCATCAGGCTAATGCTGAATATAGGACAACATAAAGTTTACTCTAATTGTGTGACCTTGATTTGTCTTATTTATCTTATATGTGGTTGGAATGAATGCAATAGTGACTTCATGCCCATAAAAAAACATTATTTGTTTTTTTACTGTGTGTGTATATATATATATATATATATATATATATATATATATATATATATATATATATATATATATATATATATATATATATATATATAATCTGATAATGTAGGCTATATTATGTTCTAAATAATGGCATAGGTAGACTAATTGTACCTGAAAAAAGTCAGCTGCAGGTCTTGCTGAAGTTTTTAGCATCAATCTCCTTCTTAAATATGAAATTAAAATGCAATTAAGTCCACACACTTGATAGAATTTAAGAAAGTAAAGGTATATTTGCTTAGGAAGATATTTGACTTGTAGTTCCAAAGTTAGTGTACAGTCTGAATACTGTAAGCAGGCCACAACCAGCTTTTAAAGTATGCAACAGGGGAACCAACCACCACATTTTAAAACAAGTTGTTGTAGCCATTAGCGAACAATGAATGTTTTGTTATTTGCTTCTGTAGAATGAAATCTTGCCAGTGGGAACACATTTCTCCGGGGAATGATTCCAGCAATTCCTTGTTCTTGAGGGGATTTTTCCAAGTGATTCCAAGTACATTTTCAATCCAGATGCAGTATGAATGTAATATGTGTATTCATAGTTATTTGTTTACATCCACAACTCCCCAGACCCCCAGTCTCTATACCCATGATGATGCCAGTGTGTGTTTTTAGAGTGGGACTTCCCCGGGACGTCCCAAATAAGGTCACAATAACAAAGTGAGGGGGACACAGGACAATTAACAGGATGTGAAAGCAGAAAACGAAAATACATATTTGTTTCGTAAATTGCGTGCGGCCTATATATGGATGTTGTCCCAATCGTTTCTATAGTGGATTACTATTGACTAAATGTGTCATCAGTTTTACTCCTCATGGTCCTGGGAAATATGGAGATTAAACACACACACACACACACACACACACACACACACACACACACACACACACACACACACACACACACACACACACACACACACACACACACACACACACACACACACACACGTGGGAATAGAAATTAGTTTGTGTATGAACTGGGAATTACCCATTGACTTGAAAAACATAGCTTTGTTTAATAGGGAAGGACAGACCCGAAATGTTGGGAGCGGCTAATGTTGATGTGGAATCACAAAATGCTACAAGCAGTAAGACCAATACAAATATAAATTTTTGTATATTTTATGTGTATATGCTTACTGATAAATCATTTTGAACATTAATGATTTCTTTGGCCTTCCACATATACTGTACATATCACAAACACCAGTTACAATTGTAGGATGCATTTGTCTAAGATGGAACTGTTAACTGAACTTTAACTGCCAATCACAAAAAAAATAAATAAAAGATTAATTTTTTATGAGCGATGCAACGGAAGCAGGCTGTTACACCCGTCAGGCAAACAGACGGCTGAGAAAAAGTCAAACAAAGAGATTCAAAAACAAACAAAGGGGCCACTACCTGAACGGCTATTTACCTGTCCCCTTCTGCAGCTATATGAACAGGTGTCACTGTGTGTGTAGGTGTGTGTGTGTGTGTGTGTGTGTGCGTGCGAGCGAGCGTGTGTGTGTGTGTGTGTGACACTCACTGTGGGTGTTTATGTGTGTAAGGGAGCACACATTATATAAACTACAATCGATTCCTATTGAGAGCGTATAAGTTCAGACTGTAACTAAATAGTCGTGGGTGAAGGATCTTCCTCTCTTCTCCTGCTTTCTCTTTCCATCCCTCCTTCTTTGTCCGTAGCTTCTGTTTACACCGTGTCCCCTAAAGGGCTAACGGGGAATTCCCCAAAATATAATACTCCTGTTATTGTGTGTGTGTGTGCGTGTGTGTGTGTGTGTGTGCATGTGTGTGAAACAACAACCATATCTACCGGAAAGGTCCTCATATGTCTGTCAAATGAAAACATACACCAGAACATTGCTTCCACAACGTATAAACTCAACGACAAACATACAAATACAAACAAACAAACACACAAACACACACACACACACACACACACACACAGTTTACTATTAAACTGGATATGTGTTTGCCTGCTGGCGAGTTGTTAGAGCTCCTTCCTTAATATCGACAGGAAGCCCCTCCTTCAGGAAGCTATTAACAGGTAATGGGATCACACACACACAAACGCACACACAGACAGACACACACACACACACACACACACACACAGACACACACACAGACACAAACACACACACGGGTTTACATCGCGTGTGCTCTGTAAAACAAGGCCTGTTTGCACTTAATGAGCTGGAATTGGAAGTGAAGGTGGTAATTGGTCGTTAAACGTTTGCTTGTGACTCGCTCTTGTTTTTGTACACAAAGAGGTTTTGCAACAGAGTCTGTGTGTTCTCGTGTTTCCATTTGAATGGAGGTTTGAGGCCTTGAGGGGGGGGGGACTGTGTGTGTGTGTGTGTGTGTGTGTGTGTGTGTGTGTGTGTGTGTGTGTGTGTGTGAGAGACGTGAGCTCACTCTGGCCGGTTCTCATTTCTCCAAACAGTCACTTGGCATCAGTTTAGCATTACAAAAAACTTTCAACATTGTGTTTGAGACGACCTCATTTCAGTGCATTTTTTCAAATTTTAATACACTTCATTCTTGTTAAACACATTAAAGCTATCGTGCGTAACTTTTTCATATGAAATTAATGTTGGTTACATTCAAGCCATCGCTAAACGAGTTGACACAAAGTTGATTAAGCCTATATCAGCTCCAGCAAAACTCTCTCTGTATTTCTCAGTATGGCAGCGTTTACAAACTGGTGTCACCCCCTGACACTGGTGCAGGAGCTCAGAAAAAAACCCAAGAACAGCCCAAGAAATGTTTCAGTTGTTTATTTTATTGCTAAGAAAAAACCTTGACGTACAGCAGAAGGTATAAAATACACAGGCTTAAGTCTGTAGATGCTCCGACAGTGTTGTTGTAATTCCTCAAAATACCACATTGGGGGCGACATAAAAAAAAGATCCACATTGTTTTCAAGACAAACCAATTTGATAATGTCCAGTGCATTTTTTCAAATTCTAATACTTTCCATTCTTGTATAGCTATAGTGCGTAACTTTTTTATATATACAGTCCCCTCCATAAGTATCGGAACAGTGAGGCCAATTCCCTTATTTTTGCTGTAGACTGGAAACATTTGGGTTTAACACCAAAAGATGAATATGAGACAATAGCTCAACATTTCAGCTTTCATTTCCAGGTATTCACATCTGGATCCGATACACAACTGAGAAGATATCATTATTTGTAAAGGAACACCACATTTTTAGGCGTGCAGAAGTATTGGAACAGATAGACTTTAAATAAATTAAAGTGAATAAACCGTAATATTTTGTCGCAAAACCTTTGCTTGCAATAACCGCATCAAGCCTGTGACCCATTGACATCACCAAACTTTTGCATTCTTCTTTTGTGATGCTTTTACAGGCTTTCACCGCAGCCTCATTCAGTTACTGTTTGTGTTAGGGGGTTACTCTCTTAAGCCTCCTCTTTAGCAGGTAAAATGCATGCTCTATAGCGTTTAAGTCTGGAGATTGACTTGGCCAGTCTAAAACCTTCCACTTCTTGCCCCTGATTAACTAATTTGTTGTGTTTTGGGTCATTATCTTGCTGCATGATGAAGGATCTTCCAATCAGTTTGGTTGCATCTTTCCTTAAATTGTTAGACAAAATGTTTCTGTAAACTTCTGAGTTCTTTTTAGTGTTGCCATCATGTGTTACATCATCAATGAAGAATAATGAGCCCGTCCCAGAAGAAGCTATGCAAGCCCAAGCCATGACATTGCCTCCACCGTGTTTCACAGATGAGCTTGTATGCTTGGGGTCATGAGTAGATTCTTTCTTTCTCCAAACTTTAGCCTTTCCATCACTTTGGTAAAGGTTCATCTTGACAACAACACAGTAACACATGATGGCAACAGCAAAATGAACTTAGAAGTCTACAGAAACATTCGGTCTGCCAATTTAAAGAAAGATGCAACCAAACTGATGGGAAGATCCTTCATCATGCAGCAAGATAATGATCCAAAAAAACTGCAAAAACAACATTTGTTCATCAGGGGCAAGAAATGGAAGGTTTTAGACTGGCCAAGTCAATCTCCAGACTTAAACGCTATAGAGCATGCATTTTACCTGCTAAAGAGGAGACCGAAGGGAGTAACCCCCCAAAACAAACAGCAACTGAATGAGGCTGCGGTGAAAGCCTGGAAAAGCATCACAAAAGAAGAATGCAAACGTTTTGTGATGTCAATGGGTCACAGGCTTGATGCAGTTATTGCAAACAAAGTATTTGCGACAAAATATTACGGTTTATTCACTTTAATTTATTTAAAGTCTATCTGTTCCAATACTTTTGCACGCCTAAAAATGTTGTGTTCTTTTTCAAAAAATTATATCTTCTCAGTTGAGTATCAGATCCAGATGTAAATACCTGGAAATGAAAGCTGAAATGTTGAGCTATTGTCTCATATTCATCTTTTGGTGCCAAACACAAATGTTTCCAGTCTACAGCAAAAATAAAGGAATTGGCCTCACTGTTCCGATACTTATGGAGGGGACTGTATATAAATGAATGTCGGTTACATTCCAGCCATCGCCAAACGAGTTGACAAAAAGTTGATTAAGCCTCATCAGCTCTACAAAACTCTCTGTATTTCTCAGTATGGCAGCGTTTACAAACTGGTGTCGCCCACCTCAACACTGGCGCAGGAGCTAAGAAAAATCCAAAGAAGCGCCCAAGAAAGGTTTTCAGTTGTTTATTCTAAGTACTAATAAAACACCTGTAAGTACAGCAGAAGGTATACAAAACACAGGCTTAAGTGCTTATCGGGTCCCGCCCCCCTTGGTGGGGGCGGGACCCGATAAGCCTTTGGCTTCTCCTGCTTCCCTTCGGACGATAACATAAAGTAATATGTATGAATATGCAATGAGA